>NC_072798.1:51781904-52084934 GCF_028583425.1 Eublepharis macularius
CTCAAACAAAACTATTCTGAAATTAATACCATCTTTCTAAATGAGAAAAACTAAAAAGGTGTCTAAAATACAAGTGTCATGAATAACATTTCATGAATGTGGGACATAAGGGAATAGCTGCCTTCTCTTACTCAGACATGCAGTTACATGATTCTTATTATGACTGAGCACTAGAAAGAATTATTTATTTTAAAATGTTTTATTTCAGAAAGGGGCTTTTAAGCGTATAGGTTTATTTTAAAAAAACTTTAAAGTATATATAGATTTAAAAACTGAATTTCCTGAAACATGAAGCCTGGTTCCACTCTTTTGCCTTCCATAATAGAAGTGATCAGACATATTTATAACAATTACTAGAGTAAAAGTTAATAACTTTCACACTTTTCTCTTGTGGACTATGTTTATCACATGGTTTTAATGACTATCACCATTTGCAAAAGGTGCAAATGTCACTCCTTGATATCTCAAGAATTTCCAGTCTAGTATTTATTTTTACTTAGATTTTATTTTACCATTCTGCCAAGGATATCAGGAAGATAGCACCCTCCCTCTGTTTATCATCACAGCAGTCTGGTGAGGTAGGAGACTGCGAGATGAGGAATGATCCAAATTCAGCCAGTGCATAGCAGAGTTAGGGCCTTGAACCAAGGTCTTCCTAGTTATAGTCTGACACTGACCACTGCTGCTATGCGTGCTCACTGAGGGAAATATGAGTTTATACTTCAGAATTCTACATCTCTCCTCAAGTCTATCATTCAAGTGGAAATTGCTGTATGAGGTCAGAAAGTTACAAATAACTCCAATTGGTACACAATATGCTTCCGGGCAGGCACAATTTCCATGTTATTTGCAAAGCAGTCTTCTCATGGCTTCTTTACATGGTACTCTGGAAGGACTTGAATCAGGAACCATAAGGGTTGGGCAAAACACATGGTTCATTGTCACACAACAATCACCCATTTGGGATGGAGAATTGCCAATAATCACCACAGCAGTCTGGTTACCCCTCAGATATAGTACATTCAGAAGGCAAAAGCCAATGTATGCTTACATGCATTGTGCTACCAAATGCTATGGCTCAGCTTCTTTGCAACAACTGCAAATGCCACTAAGCTTTTTTAGGACTATTTGCAGCTGTAGCTTGGTCCACAGTGGAGAGGTCTCTTTCAGGTGATTGTGAAGATGAAGTACCCTGAGATTCTGACAGATAGAGCCTGTCAAGTGGCATAGAATGATCTTTCCCTATGTGCAAGTTTATTGTGATTTATTGTGTACAATAAACATTCAAATAAAGGTAAAGACTGAAAGGTTCAGAGCAGGGGTGGGAACTCTAGTTTCTTTGGGGCCTTCTGGGTGGTTTTTTTTTTCCTTCAGGAAGTTTTCTCTCTAGGGACTGGCTCTTATGGTTAAATTTTCCTATCAGGATGGCTGCTTATCTCCAGGGAGCAACTTATGCTGCCATTGGATACCTTTCTCCTAAACATCTCTATCCTGTTTCTTGCAGTCTCTGAGACAGAAGAAGCACAATGGTCAATTAAGCACAGGAACTCCACCCCTTCCTTTCTGAGGGTTTAGCTAGACTCCACCTCAACAGAGCTAGAAAAGTGAATAACAGCTAGAGGGGTGTTGGATGAAATGAGCCTACTTGGCTTCTGGGGTAGTTATGGGACTGTGCACTGGGCATGCTGAAGTGTCAAAGTGGTGTTTAAAAGATGTGCAGCCTAAAATGCTTTGCCACAGATGCCATGGATCTAGATAAAATATCATGCACTCATCATGACACCCTTATTTCTGGCTGGAAGATATTGCAGCTGCTCTAAACAATAGCTACAATTCTGTGAATGGCCCCTGGGTTGTTTAATAGTCCAATCCTAGGTGTGCCAGGTTTTTCAAGATGATTCTGAATGTATTGGGATAAAGACAGGGAAGAATATGCCACTTGAGCTGAGAGGTTTTGTATGGTAGTTACACTGTCAGACTAGGATCTGTGAGACACAGGTTTGAATCCTGAGTCTGCCACAGATGCTTGCTGGATGGCCTTGGACCATTCACACACTCAGCCTATCCTACTTCACAGGATTGTTGTGAGGATAAAATGGGGGAAAGGAAAACAATGTAAGCCACTTGGATTCCCACAGGGGAGAATGGAAGGATATAAGTGAATTAATAACGCACCCGTTTGGTGATACTTTCAGAAATGAAATTTACCGTTTCAAACTATAACTTTCTTGAACTGCTTAATAGCCAAATTGAAAAAGAGAGATGGTTCAACGCTGGCTGACACTGTAGAGAGCATTCCAGAGACTGCTCACTTGAATAATCCATTTTAGATATGCACAAGGATTTTTGATGTACAAAAAAAGATGGCACTTTGATTGAATCTTTACCTGCTCTGCCCCTTGAATATTATCTTTTGAATACAATTAGATTAGATACTGAGGCACCTCCAGTGGCTCCTTGAAGCTGCTAGCTCAGCCGATTATATACTGTGCCTCTGGCTATGCTGCTTTAAATGCTTGCTGCATGCTTATTCTCAGAACAAATGCTTAGATAAATTTTAGTATGTCTTTCTCAATAGATAATGCCTTATAAATAATATTAAGGATCTGAATATTTAAAAGGAGAAATAAATATGAATAAAATTTCATGATAATTAAAAACAATCCCACCTAAAGCAATGTGTATGTTTAATAAGCTAGTGCAATAGCATCTTTCAGATCATGGAACATTTCATACTTGGTTCCTTATGCCTCTCAGTTATCCATGATAAAGAGGGTTTTTTTGCTATATAGGAAGTTCACGTTATCATCTTAAATGAGATATATTATGCAATAGGAGGCAGCTAATCTAAGAGGCAATTCTGTTATCACAGGCTGTCCCTATCCTTTCAGGTTGCTTTTAATGGTATCTCTGTGGCTCAGTGGTAAAGCATGTCCTTTGTGTGTGGAAGGTCCCAGTTTCAGTCCCCAGCTTTTCCAGTTAAAAGGATCAAATAGCTAATGATATGCCCTCCACCTGATACCCTGCAGAGTTGCTGCCAGTAGACAATAATGATATGGACAAATCAATGTCCAACTCTCTGTAAGGCAGCCTCGTGTGTTTCCAAAACCTTGGATAGAGTCATAATTGCTGAGAAGGTGTGGTTGCAGTTATCTGTATTCCTGATGTCAAAAGATAACTGTCATCACCTGAATAATATAATGTATGAACTTTCTAATAATAAAGGATGGTATTGTAACAGGATATATTTATTTTAATTCAGTTGCGAGGAAACAAATGGAAAGAGAAGGGGGTGGGTGTTAACATAAGGTGACTAAGGCCTGACTCAAAATGCCAATTTTCATGCCTCTTAAAACCTTTTTTGTCATTTAGTGATGTTGTGGAGGAAATAAACAGATCCGTTTAGTGAGCTGGTGCACATGAGTGGTTTGCCATGTGGAGAAGCTTCCATGCCTTAACAAGGACCTCTGCACAGTTGCTTATTGATGTGAATTCGTGGATGTGTAACAAGCCTGAGGCTGCTAACTTCTGGCCTGTGTAATCTGAAGCAGTAAAACAAAATTACATTTCCTTGTCCTTGTTTACAGAAGATAAAATATTTTTGCCAGCATTTAGCACAAATACATTTAACACTCTTAATTTAACCTACCAAAACAAAAGTATTCACTTTTCCACTTAGTTTTTAGTATCTTAAAATATCTGAGCACATCAGAGAGGGAAAAAATACCAGTGCATAATCAAAAAGCATACTTTATATAATAGGAAAGAGTGACAGTCTCTACCAGTAGAGCTGGAGGGGAAAGGAAAGCATATGTCAGAGTGCCAGCATTCTCTGTAAATTATAAATGATAATCCCCAGTGATTTAAAATTGCTAAATATTAATAGGATGGTAATGGAAGAGATCCTTGTATAGATAACCAGTAGGCCCGTGGAGGAAATAAAGCATCAGGTGTGTTTGAAAAGTGCCAACTTTAGGAGAGTTCCAAATGAATATATTGAGAACTAATAATCATAACCACAATAATTTTAAATGGAGACAAAGAATGAAAAGTAGGTTTTTAATTGTGAAGTAACATTTAGAACAATTTTCCTAGAACAATCTGTTTACTGGACCAGACAACAGATCCCTCTATTGGTTGGATCTAATAGATTCAGCATTCTGTTTTCCATAGTAGCCAGGCTCAGACATGCTTATCAGATAGTCTCGAAAGGACAGTTCTGACCTGAGCACTGAAGAGACAAGGCTGTCCTCTTTTTGCTTTTGCATGCTCTTGTGCACACATGGACACATTTCACAGGCCAGGTAGAAAGAGAGAAGGAGGGCATTTCAGAACAGGCGATCCTAGGATCCCCCTCCCACTGATGGTGGCAAGCTACTCAAGAAAAGGAGTTTTCTTTTGTTTAATTTTTGAAACATCTCTCTTGGTGCTTTGTCAGATCAGTGTGATAAACTCTAACCCCTGTAGAGAAGGCAAAGTCCTCTGCCAGCTGGGAGGAACCAGAAGTGGGAGGCTCTGTGAAAACCATCTTATTGTTCCCATTATTCCTTCACATATATACAAAGTCACTGGACATGAACAAGTTATATGAAGATAAAGAGTGAGGTGCCAATCAGTAAATTGATTGTCCTTTCCTCCGGATCTCCCCATTTTTCATATTGTTTACATAGTATCTGACCACAGCTGGGAGTAGTTGCGAGCAAGCCATGTGGGTTGGAAAAATGAATACCAGTCATATTATGTTGGGAAATGATTAAGCATGCTTAGAAATTGTAGAATTCCAAACAAGTATGGTGTTTTTAATTGCAACATGGTACATGTTCTCAATCTCTGTTGAGAGTGCTCCATGTAAAAACAAAACATCTATATATTGTCGAAGGCTTTCACGGCCGGGGAATGATGGTTGTTGTGGATTTTCCGGGCTGTATAGCCATGATCTTGGCATTGTAGTTCCTGACGTTTCGCCAGCAGCTGTGACTGGCATCTTCAGAGGTGTAGCACCAAAAGACAGAGATCTCTCAGTGTCACAGTGTGGAGAAGATATTGGCAGGTAATTTATATCTACTCTAATCACCACCCCCGACAGAAAAGAGGCATAATAAAAACATTAGTAGACTGTGCAAGACGGATATGTGAACCACACTTTCTCAACGAGGAAATTAAACATCTAAACCACACACTTAAAGCAAATGGCTACTCCAGAAATGAAATCAGAAGAGCGATTAAACCAAGGATAAATCGAACAACTAAGGAAAAACAGTCTCCCACAGGAAAAGTGTTTTGCCATATATCAAAGGAATCACTGATCAGATGGGAAAGCTTATGAAAAAGCACAACTTACAAACAGTATTCAGACCCACCAGAAAAATACAACAGATGCTATGATCAGCAAAAGACAGTAGAGACCCCCTCACCTCTGCAGGAGTCTACCGCATACCCTGCAGCTGTGGACAAGTTTACATCGGGACCACACAGTGTTGCATCCAGACAAGAATAAAAGAACATGAAAGATACTGCAGACTTGGCCATCCGGAAAAATCAGCAGTGGCTGAACATAGCCTAACTCAAACAGGACACAGTATCCTATTCCAGGACACTAAAATACTGGACAACACTTCCAACTACTTCGTCAGATTGCACAGGGAAGCCATTGAAATTCATAAGCATAAGCACAATTTCAACAGGAAAGAAGAGACTTTAAGAATGAATAGAGCATGGTTTCCAGTCCTGAAAAACACCAGGCTAACAAAATACTCTACACCCTACAATAGCCCTGCAGAGAAGATTAGCATATCAAGCACCAATCCATATGCAAAAGAACCTCCTCAGGATACAGTGAAGCCTCCGTCCATTAGCATTCCACACCCTGGGAAACTCTTACAGGATGACTCAGCCCAAACCCACCTTCCTGAGTAGATATAAATTACCTGCCAACATCTCCACACTGTGACACTGAGAGATCTCTGTCTTTTGGTGCTACACCTCTGAAGATGCCAGTCACAGCTGCTGGTGAAATGTCAGGAACTACAATGCCAAGACCACGGCTATACAGCCCAGAAAATCCACAACAACCAAAACATCTATATGTTCCTGATATAAGGAGGATGGCTGTACAGTGGAGGATGAGGCACTTTCTTACAAGTTTAGTTTTCTCTCTTCAGTTGTCTTCATAGTCTCAAAGGACACTTAGAATAATGGCCTTTCTCTCTGGATTGTAAACTAGAATAATTTCATTTTTAGGAAGAGCACTGCATTTGAGAAATTGCTGAAGATTATTTACAGGTTTTTATTAATGTTTTCATGGTGCGCCTTCTATTTTTCCATCATTTTTTTTCAGTCGATTATTTACTACCTCATATTTTCTTCAAGAACACTAATGAGCTTATCAGTTGCATGGATGATAATTAGAATACCCCTATAATTAGCCTAATTACATTGATTTGTCAGCTGATCAGTCCAGATGCAACACCAGCTGGACTGATGTGTCCTAAGATCCTTTTACACTCTGGCATGTCTAGAGTTTGGGCGAGATGGTGTGCCTGCAGCACTGTTTTCTGAAGCTGGAGATCTCATATAATGAAACACCTGGGCATACGTTACTTTACTGATGCTAAGTACTGCTATATTGCTTCTAGTTATTCTAAACAGGCTTTCTTGTACTTGGCATTTGAATAGTGCTTTCAAATGTTCAAGGTGCTTCACAAATATTATTCGGCTTTAATTTTTACAGCAATCCTGTAATTAAGGTCAGTATTATTGCCTGTATATTACAAATGGGGATGGGCAAGTCTGAAGCTAAGCAAGAGTGGGTTTGTCTAAAGACATTTACCTGGGAGTTATGGCACAAGGGAAATCTGAATGGGGGAGTTTTTGATTCATAGCTCAGTCAGCCACTATACTCTACCAGCACTATACTATACCAGCTCTCTAAAATCTAGCTTTTTTGAAGTCTTTTGTGGGTGGCAGTCTGTTTTATACTGCTTTACCCTATTCTGTTTCAGTTAGCAGTATTTTGATCCCTTTTGTCTCGGGGCCAAGCTACAAGTGACGAATGACACTTGAACAGCAAGTGGATTGAGTGGAGCGCAAGTGAACAGGGAGAAATACACTTGCTGTTCAAGTGTCATTCGTCACTTGTAGCTTTGCCCTCAGACTCTTAAACAGACCTGGTTGCTGCTGTCTTATGGATATTCCCATGTTGTTTTGGGGATTGTTTGAAATTTCTGCCCTTGTGGAAAGGTTTATAATTTGACTTCTACCCTAATAATGCCCATCCCATTAAGGGTTGTGTCACAAATGTAGCCTATAGACCATGTGATGGACTTTAATGAAGTGGGAGAAACTACAAAGGGTACTGGAAAACTAGCAGGCATATTGTTCCAGGTAACCTATGTGGCAACCCTCAGTATTTGCTAACATCTAAAATACTGACATTCTAAACTGGTTTTTTTCCTTCTTGTCATCGCCCCCCCCCCCCGCAACATGCAATTGTTAGTGGTTTATCTCTTACATTACTTGTTTGTTGCAGAGACTTTCTTAACCCTGTCCTTTATCACATCCCCCCATTGAAATCTCTGCTGCTTTTTGTCCTGCAAGGCATGAAAGTCACAGTGGAAAAGCTACATCCAGCTCTCAGCCATAAGCTGGAACATCATTTGTATCTGGAAGGAAGTCAGGAAGGGAAGCAGGATAATTCTGGCCAGCATTGGCTGTCTTCCCAGCTTCCAGTAGCCCAGCCCCCATGGGAGAGCTGGGAAGGGTCATGGCTCATCAGACCTGAGAACTTCAGGTTTCAGTCTGGTCCATGACCCACATTGAAAGGGAGGAAGTGGCACATATGCAAAGCACTGGAGAACTATCATTCCCTGGGGAAAGCATCATGTTCTGAAGTCAGGACGGGGATCCGAGATCAGGCTGGGGGAGACACTTAGGGTCAGAACAGATGAGACAAACTTCACGTGGAGAGCACTTGATTGGTCCTGCAATCTCTGCTGGGACTAGTAGTTTAACCCCACCCCCCACTCTCCAAGCAAAGTGGATTTTCTTGCAAATAACAGCCACTCAACTGAAGAGATTGTCTTTCAAAGAGATTCTCTCAAAGAGACACTGATTCTCTTTCAAAAATCCAAACAGCAGGTTCTGCTTCAGCACAGAGATGGAGGTGGGGTGGGGAGAATCTGAGTTGCAATCCCCTGCCAGGAGGGATGCATTTCTCTCTTGCTCACAAAACTCCTCTGCTTTTTCTCTCTCTTGTTGCATTGTCCCCCCACCCACCCCCATCCCAAGTTCTCAGAGGATTTTTGAAAGAGAGAAAGAGCACACGTCTGTGAGAAACTCCCTCATCCCTCCCCAGCTGAGAATCACATTGAGCAGATGGTTTTTTTAATAAATTTTTTTATTAATAATGCTTACAAATACAAAATAGTTACAAAGCTTTTAGAGATAACTATTCCAAAAATACTAATAGATAAATGTTCTTAGTGAAACATTTGTGGTATACAGCATAAAATATCTTTCTAGTAGATAGTCTAAAATTGTTTCACAAAAGGTAGACAAACTTTAGTCATAAACTTGGGCTTGAAAATAGTGAGAAAAAAGGCAATAATATGTAACTATCATTGAATCACTACAACATTACAAGAACAAATCCTTCTTCCCTCCCCCTCCCCCCTCTTTCCCCCCTAAAGATAGTTTTCAACCATAAATTCTCCTGACTTTCACTTCCCTCCCTCTTCACCCCTCTCCCTCCCCCGCTTTTCTCCCATTCTCCTAACCCCACATATAGACAATCCTGACACGGTGACCTGCAGGTAATTACTTAACAGGTTATTGGTATAAAAATACCAATTCCAAGAGCAGGAAAAGACAATGAGGGCTAAATGCAATTACCCCCTATCCCTCCTACCACCCCAATCCCCTATAGTATCTTAATTAAATGTTTCTTTTTTTTAAAATTCACAACATGAAAAATCATGTCCTGCTTATTAAGAACAATCCTCTAATTCAAACGAACTGGTAATTTGCTATTCTTAATGGGAGATAAGGCAGATAGCATTCTTCTTTTCTGTGTGTTCCTCTCCATTTCTATTGTGGAGTCAATTCCAATGGCCCTAAGAAGTGCTTCTCCAGACTCTTGATCAATAGCTCTGTAGATTTGTTCTTGATGTGTGACCTCTAGATGAACAAGATTAGTCCATTTATAGTTGATTTGAGCTTTCTTTAGAGCCTCAGATGTTCTTTTCAGCTCTCTTCTTTTGCTCAGTACTTCTGGTGGTAGATCAGTGAAGGCTAATATTGGGGTTCCGTTGTAATCAAGTGCTCCCCTTGCTCTAGCTGTTGCAAGAATTTTTTTCTTAATGCTCCCATCTTGAAAGGTAGCAATGATGTCTCTGGGATACTTGTTCTTTCCGCTGTTCCTTGATCCCACTCTATAAGCATTTTCTGTTTTTAAAGTCTCCTCTTCATTTCCATTCCACTGCAGCTGCTTTGTTAGCCATGAGACCAGAAAGTTTGGCAACTCTTCATTTGTATTAATATTTTCTTTAAATCCTCTAAATTTAACATTCCTCTGTCTTATAGCCATTTCCAACCTTAATAATCTTTCCTGATGATAAGTAATTTTACGTTGAAGCTCTTTGACTTCTATCTGAGTTGCATTGTTTATTTCCACCGCTTTATTCGCACTGTGAGTTGCTTTATTTATTTCGATTTTCATTTCAGCAAATTATGCTGTAAATTACTGTGATAACATTTTTATGTTGTCAAGCAGATTTTGTTCCATTTGTTTTTTCAGTTCAGTAAAGCTGTCCTGTTGGGAGGGTGAGCTTATTTCAGCAGTTTTAGTTGCGCCCGCCATTTTGTCTTCCTCTCCCTGCTGACTCCCTGACTCTAATGCCGTTTCCCGGCTCGGAAAAAAGTTCTGTAAGTTTTTTATCGCCTTTACCTGGTGCCTCTTTTTCTCGGACATCTGCTTTCCCATAATTAGTGCATTTCTTTTTGTTGTGACGACTTTAAAGGAGAAATTGGAGGGGGGGGAACAGAGCTCTTGCACTAAGCGTCCTTCCTCCTCTCTATCGACACCACACCCCTGAGCAGATGGTTTTTAAAAACTACAATTCCCAGGGATCATTGCAGGATCCAACATTTGCCCATGAGTATCGTGTGTTTTGACCCTCAGTATCACATGGTTGGGCCGAAGGGGCATGAGCTGGGAACACCTAATGCATACCCTTGCAGAGGCTGCTATACACTGCTGTACATGCAGGCGTTCTGGTCATTCAGCTGGTTGAAAATAACTTGGGAAAAATGCCGAGCATCTTCCTGTGATGCTCATGCTTTTCCCCCATAGGGAATAATGGCTGGTTAAATCTAGGATTCTCTCACCCAGATCAGAGAATCTGACCCAGATTTCAGAAATACTGGATTTTTTTAAATCTCTGAAACTCAGACTTGGATTATCCAGATTTTTCATTGGTGCACATCTCTACCTCTTGGTTTGCTGTCTTCTGATCTCTAATACTGACTTTTTTGAGCATACCATTCAGATGCCATGTTCATAACATTCATACTGATGGTTGCTATGGATGTCCTCCACCTGGCATTTCTGAGGCAGACCCCTAGCTTGGTGCTTAGCTAATGAGAAGACTTGGCTTGTGTTTGAGAAAGCAGGGCAGCATTGTGGGGTTTCTAGGGCAGGGAATAAACTTTGTAACCTACATAGTGTGAGTCAGGGAACCATTGTGTTATGTCCAGAGGGCAGCTTTAGCTGCTCAAGGAGGGGGCTGTTGATTGCCCTCCTGGAAGGAGGGAGAACAGAAGCAACTTTCCCAGGCATCCAAGGCATAGCCGCAGGGGAGGAGCTAACAGCCTCTTCAGACAGTTCCGCCTGCCCGGCTTCAGAGGCATTCAATGCTCGGCCTACTCCCCTCACCCTGTTTTGGTACAGGATTAGCCAGTTGCTGTATTCAGAGCCAGGTAGGAATTTTTTCCCCTCATCCCTAATTGGAGAAGGGTTGAGGGTTTTTTTTCAGCTACCTTGCACCAAGACTCGAGTGGTGGAAATTGGCTTAAGGTGGTGCTTGTTAGGGGTATCACTGGTGGGATGGAGTTCGGTTAGAAGCAGCGGGCCGGTGAGCACCCTTGGCGCTTCCCTATTGGTAGGGAAGAGGGGTCTGCTAGGAGCGGCTGGTACTGCTTGTGACGGCTGCCAGCGCACGTGGGCAGACTGCCTGGGGGAACCCCAAGTGCAAGTCCTTACCTCACTGCTGTACAGCTGAGGCTTAGGAGCTTGAAAGGGGGGAACCAATTTGCCTGGCGGGCCAGGTCTCCAAATGGAGGGCTCGCACCCAGGGCTTTGGGGCTTGCCCAGGCAGGTCAAGGCGGAGGTCTAGGGGTGACCCCTGTGGCTTGACCTGTACCGCTTTACCCTTGCTGCAATTATGTTTAATGTTCTCGTTGAGGTTAATTTTAATAAAGTGGCCCTTAGATCCAGCACCTGTGTCTGTCTCTTCATTCCGACTAGGGGGGCAAATACGTTTTCTGGAGCAGAGTGGGTGAAGGTATAAAATGAAGCTGTAAATATGAATTGTCAAGGATAACTAATTGTTTGACATAATTTTCTTCAGGGAATTGAAATATAATTTTGGTTTATGCTTCTATTATTACCACACCATCTATATTAGCAGAAAAACTAAAACTTTAGGTTCAGCATACCTCACATTTTTCAATTTCTGGAAGTATTTATGTAGCTGAACAGAAGTGGGGATCATTTGTCTTTCAGAGCTGGGAATACACTTCGTCTGAGACAACCAGCTTTCCACATTCAGAAGCCAAGCCATCCCTGTGAGAGACTTAAAAATAAGGAGGAGGAGAAAGAATCTTAAGGCTTCAAAGGAACCCCTAGAGGGGAAAATTAAATTTCACAGAAGATCTATTTTGATGTTGAATTCAATTTCCCTCACCAACCTCCTGATCCCCAACAGATTAGTGACCAAGATTTTTTTCTATTAAGTAACACAAGCTAAAAGTGATAGTTTGATAACAAATTTAATACAATTAGAAAAATTGATCCTGATATTATCAGTAATCTACACAGTTATTAAGACTGGCCATACTCAGAAATAGTAAGTTAGAAATACAGATGGTATTTTCATTCTTAAAGTTACTTTTTTAACATAGTCTGTTTAAACTGAATGGTCTTGAATGTTGTTTTCTTTTTAACTGTAGAGAACATTTATTTAGCATAGATTAGAATACATATATACATATATGAAAATGTTCAAATATTTCTTATAAATGAAAAGTTCATTCTTTAAGAACTTTCTTTAATTGTGTATGTGTAGTAAAGAATCCAGTAGCACCTTTAAGATTAACCAACTTTACTGTAGCATAAGCTTTCGAGAACCACATCAGATGTGTGTTTGTGTGTGTGTGTGTGTGTGTGTTTGTGTGTGAAATGTTCATCAGCAATAAGGAACATTCCTGGCAGAATAGATTAAAAAACAGCATGTACAAATGTAAGTGTAATCAATGTAACTGATTTAATCAATGTAACTGTAATCAATCTATAACCACAATATAACTATAATAAAAGGATTAAATAGCACAGAGACTAGCATATATTTGAGGAAGGGAGCTCTGACTTGCAAAAGGTCATACCCTGAAAATCTTGGTCTCCAAGATGCCATTCTTCTCAAATCCTACTGTTCTACTGCAAACCGATATGGCTACCCATTTAAAACAATAGCGTAGAGAGTATCAAATCATTTAGATTACTGAAATATAATTTATGTGAGCCTGTACCAATAGGATTGAGAACAGATGCTTCCATAGACTCAAGTTTATTGTATTTTTATCCAGTTGTTATTCCATGTTGGCTGAAGGGAACTGATGGATGTTGCACATCAGGACCTTCTTTGCCAATCTGACCTTGGAATATTATTCTTTTGAAAATTCCATTGAAGAGAACTTAGTTAACTCTTTTTCAGCTCTTCTACCTGCAGAGCAAAGTAGAAATGCCCTCAGTTTTTCCATTCCCTCCTTGCATTATTCCCCTCATTCATATTAGCTGAAGGGAACTGCTTTTTTTTTTAAAAAAAGAGGAAGTGCAAAGAAGCTGAGAATGGCACCCCAAGGGAAGGGAACACTCTTGCATCCCTCCAAACCATTTTTCCTGAACAAAAACAGCATGGGAGGGGAAGTTATTTTGCTGACTTTACTGTTCTACATGGAGAATCTGTGTTCAGATTCTCCATGTGAAGCTGCAACATCAGTGAAATAACTCCCCTTGCCCATGGTTTTCATGCAAGAAAATGGCATTTTTGGGAGAAGGCAGAAGCCTTTTCTCCCCCTGCACCATCATTCCGAGTTTGTTTCAGCTCTCTTTTTAAAAGGAAGTAGTTCCCTTCAGCTGATGTGTGTCTGCAGAGAGCATGTTTAAAACCAGTGCATGCCTTTGCAGAAATGTAGTAAGACCTCCAGAGATCTAGATTTCCTGGGTGTAATTCATGGGCTCCTATATACCCCTCATTCTTTACAAGGAGTGCTGGAAATGCATCCAGGACAAGGAATACATGGAGCAGCACATGACCAGGGGGCATAATCATAGGCAGATATGTATGCATGCAACACTTAGGTCTACGAGTGATCTGACATATACTTATATTATTATTCCAATGTCTAAAACACTATCCCCTCTCCTGGTTCCATTTTTCCCATCTACAATGCTGTTGTTCACCTCACTGGGGAAAATATTTTCCCCACAGGAATAAACAGCTTCTCGGCCATTTATAGTTTGTAAAATTGCATGGCAGGGGTGGGGGTGGAGGTGGTTGGGTATTAAACCTCTCTACTCTGCACCAAAATAAATTCACCTCCCATCCCCATTCTCATGGTTGTTGTTTACCAATAAAAAAGTATTTGGAGTATCCATTCACAAGTCTCCCAGTTTCTTATTTGTTTTGGCCTTTACTTAAAGAGAAAAATACTTAATGCTTCAGGGAATTGAGAGGAACTGTCTCTATGGTTTATGTTACATAAATGTATAATTTACTCACTAAACATTGCAAAGTATTAAAACAGCCCATAGAATCCTTTCCAGCAGCAATCATTATACAGTATTAACACAACCATTACTTTAAAATAAGCCATAGAAAATAGTATTTCTGGTATTCCATTACTTTAAAAAAAACTTACGAATGAGAGTTAGTCTTTAGATTTAGAAAAAAACTCTTTGCTGGTGCTATAACTTTCATAAGTCTTTATAGTGCATCTGCATTTTGTAGTAACATTCAAGAATCTGAAAGCAGTAGCTGCAAATTTGGCTTGAAATACTGTTCTATCATATTAATTCATATTCTATCAAAAAAGAGTAATTGGTTTCCATCTGAACATAATGCCTCATGATAGGTTGGATTCATCCATTGTTGTTTAGCTCCTCTCCCTGAAAATCGATGCTAAAGATGAAACACCTATGGTCAGGATTTTAGCTGAATTGATTGATATAGTAATGCTACACGATGGGGATGATTTACTGAGCAGTCATTTACATTTAAATTCCCCCCAATGGTTGCTAGAGGTATTTTGTGGAGCAGATTTATCAGACCGAGCATTTTCAGATTGTTCAAGTGAAGGGACTGTTCATGCTAGAATCATGTGCTCTTTATGCTGTATGCTAGCACAAAACATGAAGTGCAGCAAATTCCTTAAACGACAACCCTAAAAAGTCTTTGTGTACAGATCAGGTAGCAGGAGAGTGAAACTGCTGTGAGAATTTGTCTTTAGAATAGATGAAGATTTTCTAATTGATAAGGTTATTAAGAAAACCTTCCAAACTGCACCAAAATATCTAAAAAAGCCAATAAAAGATATGCAAGTAGGAGGAATAGAAAGATACAGACTTGTATCAGTCTGTTAGACTGCTCTAGTCTACTCCAGGACTTACTACAGGCAAGAACAGAGAAATAGGAAGATGTTTTTACTGCAGCTCTCTACACAAAGAATCTGACTTATTAAACTGTGTTCCTCATTCAGACTATGGCGCCTCCCTATTCTGATATCCAGGGGTCATTTTGTAGAAAATGAGCTGGAGGAACTCATTAGCATAACTTATTAGTATAAGCCACGCCCCTTGCCATCACCAGAAGTGAGTCATTGGCATAACTGATTTGCATATGCCACACCCCCTGATATCACCTATCCTGGCTGTTTTGGACCCAATCCTAGCCATTCAGGGCCGAAATTGGGCCCAAAATGGCAAAAAGGGGCTGAAAATGGCCAAAAAGGGGCCCAAAATGGTCAGGATTGGGCTACTGCTGGGTGGGAGAGTGATCCACCACCTGTCAGAGGCTCGATCCGGGCTGTTTTGGCCCCAATCCAGGCTGAAATGGGCCCAAAATGGCCGAGAGTCAGATGGGCAGGACCACCTGACATGTGACCTCTTTGGGGAACTGCCGGAACTGTGTTCCTGCGCATTCCCCCTCGAAATGAGCCCTGCTGATATCTAGCATTCTGGACACAACTGATGGTACACAAGAGGTGTTGGGAAGTGCTAAATTTTGTGTAAACATTTTCTTCATATGTACATGGGAAAATAAGCTTGCCTTAGACAAGATGTAGTCAGAATATTAGCAGAAGAGATAGTCACAGCAAAAGGGTCAGCTGATTTTTTTTACTTAATCATTGAATGTGATAGCAAAAAAATGGGTTCTTCCTTGCTATCTTTGAGAAGACCAGACATGCTTTCTACCTTTGAAGTAAAGGACTGGTCACCCTGTAGCTTCAGTTAGTATTAGTAACTTCTTTGGATTAAATAACATGTTATGTTTTATATGCTTTTACTTAACTTCAGCTGCTGCTAGAGTGGCATGCTACTGTGCTAATTCAACTGGTTTGACTAGTAAATCTAGCCAGTTGTTTATGTAGTTAGTCTTGGGGTTGCCACATCTGGATTCGGAAATTCCTGGAGTTGGAGTAGGCTTGCCAGCCCCCTGCCCAGGGCAGGGGCTTGCCCGCCCCAGCATAACAGAGGCGCTGCAGGTCACACTGAAACCTGATTCATTAAAAATTATCTCCAAATGGGTAATTTTTAATGGGCTTCAGCATTATAATAGGCTTCAGCATGACCAGTAGTTTCCCTATTGTGTCAGAAAATGACATAATTTTTCAGTGCATTGGAGAAGCACAGGCTTCAGTGCTGATGCCTAACTCATTAAAAATGGTCTGTTCAGAGGCAATTTTTAATGACCTGGGCTTCTGTTCCATCCCTTTTGCACTGGATGCTGGGGTTTGGGGAGGGGAAGGGACCTCAGTGGGTTATAATGCCATGAAGTCCACCCTCCAAAGTAGTCATCTTCTCCAGGGGAACTAATCTCTGTAGTCTAGAGATCAGTGGTAATTCCTGGAGACCCTCCAGGTTCCACTTAGAGGTTGACAACCCTAGCTCTCAGTAGAATCCTGAAAAGAGCTTGTGCCACTATGACTTGCTCAGGTGGGCTAAGCACAATGAAACTGCCCTAGCAAAGGAGACACATTACAAGGATTTGCTGCCCATTCTTTCTCCATATATCTTCATCAAGAGGTTGATGAAAAGTCTTTATAGCAGGAGATACAATCATCCTTAACATAAAATTAGTGAGTTAATGTAATTGTTCTTTTTTATGAACGAATGATAGATTAACATATTGCAGGGATTTTTCAAGAACTAGCTGAAATAGTAGGACAATTTCTCATTTTGTACATCAAAGTAGTCCTGGTTGTATTTGCTGCTGAAGAGTCCTGCTGCCCAGTGATAATACCGCTGTTTAGTGTGTCCTTTAATTACAACCTTTCCAATTCTTTCCTTGAAAATAATTCAAAAGTAAATAGTGAATGTTAAATATGTAGTGTTTATAAAAAGAGATTTTTAAATGGTTCCTAACTGAGCTTTCCAAATCATAGTTAGGCTAGATCTAGTTAAACAAATACTAAAATATCTTTTTAAAAAATACAGCTATAAGGAAAAAGGTTGAAATGAAAATAAATAATCATGTTAGGTCTTACAAATTGAAGACAGCAAGAAATTCCCTTATGTAGTCTAGCTGAATGCAAAGGTAATGGTGTAGTGAATTTATCATGAAACAATGCACAGCCAGTACTGTCATAAAAAACTGGAGGCCCAGTTGTAAACAACTGGAGAAACTGTAAGAATACAAGTAGAGGCATAATGGTGTTTGACTGAACTTGGGGAGATAGCAGGGAGAGATCACCACAGGAGTCCTATCCTAACTAGACATGGGCATGAACAGCATTACAAATGGAAAAAACCAATAAACAGGCCGCTTGGCTGCTCATGACAGGGCTGTTTGTGAGGTGCCATTCCAGCCGAACAGGTCGTTGCGCTTGGCCGCCGTTCAGGAAGCTAGACACTCAGGCACCTTCAATCAATTGCCTCAGCAATGGAGGGAGGGACTGCCCGAACTCTGTCTGCACTCACTCTGTTGCCCCGGACACCCCAATCAAAGCCCAACTTAGCTTGATGGGCAGGTCTTCCTTCCAAGCGTGGAGCTGCAAAATCGGTTACAATCGATTTTGTGTGGGAGCAGACACCAGGGGGGAAGGAGGGAGGAGGGGTTTGTTCTGTGGCCATGGGAACTCCAATCTCATCCTTGCAAACCATGTTAGGCAGTTCTGACTGCCAACCATAGACCTCCTGCAGTTCTCAATGAGACCTCTGCTTATAAAAGGGCACTGTGCTCACAGTTCTGGCTTTTACTTTCAGCAAGCACTGGAGTGGGACAGAGTTGTTGATAGGCTTTTGGGAGAGAGAGAGGGAGAGTGCATTGGAGCTGGGCTTTTTTCTGTGTGTGATGGGTGGGATAGGGAGCTATCCCCCCTCGTTCCAGGGCTGCTGCCAGGCCCTGGAGCCAAGCTCAGTGGGCACCTTGGCTGAGGCCTCACCTTGACTACTACTACTACTACTACTACTACTACTACTACTACTACTACTACTATTATCAGTATCAGTATCAGTATCAGTATCAGTACCTGATCTGGTCAGGCTTCTGGGTGTGCTGGGCTAGGGCTCCAGCCTCAGCCTCTGGTTCTAGGGCTGCTGCCAGGCCCTGGGGCCAAGCTCAGTGGGCATCTCAGCTGAGGCTCACTCTGACTATTACTATTATTAGTATCAGTACATGATCTGGAGGTCAGGCTTGTGGGTGTGCTGGGCTAGGGCTCTAGCCTCAATCTCTGGATCCAGGGCTGTTGCCAAGCCCTGGTGCCAAGCTCAGTGGGCACCTCGGCTGAAGCCTCACCCTGACTATTATTATTATTATCAGTATCAGTACCTGATCTGGTCAGGCTTCTGGGTGTGCTGGGCTAGGGCTCTAGCCCCTTCCTCTGGTTCCAGGACTGCTGCCAGGACCTAGGGCCAAGCTCAGTGGGCACCTCTGCTGAGGCCTCACCCTGACTATTATTATTATTATCAGTATCAGTGCCTGATCTCATCAGGCTTCTGGGTGTGCTGGGCTAGGGCTCTGGCCCCAGCCTCTGGTTCCAGGGTTGCTGCCAGGCTCTGAGACCAAGCTCTGTGGGCACTTCAGCAGAGGGTTCACACTGATTATTAGTAGTATCAATATCAGTGCCTGATTTGGTGGTCAGGCTTCTGGGTGTGCTGGGCTAGGGCTCTAGCCTCAGCTTCCCATTCCAGGGCTGCTGCCAGGCCCTGGGGCCAAGCTCAGTGGGCACCTCGGCTGAGGGCTCACAGTGTTCTCTCCTTTGCTGTCCTCCTTAATTCTAGTTTGGTGGCACAATGAGTCTTCATGTTGTGGTGGCCACCACGGGTGGTCTTGGGGTGAAATACAAAGGCAGTCCTCCTGGTTTACTTGTCGAAAGCAGTACTGAGTGTGGCTTGGGGGCAGCAGAGAGTACTCCTGCTCCCCCAGGTTCACCTGCGGGGGCTGTGGAGGAGACCAAAGAAGTCTTTCCCCTGGGGGGAAAGAATCTCTCTCATCATTTTAAGGAGGGATTGGGTGACGGATCCCTGAAGGAACGGTTTGAGTTTTATGAAACATTCCTCCTGTCCCCATCCCAAACTCTCGGTGGTGTCCCCGCCTGCAGTCCACCCTTTACTCTGTTGTCCATGGCCAGGTCCGCAGGACAGTTAGTGGTCCACGTTTCAATGCCTCCATATGGAGGCACTTTCGGGCCCTTCCTAATGACCCCCGTGTGGTGCAGTGCCGTGCCTGTTATGGGGCAAAAACCTGAAGCACCTGTCATCGACGGCCCTACCTCAACACCTGAAGACACAGCACCTGAGCCTGTGGTCTCCTTACCCAGTGAAATATCCATTGGGGGGATAAAGGGGGTGACCAGCTCTTTTGAGCAGGGATCAGTGGGAGGGTCACCGGAATCCACCCAAAGCAAGAGTCCTTGCCCTGAGGGTGACGCTGGTGTGAGTGGATCGCTTAGGCAGGCCGCGCTTGTGGAGGTTGTCCCCTTGGGGTCTGGGACAGCGCTGCTTATAACGGCGAGGTTGAGGACCCAGGAGGTGGGCCTTTGCATCTTGGCAGAGACGATTGCCCTGCATGGCTTGCCCATATCCATTGTAGAGTGCATGGGCTTCTGCAGGCTACTAAAGCATCTTGCCCCTTGGTTCTCCATGCCATTGCCACGCACCCTTGCCCGTCGAGTCCTGAGGGTATCTCGAATGAGGGCTAGCACATTTGGATCAGGTGTAGCCAGGCCCACTCCCACTGCTAACAGGCTTCTGAGACCTTGCTAGGCCTTCCTGCCACAGCCAGATCATCATGACAGCTCCTTTCTACAAAGGCAGGAAAGTGGGTGATGATGGCGGCAGCCACCTTTGGGCACTTGTGTAACAGCTCAGGAGCTGTTGCACATGTAGTTGAGCTGCACAGTGCCCGTATCCATTGCAACTGCTGTGACCTCTGAGCAGGGGGAATGGGTCCTTCGACTCATGCCTTTTCCGCAATGTCAGGAAGTTGGCCGATGTCAGCTGCTGCTGCTGCCCCATTTCTTTCTCTCCCTCTCTGGAACCACTCTGACCCGTCCAAGCAATGTCTCCTGTCCTGTCCATCCCCTCCTTTCTGCGAAGGCACAAAGGCACAAAGGCAGTTCGTGTCTGGTGGTGCCGCCCAAACTGAGTAGTGCCCGTACTGCCTGCACAGGTGAGGTGTCTCGGAGCGGTGTGGAACTGCTCTGCCCCCCCTCATTTCTCGGGGCTGCTGGTCCCTCTTTCTCCCTCTCCCTCTGTGAAACCACTCCGACCCTTATGAATGACCTCTCCTGTCCTGCCCATCCCCTTCTTTCCGCGAAGGCAGGATGGCGGGTCATGTCAGCTGCCGCTTCACGAGGGACTATCATGTTACTGCTCCCTCCTTGGTCACAAGGGAAAGCTTGGTTGCAATTGCACAGATTGTACTGTATAGGGATACAGTATGGTTGCACAGCATGGTGGCTCCCCTGCTAACGGGACTGACTGGACCCCTTTGAGCCGGGTGGGAATGTGTCCCATGACTCCTGTCCTTTCCACAAAGGTAGGAAGGTGGGCGATGGCAGCTGCTGCCACTGCCCTATTTCTTCCTCTCCCTCTCTGGGACCACTCTGACCCCTCCCAACTACCTCTCGCTTGGGAGCTTTCCAGTTCCCGGTCCATAACTCTCCCTCCCAGGTACTGCCATGAGTCCCTTCTTCACCACTTGCACCACCCCGTCCCCTCATTTCCATGATGGCAGGGCCGTGGTTGATGCCAGCAACCGCTGATGTGGGGTCTTCCTGTCCCCCTCCCAGGATCTTCAAGGTGTGGCTCATCGCTGTGCCTGGAACCCCTTGGCCTCCTCTCCCACCCTGACCACTTCGTGTTCCCTCTTTCTTCCTTTCCCTCTTGGGTACTAACACGAACCTTCCCTACCACTTGCCATCCCCCCTTTCCATGATGGCAAGGAGGTGGTTGATGCCAGCAGCTGCTGACGGATCGGGGTTTTCCAGGCCCTGTTGCAGGATCTTCCAGGTATGGCTCGTTGCTGTGGCTGGATCCCCTAGTTCCCCCTCTCCCCGACCACTTTGTATTCTCTCTTTCCTCCTCTCCCTCTCAGGTACTGCCACGAGTCCCTTTCCCATCACTTGCACCGCCCCATCCCCTCCTTTCCATGATGGCAGGGAGGTGGATGATGCCAGCAGCCACTGACGGATCAGAGTCTTCCAGGCCCTGTTGCAGGATGTTCCAGGTGCGGCTCGTTGACACAGCCTGAACCCCTTGATGCCCCTCTCCCACCCTGACCACTTTGTGTTCCCTCTTTCCTCCTCTCCTTCTCGGGTACTGCCACGACCCTTCCCCACCACTTGCACTGCCCCATCCCCTCCTTTCTGTGATGGCAGGGACATGGTTGATGCCAGTGGCTGCTGATTAGGGGTCTTCCCATCCTCCTCGCAGGATCTTCCAGGCACGGCTTGTTGCCTCAGCCAGAACCCCTTAGACTACTTCTCCCTGACCACCCAATGGCTGCAGTCATCAACCACCTTGCTGCATAAGCAGAGACTTTGTCCACCTCCGACCAGGAGGCCTGGCGGGCAGGCACATGGGGGGTGCTGCTGGCGAGAAGCCAGACCCCTCGCACCCAAGAGGGGAGGAGGCCTGCCACTGCCTCCTCGAGCCTGCCAGGTCCAGCTTCCCCAGTCACCAACCAACTTGCTGCGTTAGTGGATAAGTGTCTGCCTCTGACCCGGAGGCCTGGCTGTCAACAAGCCGCACCTGGTGGGCATATGGGGGGTGTCACCAGTGAGCAGCCAGCCCCCCCACCCCCAAGAGGGAAAGTGGCCCACCACCACCTCCCTGAGCCTGCCAGGCCGTGGCTGCAGTCATCAACTACTTCGCTGCATTATTGGATAAGTGTCTGCCCCTGACCCGGAGGCCTGGCGGGTGGACACATGGAGGGTGCTGCCGATGAGCAGCCAGACCCCCCGTGCCTGAGAGGGGAGGTGGCCCACCACTGCCTCCCTGAGCCCACCAGGCCCGGTGGCTGCAGTCATCAACCACCTTGCTGTGTTAGTGGATAAGTGTCCACCTCCAAACTTTAGTCCTGGCAGGAAGGCACATGGGGATACCACCAGCAAGCAGCCAGACCCCCCACCCCCGAGAGGGGAGGCAGCCCACCACTGCTTCCTCAAGCTCTCCAGGCCCGGCGGCCGCTGTCATCAACCACCTTGCTGCGTTAGCAGATAACTGACCACCTTTTACCCGGAGGCCTGGCGTGCGGGGACATGGGGGGTGCTGCCATCAAGTGGCCAGACTCCTCGCCCCCAAGAGGGGAGGTGGACCGCCACCATCTCCCCGAGCCCACAAGGCCCGGCAGTCGCAGTCATCAACCACCTTGCTGTGTTAGCGGATAAGTGTCCACCTCCGACCTGGAGGCCTGGCGGGCGGGCACATGGGAGGTGCCCCCGGTGAGTGGCTAGACCCCTCATCCATGAGAGGGGAGGTGGCCCACCTTCAAGACCACTGCACGCAGCCAAAGTGAACTGGGGAGGGTGGCTCCATTTGTGTTGAATGGGAGTTTCCTGGGGGCATTGAATTTGGGAATGTATAACTCCGAGATCCATATTGCAATCTTGACCAAACTTGGGTGATGGCTAGAGAAGAGCCTGCTGCACATTCCCTGTGAATATGGGCTCTCTAAATGGTAAGGGGGCAGCTCTGGTGCTGACCAACACTGGACACCAAACACATTTATTAATGGGACATGTTTGGGTCTGTACGTCTGTTCATGTTTGTTGTCAGGAACGAACAATGAACAGCCTGTTCAGGTTTTTTTTTCTGTTCGTGCCCATGTCTAGTCCAACTTGTGGTTCTTCCATGGGATATTTATCAGTGGAAGTGTAAAGCATGAGGGAAGAGATATGTACTGGTGTGAGAAAGTCATGTTTCCTCTCCTGTAGTGGCCTCATAAGGTTCTTCCCCAGCCCTTGAAGGAAACCTTTCAAGGTAGAAACCCAAGACCCCTCTTACCACCAGTAGAAAACCAGAAATTGGAACTCATGAATCCTTTCCACTAGCAGAGATGATTTCTTCATCAGGAAGGAGCCTTCCCTAGCTCAGGTGGTCCAATGGGCAAACCTCTGATGTTCAGAAAGGCTACTTTTATCAGACAAAAGTTGTCTGCTAGTGGAACATGTATGTGAGATTCATCCCAGTGAGTGGCTTATCTCATAACTGGCCAACAAACTAGGAATTCAAAGATCTGGCTGTTCCGTGTCTTTCATTGCACTCTACTTGAAGTTACTCATCCTCACCACTCACACTATGTCAGACAAGATAGCCTTGGGGCGTGGGGGAGTGGAATCTGATGATACCTCTAGAACTCAAGTTCTGGATAAGATTAAGGAAAGGATCCCTTCTCTACCCAGTTGTTTCTTGAAGAGGAGGGGAGAGGTGGTCTTCTTTAGCAGCTCTATACTTAACAACATAAAATGCATCATTTACAATTCAGAGTATACAATTGCATATTTATTGCTATTTTCTACATGCAAAAATTATGAAGACACCAAGTGATAAAGAGAGCTGCAAATCACTGTACTCTGTGCTTCTTCGACACATATATTTTAGCTTGTGTTGCCTGAGAGGTAGGAAAAATAAAATTTGAAAACTGGAAATACAATTTTTGTAGTAAACAAAATAGAATATTATTGGACAGAGCAGTATTACACAGTAGAATTATCACCATATTTACCCTATGGTATTGTTTATGAAATGTCCTTGATACTGTATTGAAATGCACTTGATACTGATTGTACTAATCTCATACTGTGTAATCCGCCTTGAGTCTCAGTGAGAAAGGTGAACTATAAATGACATAAATAAATAATAAATAAATAAAATATCAAATTAAAACTTTATAACACTGAACTTTTCATTGTCATCATACACATTCTAAACATAAAAACATACCATGTATACTTATTGATTAGGTAGAAACTTGACTATTTTTAATTTTCCCCTTGGGAAATACATGAAACTTTTTTGTTTTGTTTTTAAAAAAGCATTCTTCACCTTCGAGCTATGTGGAAACACTTCTATAAATCTGAAATAGAAAAGCCCACAAGTTTCTAGGGGAACTGTTTTTGTTCATTTTCCATAGGAATATGAAATTATATCTTAAAAGGGTTACACTTCAGTAATCCAGAATAAATATGTTCATATAAATTATATGGTGGCCACTTGTGTACACCTCTACTTGAATGCAAGCATATAAATGCCAGAGTATTTCATGATATTGTGACCCAAAGTAAACAGCTAAATCAAAGTACTAAATATAAATGTACTCTGCACAAGAATGGGACTCCTTTTATAATATAAATATGCCTCATGTTTAGTGAAATGAATGTTCTTTTAGTTGAATTTGCAGGCTGCAATTCAGAAAAATCATTGAATCCTTAAAAGAAGTAATTGTTCAGTTTAAAAATCAGCTTGAAAAGCTGAAACAGATGCAGAGAATGTATGTATCCAAGAAATTTCCAGTTCTACACAATGTGTTCTTACTGGCATACAAATATCTGTTTGGAATGTGAATATTGTTTTGTTCTTGAGCTTTAGTGCTCTGGTCACCTTAGAAGTAGCAGCCCTTTCCAATGTGCTTTAATGCACCATTTAGAAGAGGCTATTTCTTCTGCAGGCAGTAAAGACAAAATCTGGGATTTCTTTTATGTAGGATAATATTCACACTTGTCTTAAAAGTTCATTTTCTTCTTTCTCTGTCTTCAGGTTAGACATGGACATGAACAGCATTATGAATGGGAAAAAACCACGAATGGAAAAAACCCATGAACAGCCCATTCGTCTGTTCGCGAACAAGCCGTTTGTGAGGCCCCATTGTGAACGAACAAGAGGTCGTTGCAAGCCTTGTTCATTGCTTTCATCAGCCATCAAGTCAGACAGTCTGGCACCTGCAATCAATTCCCTTGGCAACCAGAGGCAGGGACTGAACTCTGTCTGAACTTCTTCTGGCTTTCCTTCTGGCTTTAGCCCTTCAAAATACTTCCAGCAGAGTGTCCCGTTTTTGCCACTGAAAAAAGAGAAAATAACAGAATAGGGGGGACCCATGGATCATGCCTTTCCTGGGGTGCAATATCTCTGACACTTGGGGGTCTTCGGAGGACAATGAGGACTATGTCCCCTGCAAATTTGGTGGGAATTGGACATTGGAAAGGTCAGTTTGTGGGGTGTTTAAAGGGCCCTGCCCCTCACATGTGGCAGGAAAGGGCCCTTTAAACTATCATCTGGCCGGCGGCAGGGGGGAATACCCCTGCCACCGGCCAGCTGATAGTTTAAAGGGATCTTTAAAGGGACACGAACAACGAACATGTTTGTGAACAGGGTCATATTCGTTACTGTTCGTTGTTCGTTGTTCGTGGATGGCAACAAACAATGAACAGCTTGTTTGGGTTTTTCCCCCCTGTTCGTGCCCATGTCTACTTCAGGTATCTGAAATAGGAGATGACCCCAAATAGGATTATCAACCTACATGTGGGGCCTAGAATTACAACTAGGGATGTGCATTTCGGCATTCAGAATGCCGAAAGAATGCCGAAACAAAAGTGTTTCGGCTTCTTTCGGGGAATGCCGAAACGTTTCGGGGAATGCCGAAACGTTTCGGGTAGCCGAAAGAAAAAAGCCGAAACGTTTCGGGATTCTTTCGGCTTTCTTTCGGCTTTTCAATGGGAAAATGCCTCCGTCTTCCCGGACGTCTGGGGGAGGCATTTTCCCACCGAATAAGCCCAAAATTGGTGGGGACCTTCCTCTAACCCTTCTCTAACAACCACCCAAGATTCAGACAGATTGGACTTTGGGGGGCCATGTTATGGCCCCCCAAAGCAGGTCCCCCCATCCTCCCATAAGAAAGCGAAGGAGCAGCATATTGTTAGCATGCTGCTACTCATCTTCATTATTTCCTATGGGGAAAAAATGAAGAAGCAGGCTTCCTTTGCCAGGGGTGGCATTTTGCATGCAAAATGCCCTCTCACCCTCAGGGGCCCTTCTCCCACCCCTCCTCCCACCCCCCACCAAGGCTCAGCCTGCTCCCACTTGGGGGGGCCATTTCATGGCCTCCCCAAGTAGGTGCTCTAATCTCTACCACTGACAGCTGGGGGAGGCTTGTGTTGCCAGGGGTGGCATTTTGCATGCAAAATGCCCCCCAGCCCTCAGGGGCCCTTCTCCCACCCTTCCCCCCACCCCCCACCCAGGCTCAGACTGCTCCCACTTGGGGGGGCCATTTCATGGCCTCCCCAAGTAGGTGCTCTTTTCTCTACCACTGACAGCTGGGGAAGGCTTGTCTTGCCAGGGGTGGCATTTTGCATGCAAAATCCCCCCCAGCCCTCTGGGGCCCTTCTCCCACCCTTCCTCCCACCCCCCACCAAGGCTCAGACTGCTCCCACTTGGGGGGGGGCATTTCATGGCCTCCCCAAGTAGGTCCTCTCAGCCCCTAAAGTCCAACCCTTACAGCCCCACACAAACCCAATTCCCCCCCAGCTGCCACACACAGACCCAAATCCCCACATTAGCCCCTCACAGACCCAAATCCACCCCCACCTGCCCCACACCCATAACCCCAGGAACAGGCTGGCAAAGGCCAGCCCTCTCCCTTTGTTCCCTATGCTGGGAACTTCTAAACTCTCTTTCCCTGGGCAATTCTGCACAGCCCAGGGGTGCCACAATGGTGGGCACACTTCTGAGTGCCAGCTGGTCCCTGTGAAAGAGCACCTGAACCACAGACACCCTCCCTCAAATTCCCCCACCACCTACAGAGATGGCTGGCCAGCCAGCCCCATTGTTCCCTATGATGGGAACCAACTGCACAACAAAGAATAAAACAAGAACAACACAAAATAAAGTTTTAAATTTTTTTTCTCCCTTCCAAAGTACAAGTAGGCAAAGCATTATGACACATTACACCAGCAGTCCCCCACACAGAAAAATAACACAACTCACTTAACATCAGAGAATCACAAAGCATGATTCCTGTCAAAAACACTTTATTTCTTAGGCTGTAGTCAGAGGTAAAATCATATCATTAGCCTCATTCTATAAAAGAGAGAGAGAGAAGACTAGATCAGAAATTATATCCAAAATCCATGCTCTTGAAAACAAACACAAAAAATACTGCAATAAGAAAGACTATAATCAATTGACTTTAGAAAGGAAAAAGCTGGAGGCACTTGAGACATCTTCCATACAAAAGAGTCTACTGTTCTTAAAACAGAGGTACTGGCACAAAACCCCTAAAACGTTACGCCTCCTAGCTTGGAAAGTTAAAAAGAAATCCTCTTCCAACCAAATTTCTTTAATTAAAAGAAATGGTAAATCTCACACTTCCAATAATAAGGAAATCCTAGATATATTTCGTGACTTTTATTCTACTTTATATAAATCAAAGAATCCAACACCATCTGGTATTGAGGACTTCCTAAGCTCTCTTACAACCTTGAAACAAATTACTCCAGAGCATAAAGCTTCCCTAGATCTACCGATCTCCTCTCAGGAAATCACTGAAGTCATCAAAAATCTCAAACTAAATAAAACTCCCGGCAGAGATGGCTTCCCTGCCGAATTTTATAAAAAGTTTATACACATTCTGACAGAACCCCTTCGCCAAACTTGCAATGCAATCCTTTTAAAAGGCAACTTCCCAAAAACATGGTATGAAGCTACAATTATTGTAATCCCTAAGCCAGGGAAGGATGCCACCCTCCCATCTTCTTACCGTCCCATATCATTACTAAATCAGGACGCAAAGATATTTACAGCAGTACTGGCTAATCGTCTGAATAAAATCATAAGTCATTACATACAATCTGATCAAACTGGCTTCATACCAAACAGGAGTATTACAGATAATGTAAGAAAAACTCTAAACATTATCAATCACTGTAAAACCAATCAAATAGAGTCGATCCTGCTCTCATTAGATGCTGAAAAAGCCTTTGACAGCTTAGAAACAAATTATTTAATAAGATTGCTCTCTAGGATGGGATTTGGCCATTCTTTTATTCAGATTATCAAACTATTATATGCTTCTCCTAAGGCCCAAATAAAACTCAATGGATTGAAATCAAAAGACTTTGAGCTCACAAGAGGAACCAGACAGGGATGCCCGCTTTCCCCATTATTATTTGCCTTATCCATAGAACCTCTGGCTGAGGCTATACGGCAAAACAATGCCATTAGTGGCATCACTATTGGAAAACGCGTTTATAAAATTTCCCTGTTTGCGGACGACATGGTCCTTTACCTTGCACATCCATGCACCTCATTACCAGCCCTGGAAAAAACCCTGCATGATTTTGGTTACATTTCAGGTCTTAAAATTAATAAAACCAAATCAGAAATTTACCCTATTCACCTAACTCCAATCATTAGGTCAGAGATGGCTTCTAATTTTACATATCAATGGACCCATAAGCAATGGACTTATTTAGGCATTAAGATACCAGTTGATTTACTGGATATAAAAGAAGCTAACTTTAAACCATTACAAAAAAAGATAAAAGACAAAATTAAAGAGTGGGCGGAAATGAAGTTGTCGTGGGCAGAAAAGATTAATCTGGTAAAATCTATGATTCTCCCACAATTTTTATTTAATTTCCGCATGCTACCAATTAAACTTACAGATCAAGATTTCCAACATTGGCAAAAAATTATAAACAGTTTTATATGGGATGGCAAACGCCCTAGGATAAACTATTTAACCATGAAACGGTCTGCTAAGAAAGGTGGATTATCAGTCCCAGACTTAAAACAATACTACATAGCTGCCCAACTAGCAAACATCGTAATACTATTAAATACTGTAGAAGGTTCAGGTTGGCCACAAATTGAATCATCACACATCTACCCACATGACTTACAGGATGTGATATGGGCTGAACCTAAGAATAGACCACCTCAAATTCATACTAACCCCTTTCTAAGAACCACCTTAGACATATGGGACAAGTTAAGGCAACATCTTGCTCCAACCATCTCGCCATTATCATCTTTTATAGATCAGAATTGGTTCCCACCTGGCATGGACTTAAATTCTTTTAAATTATGGAAAGTAATTAAACAAAACAGGATTATTGATATAACCAAACATGGGATTATCCTGAACAAGGCTCAAATAGAAAAGGATACAAATGCTACGATCCCATGGTTTCAATACCTCCAAATCAGACACCTACTAGAAAGTCAGCCACTTGTAACCTCATTAAAGCGTGAACTAACTGACTTTGAATATTTACTTAAATTAACACAATCTCATAGGAAAGGTTTAATAGCTAAAATATATGCTATTTTAAACTCAAGGAATGATCAGCTCACATTGAAATACCAAGCAAACTGGAGCAGAGACTGTAATACAATCTTATCTGATGCTCAGTGGTCTTCCATCTGGTCAGGAAACTGCTTGCAATCTAAAGCAGTGAGCATCAGAATGACATCCTTTAAAATA
The DNA here is from genome assembly GCF_028583425.1 of Eublepharis macularius. Lineage (NCBI taxonomy): Eukaryota > Metazoa > Chordata > Lepidosauria > Squamata > Eublepharidae > Eublepharis > Eublepharis macularius. The sequence continues at coordinate 51,811,379 of NC_072798.1, forward strand.
ATGGCGAGGTGGTACCTGTCTCCCACTCTTCTCCACCACATTAATCATGAAACGAATCCACTATGCTGGAAACAGTGTGGACAAAATGGAGACTATATTCATCTATGGTAGTCTTGTCCTAAAATTCAGTTGTTCTGGGATCGAATCATACAAAAAATTAAAACAATAACAAACTATGCAATTCCCAAGTGCCCTGAAGTAATCCTGCTAGGACTCTGGGAGGATCAGACGGTCCCATCTACTAGGAAAAATCTGATATTTTTATTGATTGCTGCGGCAAAATTGCTTTTAGCCTCAACCTGGAGACAGGAAAAAACTCCAAGTGTATCACAATGGCTCAGAAAACTATGGGACATTTTCATAATGGAAAAAATAGCGGATCACCTTAAAGGCTTAGATAATCCACAATATCAATCGTGCTTTCTTGTACAATGGCTACCATTTTAACCTATTGTCATAATACCAATCAGTTACCTAACGTAGATTTACATACACTTAGCTTCTTTGCTATAATGTGACTTCTTATACTCAGTGTATTGTTTTCAATGTTAATATTGGCTGTTTGTTAAAACATCAAGGTTTTCATCTCTTCCATGTATTGCCCATTATGCTGTTGTTTAATTTGGTTATTTGTAGTTTTGGAAAAAGTTATATAAAAATGCAAAATAAAAAGTTAAAAAAAAACACTTTATTTCTTGAACAGCTTTAGGTTACACAGCAGGGGGGAACACCAAAGGGCATGGCAGCACTATCTTACACAAAAATAACACAACTCACTTAACATCAGAGAATCACAAAGCACAATTCCTGTCAAAAACACTTTATTTCTTGAACAGCTTTAGGTTACACAGCAGGGGGGAACACCAAAGGGCATGGCAGCACTATCTTACACAAAAATAACACAACTCACTTAACATCAGAGAATCACAAAAACACAATTCCTGGCAAAAACACTTTATTTCTTGAACAGCTTTAGGTTACACAGTAGGAGGGCACAACAGGGCATGATAGCAATGTACTACAAAAAATAATACAACCCACTTCACCATTTTTGACAGCAATTGTGTTTGTGTGATTCTCTGATGTGAAGTCAGTTGTGTTATTTTTGTGTAGTACACTGCTTTCCTGCTCTGTGGTGCCTTCCTAATGTATAACCTAAAGCAGTTACAGAAATAAAGTGCTTTTGACAGCAATTTTTTGGGGTGATTCTTTAATGTGAAGTGAGTTGTGTTATTTTTGTGTAAGATACTGCTTCCATGCCCTTTGGTGTCCCCCCCTGCTGTGTAGCCTAAAGCTGTTCAAGAAATAATGTGTTTTTGACAGGAATTGTGCTTTTGTGATTCTCTGATGTTAAGTGAGTTGTGTTATGTTTGTGTAAGATAGTGCTGCCATGCCCTTTGGTGTTCCCTCCTGTTGTGTAACCTAAAGCTGTTCAAGGAATAAAGTGTTTTTGACAGGAATCGTGTTTTGTGATTCTCTGATGTTAAGTGAGTTTTGTTTTAATTTTTCTGTGTGGGGGACTGCTGGTGTAATGTGTCATAATGCTTTGCCTACTTGTACTTTGGAAGGGAGAAAATAATTTTTTTAAAACTTTATTTTGTGTTGTTCTTGTTTTATTCTTTGTTGTGCAGTTGGTTCCCATCTTAGGGAACAATGGGGCTGGCTGGCCAGCCATCTCTGTAGGTGGTGGGGGAATTTGAGGGAGGGTGTCTGTGGTTCAGGTGCTCTTTCACAGGGACCAGCTGGCACTCAGAAGTGTGCCCACCATTGTGGCACCCCTGGGCTGTGCAGAATTGCCCAGGGAAAGAGAGTTTAGAAGTTCCCAGCATAGGGAACAAAGGGAGAGGGCTGGCCTTTGCCAGCCTGTTCCTGGGGTTATGGGTGTGGGGCAGGTGGGGGTGGATTTGGGTCTGTGAGGGGCTAATGTGGGGATTTGGGTCTGTGTGTGGCAGCTGGGGGGGAATTGGGTTTGTGTGGGGCTGTAAGGGGTGGACTTTAGGGGCTGAGAGGACCTACTTGGGGAGGCCATGAAATGGCCCCCCCAAATGGGAGCAGGCTGAGCCTTGGTGGGGGGTGGGAGGAGGGGTGGGAGAAGGGCCCCAGAGGGTTGGGGGGCATTTTGCATGCAAAATGCCACCCCTGGCAACACAAGCTGTGAGTTTTTTCGTCAGCAGGGGGCGCCGCGCCCGTCGGGTCCGTTGTGGCGGGGGTGCGGTCAGCGCAGCCGGCGGGTCCGGGGGGGTTGTCCCGCTGCTACCTAGGCCGGACAGGCGGCCTGTCTGCTGGCTCCAGGGGTCTCAGCTTCCCTTTTGATTGGCCTCAGATGGCCCCAGGGCTGTTAAACCGTGTCTGGTAACAGGTAAGCACAGCCTCTGGGCTCAGGGATGGTCCTTCCCTCAGGACAGCCTCCCTGCTTCTCCTCCCTCGCTAGGGGCAGTCCCGCCCCGCTCCCCAATTGCCAGCGCCCCAGGTGAGGCTCATTATCTGTCCCAATGCCGGCAGCAACACCTGCCTCCAGCCTTTCCGGGGTGGGAAGCCTGGTGCTCCTTCCTCCCGCCTCCCAGCTGCCATTGGGCGCCCTTCCCCCGTCTCCCTGGTGGGCGGGCGGGCTGGCCTATCGCCTGCCGCCGCCGGGGCCGGTTCCCACCCCCTTGCTGCCTCGCGGCCCCGGGCGAGGCCCGGCCTCGCAAGCGCGGGCCTCGCGGCTGTGCCGCCTCGCCTCTGCCGTCTCCGCCGCCATCGCATTGGGGCCGTCTGCCCTGGCGGCGTCCGCTCCGGTGGCCGCCCAGCCTGCCGGTTTGCTTCCCCCGGGGCTCTTCCTTCCGCCCGGGTTGCTGCCGTCGCCGCCTCCTCCGCAGCGCCGCAACAGCGCTTCGCCTGGCCGACGGGCCGACTGCCGCGGCCACGCCCGTCCGTCGTCGCGCCTGCCCCGGCTAGGTGAGTTGTGGGGCTCCTGGGGCTGGGGGGGGGGGCGGCGGCGAGGAGGGGGCGGCGGCGAGGAGGGAGGGGAGGCTCATCCCTGGACACGCCCTCCCCCTTTCGCTCCCAGATGCTGGTGGGTCTTCCTCGTGCATTCTTGACAGGAAGTCGGCGTTCTGGTGCAGGTGCCCTGGTCGGTGCCTCGTCACAAAACTGAAAGGTAAGAGCGACATATACCACCTAAGTATGCGGGCATTGTGGTCCTTCATCCGCGCCATCCACAAGAGGGGGGCATGGTCCGTAACCCGGGTGAAGGGGTTATTGGTGAGGTAATACTGGAGGGCCCCCACCGCCCACTTGACGGCCAAGGCCTCCTTCTCCACCGTGGCATACTGCCACTCGGCCTTCTGCAACTTGCGACTTAGGAAGAGGACTGGCCGCTCCACCCCGTCGATTTCCTGAGAGAGCACGGCTCCGAGCCCCGTGTCCGAGGCATCGGTGTGGACGACGAACGGCTCGTTGAAGTTGGGATTGTGGAGGACTGGGGCGTTGGACAGGGCCCCCCGGAGCGCCCGGAAGGCCTCATCGGCCGTGGCCGTCCAGGGGAGCTTGGTAGGCAGTCCTTTCCGGAGGAGATCTGTCAGGGGGCTGGCCCGGGATGCGAAGTTCGGGATGAACTTGCTGTAATATCCGACCAATCCCAGGAAGCGGCGGAGCTGTTTCTTGGTGGTCGGACGGGGACAGTCCTCCAGCGTGGCCACTTTCTCGGGGACCGGTCTCAGCACGCCGCGGCCAACGATGAATCCTAGGTATTTGACCTCCTGGAAGCCCACCCGGCTCTTCTGCGGGTTTGCCCGTAGGCCGGCGGCGTCCAGGGCTTGCAGAACCCGGCGAAGGTGTTGCATGTGGGAAGGCCAGTCGGGGCTGAAGACGAGAATATCATCGATGTAGGCGGCGGTAAACCCCTGGCACTGGGCTAGTGCCGTGTCCACCAGCCGCTGGAAGGTGGCGGCCGCCCCGTGTAGCCCGAAGGGCATCATGCGAAATTGGAACAGCCCCTGGGGCGTGGCGAAGGCTGTCTTCTCCTTGTCACCCTCCGCCATGGGCACTTGCCAATATCCCTTCGTCAGATCCAGGGCTGTCAGATATCGGGCGGTGCCCAGTTGGTCGCTGAGGGTTTCCGCCCGCGGCATGGGGTAGGCATCAAACTGCGCGATGCGGTTGACCTCCCGGAAGTCAATGCAGAAGCGGACGGATCCGTCGGGCTTCGGCACTAGCACCACAGGGCTCCTCCATGGGCTGCGGGAGGGCTCGATAACCCCGAGCTGGAGCATGTCAGCTACCTCACGGTCCACTGCATCCCACTGCTTCTGGGGCAAGGGCCGCCAGGGTGCCCGGACCACCCGCCCCGTCGGGGTAGGTATGGCGTGGGTCACCGTCGTGGTGCATCCCGGGATCCGCGAGAAGCTGTGGGGGAAGTCCCTCAGCAACTGTTCCACCTGCTCACGCTGTTCCGGGAGGAGCGCCGGGTCTAGCGTGGGGGCCTCCGGGGGGCCCCCCCGGGGGGTCCAAGGCAGGTTTCCATCGGCGGGCTCCAGGGGGTCGGCGGCGAGTTGACACGCCTGCGGCTCCCGCTCCCGCCACGCCTTGATGTCATTGACGTGCAGCCTCTTGGCCTGTCGCCGCGAGGGGCCCCACTGGACCAGATACGTCAGAGGGCCCAGCACCCGAGTGATTGGGAAGGGGCCCCTCCAGGGGTCCCCGGCTTGTTGCGGGCCAAAGACTCGCCGGTTGACCAGGACCTTGTCGCCTTCCTGGAAGATGCGTAGCCGGGCTCCCTTGTCATAGCGCTCTTTTTGGGCCTCCTGGGCCTCAGCCAGGTTGCGTTGAGCCGTCTCCCGGGCGAGCTGGAGGCGTTCCTTCAGCTCCCACACGTAGTCCGGAGCCGCTGTTGCGGGGTCGTCTCGGGGGGTCGCCCATTGCTCTTCGACTACCCCCAAGATGCCTCGTGGCCGCCGGCCGTACAACAGCTCGAAAGGGGCGTAGCCGGTGGATGCCTGCGGGGTCTCCCGCAGGGCGAAGAGGAGGGGATCGACCAGAAGGTCCCATTGGTTTGGCTTGTCCCGTGCCAGCTTCCGCAACATGGCTTTGATGGTCTGGTTGAGGCGCTCCACCAGGCCGTCTGTCTGCGGGTGATAGATGGACGTAAAGATCTGGCGGATGCCCAGGGTTGAGCAGAGCTGTCGTGTCAAGGAGGCTGTGAAGGGTGTCCCACAGTCGGTGAGGATTTCCCGGGGCAACCCCACGTGGGCGAAGAACCGCATCAGTGCTCTAGCGACGCCGGCCGCCTGCATGGACCGCAGGGGAATCGCCTCGGGATAGCGGGTGGCGTAGTCCAGTAGGAACCGGCAGCCGCGGGCCGTACGGGGCAGTGGTCCCACGAAGTCCATGGCCAGGCGGTCGAAGGGGGTCTGTACGAGCGGCAGGGGCATCAGTGGGGCTTTGGGGGCCGGTCGGGTGGAGGCTCGCTGGCACACTGGGCAGGAGCGGCAGAAGGCCTTGACGTCAGCAGCCACGGACGGCCAGAAGAAGTGGGCCAGGACCCGGGACAACGTATTATTGGCCCCCTGATGGCCGGCCCAGGCGTGGTCGTGGGCGTAGGAGAGGACGGAGGCCCGGAAGGCCTGCGGGACCAGCAACTGCCGGGTCTCAACCCCCCGACTGGCAGTCAGCCTGTACCAGAGGCCCATTTCCTTGACGATTCGGGGGTAGCGGCCAGCCCTCCGCCCGTCCCGGACGCACCCCTCACTTACCGCCACGGCGTCTCGGAGGGACTCGAGGGTGGCATCAGTCGCCTGGGACTCCCGGAAGGCGGGGTCGGCACCCCAGGAGGGTGGCGAGGGATCATCAGGCGATGCCGAGGTCCCGGCACGGGGCTCGGGGTCAGTGTTGGCGGGGAGGGCCTCCGCTGGCGAGGTCTGCAACCGCACCTCCAGGCCTGGCGCATCTCAGCCCAGCAGTACCGGGTAGGGGAGCACGGGCACTCGGGCGAGCTCCAGCTCCCACTCCTGTCCTTGGTAGCGCACCGGCACTCTCACCACCGGGTACTCTTCTGCGTGTCCGTGGAGGCACGCGACGGACGTGCGCCGCACGACGGGCAAGCCTTCGGGCAAGAGCCTGGTCCGGATCATTGAGACGGAACTGCCGCTATCTAGGAGTGCCGACAGCCGCCGGCCCGCAATTTCAACGATGACCAGTAGGGGTGGGGGCCGGACCGCGCGGGTGACCAGTGGTAGGGCTTCCTCCCACCCTGCATCGCACTCCATTAGGGGGCAGTCCCTCATCAGGTGGCCCCGCTGTCCGCAGCGAAAGCAGGGCCCTCGGTCGGCAGTGCTGGCAGGGGCCGGGCCGCCAGGGGCCTTCACGTTGGGTGGTGGTGGTCGCGGCCAGCGGGGCGGGATTCCGCTGCTGCTAGGTTTGGCCCCGGTGGGGGGGAGGGCAGCGGAGTCAGCCCCCAGGGGTCCACGGGGCCCTACCCGGGCTCTCCCAGCGGGTCGGCCATCGCGCCCCGGCGTGGCTCCGTCCTTGTTGGGCTCCCTTGGCTCGGCCGCCATGAAGTTTTCCAGCAGGGCCGTGGCTTCCTTGAGATCGGCCGGCTTGCTACAGGCCACCCAGTATCGTGCCTTGGCGGGCAGAACGTTCAGGAGCTGCTCCAGGACGACCTGATCCGTGATGGCCTTTTCGCCCGGCGTCTCTGGCTTGAGCCATCGGTAGGCCAGGTCCCGGAGGGTGGTTACGAACCCCCGCAGCCGATCACCCTTGTTATAGCTCAGGGCCCGGAACCTCTGGCGGTACGTGTCGGGGGTGATGGCGTAGCGGTCCAGAATGGCCTCTTTCAGCCTCGCATAGTCGGCCGCCTCCTCCTTTGGGAGGGCCTTGAGCGCGGCCTGCGCTTCCCCGGTCAGGTAGGGTCCGAGAATGAAGGCCCACTGGGCGGGGGGCCACTGGGCAGCCTCTGCGGTGCGCTCAAAGGTTTCCAGGAACGCGTCCACATCATCCTCTGGCCCCAGCTTGGTGAGTTGGAATGGGGCGGCCCTGTGGGGGCCCCCCGGGCCAGCCGGGGCTCCGGTGCCTCCTTGGGCGTCCCTTAAGGTGCGGCAGACATCCCGGAGGAGGGCTGCCTGGGCGTCACGCTGTTGGGCCACGATGTCTTGCAGAATCCGCCCCTGCTGCTCCGTCTGCTGCGAGGTTATGTCGCGCAACAGGCGCCCCTGTTGCTCGGCCATCCACTGCCCAAACTGGGCAAAGTCAAACGAGCCGCTGGGGTTGGTAGGCGCTGCCCCTCCGCCTCCTCCTCCCTGGTCCATCGCTGTCGTGGGTGCGGGCGGTGTGGTGGTGGGTCCCGGGAACGTTGGCGGACGGAGGAAAGACCGGCTGCTGGCCCACCCCGCAGGCGGGGGTAAGTAGGGGAGGCGTTTCACTAGCGGTCGAATGCCTGCATTCTCCACCACGTTGTGAGTTTTTTCGTCAGCAGGGGGCGCCGCGCCCGTCGGGTCCGTTGTGGCGGGAGTGCGGTCAGCGCAGCCGGCGGGTCCGGGGGGGTTGTCCCGCTGCTACCTAGGCCGGACAGGCGGCCTGTCTGCTGGCTCCAGGGGTCTCAGCTTCCCTTTTGATTGGCCTCAGATGGCCCCAGGGCTGTTAAACCGTGTCTGGTAACAGGTAAGCACAGCCTCTGGGCTCAGGGATGGTCCTTCCCTCAGGACAGCCTCCCTGCTTCTCCTCCCTCGCTAGGGGCAGTCCCGCCCCACTCCCCAATTGCCAGCGCCCCAGGTGAGGCTCATTATCTGTCCCAATGCCGGCAGCAACACCTGCCTCCAGCCTTTCCGGGGTGGGAAGCCTGGTGCTCCTTCCTCCCGCCTCCCAGCTGCCATTGGGCGCCCTTCCCCCGTCTCCCTGGTGGGCGGGCGGGCTGGCCTATCGCCTGCCGCCGCCGGGGCCGGTTCCCACCCCCTTGCTGCCTCGCGGCCCCGGGCGAGGCCCGGCCTCGCAAGCGCGGGCCTCGCGGCTGTGCCGCCTCGCCTCTGCCGTCTCCGCCACCATCGCATTGGGGCCATCTGCCCTGGCGGCGTCCACTCCGGCGGCCGCCCAGCCTGCCGGTTTGCTTCCCCCGGGGCTCTTCCTTCCGCCCGGGTTGCTGCCGTCGCCGCCTCCTCCGCAGCGCCGCAACAGCGCTTCGCCCGGCCGACGGGCCGACTGCCGCGGCCGCGCCCGTCCGTCGTCGCGCCTGCCCCGGCTAGGTGAGTTGTGGGGCTCCTGCGGCCGGGGGGGCGGCGGCGAGGAGGGGGCGGCGGCGAGGAGGGAGGGGAGGCTCATCCCCGGACACAAGCCTCCCCCAGCTGTCAGTGGTAGAGATTAGAGCACCTACTTGGGGAGGCCATGAAATGGCCCCCCCAAGTGGGAGCAGGCTGAGCCTTGGTGGGGGGTGGGAGGAGGGGTGGGAGAAGGGCCCCTGAGGGTAAGGGGGCATTTTGCATGCAAAATGCCACCCCTGGCAAAGGAAGCCTGCCTCTTCATTTTTTCCCCATAGGAAATAACGAAGAAAGATGAGCAGCAGCATGCTAACAATATGCTGCTCCTACGCTTTCTTATGGGAGGATGGGGGGACCTGCTTTGGGGGGCCATAACATGGCCCCCCAAAGTTTAATCTGTCTGAAACTTGGGTGGTTGTTAGAGAAGGGTTAGAGGAAGGTCCCCACCAATTGTGGGCTTATTCGGTGGGAAAATGCCTCCTCCAGGCGTCCTGGAAGACGGAGGCATTTTCCCATAGAAAAAAGCCGAAAGAATGCCGAAATAATGCCGAAAGAATCCCGAAAGCCGAAAGCCGAAAGAGATTCTTGTTTCGGCTTTCGGCTTTAACGATAGAGAATCTTCTTTTGGCTTTCTACTTTCGGCTATAGCCGAAAATTTTTGGCTTGCACACCCCTAATTACAACTGATCTCCATACTGCAGATATCAGTTCACTCAGAGAAAATGGCAGGTTTGGGGGGTGGGCTGTATGGCATCACATCCCTGTGGATCTCCCCCTCCTCCCCAAACTCTTCCATCCTCTGGCTTCACTTCCAAATCTCCAGGAATTTCCCAAGTTGGAATTCACAGTCCTAACTAGAGATGGGCATGAACAGGATAAACAAACAAACATGATGTTCATTGTTCGTTGCCATCCACAAACAGTGATTCATGAACATCAATGAACATGACCTGTTCATGACCATGTTCATGGTTGAATGTTTGTTGGGGCTAGAATGCCCCCCTTGGGCCTTAGAGAGCCCATATTCACAGGGAGTGTTCAGAAAGCTCTCCTCCAGCCATCATCCAAGTTTGGTCAAAAAGCTGACCTGAGCAGGCAGCAGGACAGGTAATAATAATAAAGAACAGCTTGGCCCCAGAGCCTGGCAGCAGCCCTGGAACTTGAGGGTGGGTAGAGCCCTACCCCACCACTCCCAGAAACCTGACCTGAGCAGGCAGCAGGAAAGATAATAATAATAATAATAATAGATTGGCCTCAGAGCCTGGAAGCAGCCCTGGAACCCGAGGGAGTAGAGCCCCATCCCACCACACACAAAAAAAATTCAAGCTCCAATGTACTCTCCCTCTCTTTCTCAAATGCCAGCAACAGCTCTCTCCCACTCCATTGTCTGCTAAAACTGAAAGCCAGAGCTGGGAGCACAGTGCCTTTTATAACCAGAGGTTCCATAGAGAAATACAGGAGGTCTGTGGTTGGCAGTCAGAACTGCCTAACTGGGATTCGGTTTCGTTTTCTCAGCCATGTCGGACGCTCCTCTTCGCTGGCTCGAGAGGAAGCGGCCGAGCACCCTGTCTGGGCGGCTGATCTGCGAAGATTAGCCCCCAAAACTCCCAGTGAGGGAGGCTGGGTCCGGGACGCTGCGGGAAGAGCCCCCCGGAATCAATGCGGGGGGTTAATTGCCCGTTTGTCCCTACGGAGGCCGGCGGACGTGCGCGGCGCCTCGAGTGCTGCCGGGCCATGAGAAACGGCAAAGAGCAGAACTAGGCGAGAGCCTACAAGTAAGCGAATTCCTTCTGTTATTACAAGCGTACGTGAAGGAGAGGTGAGATCTGAAGCTAAGAAGGCTCACTCTTCCCCTTTGCTGAGTTTCAAAATTTGGTTGGCGCCCCCCCCCCCTCAAAATGGCAACAAAAAAACAAAGTCCTGCCCTTGGCAAGTCAGTTTCGGCTGCCTTAAAGGGAGAATCGCTGGAGGAAATAGTACGGAGGGCGGTTGGTGAAGCTATAAAACCCTTTGTTGACAAGCTGAATGAAACAGATCAAAGGGTGGGCTTAATTGAGAGCGAAGTGAAAACCATCAAGGAAGCAGCGGGGGGGGCAGAGAAGTCTGCTCGGGAAAGTGCGTCACTCGTGAAGGCTACGAATAAAGAGCTTAAACTGGTGGAGAATCAGTTGATCGGGCTACAAGTGGAACGAACACAGACAATTTTGCGCCTCCAGAATGTGAAAGAGGAGGAAAACGAGGATTTACGGGGTCTTGTCTCGGAACTATTGGCGACACCCGCGAGGGCAACTAAAGAAGAAGTAAAAAGCGCCATTTTGGAAGCCCGTCGGGCTACTTAAAAATATGCAATGAAGCAGCAGTTGCCGCGCAAGATCATCATCGATTTTTCATCTAAGAGGATCCGGGACACTATCCTATACAATTCATACAATGCGGATTTGGACTTCTTGGGCAACAAAATTAAGATATTGAAAGACGTCCCATTTCTAGTTCGGAAAAGACGTTTTAAGTATAAAAAGTTCGCAGCTCTTCTGAGAGAACGTGGAATAAAGTACAAATGGTTATTCCCGGAAGGAATCTGGTTCAGCCATAAAGATCAAGCCTTTAAGATATTATCAGAAGATCAACTAAGGGATTTTGAGGACAGGAACCCAGAATTCCAGTGCACCAAGCAAGACGAAAAGGAGAAGTCTGAGGGGGAGGGGGAGGAAACGAGCACTGCGGCTGCAGCTGCTCAGAGAGAACTGCGTCCGGGACCCAGGAGGGGAAGAAAAATTTAACTTGAAATTAAATTGTAATTTGCATTTAGTAAGGTCAACCACTCCATCAATATAATATAAAGCTTTAACTTTTGAATAATGACAGTATGAAGGGAAAACAGAAATGTAGTGTTTAGTGTTTGTAGGGCACCTCCCCCTTTTTTCCACCCTTCCCTCCCTCTCTCTTTTTTCTCTCTTTTTCCCATCCCTTGTGTTATTGTAGTCTTTTGTAGTTACTGTTTTGTAGGGTATGTATGTATGTAGTAGTTGTATGTTAGATATTGAAAAATAAAAAATATTACAAAAAAAAAAAGAACTGCCTAACTGGGTTTGGAGGGATGAGATTGGTGTTCCCATGGCTACAGAAGCCCCCCTCCCCCCTGCTCTTTGCTCCTATATAACAAAATGGGAGCTCCACTCTTGGAAGGGATACCTGTCTATCAAGTTAAGTTGGGCTTAGATTGGAGTTTCCAGGGCCAGAAGGAGTTCAAACTGAGTTCAGACAGTCCCTGCCTACATTGCCAAGGGAATTGATTGAAGGTGCCAGACTATCTGGTTTTCGAATGGCTGATTAATGCCACGAACAAGGCTTGGAATGAATACATGTTCATGGGGAATGGGGCCTCAAGAACACCTTGCTCATGAACAGCAGATTGGGCTGTTTGTGGCTTTTTTTGGTTTGTGTTGCTGTTCGTGCCTATCTCTAGTCCTAACATTAAATGTCATGTTAACCACAGCTTTCAGCTCCTAAGCTTAGCTGTAGTTTTTTTTTTACTTTTCAGGCACTAAGTTGCACCATGTAAGCTATAAGAAAGGAAATTAAGATTACCGTCTATTCCTTTTGTCTCAGCTGTTTTTTAAAAAGTTCTTCTTGAACTTTTGGCTGTGGGATATATTAGGAAATGATATAATCCTTTCAATCCAGAGACCAGAACATACCACAATAAAACTGAACTTGTTGAGGTCTTCATTGTGAATCCTTCAGAATATGAGATAATTTTTTTTTTTGGTTTTATTATTGTTGCTGATCACTTGGTTATGGAATTGTTTTGTTATGAGTTATTATAATGTGAACCATCACATTGGTAGAGTTGTAACATGTAAATATTTTAAATGAATAAATCCCTATATGTTTTCTTTATGGTCCTCCTCTAGATAGAGAATATGAGAACTCAAAAGTCTTGATAATGGTCAATCCTTCATGTACCAAAATTCACTTTGGAAATGGCTCAGTAGTGTTTGCTCTTATTGTTGCCCATTTAACTTGTCCCAGATCTAAATCTTAATAGTGAAATATTAGAAATCCAATGCTTTTCTTAGTACACTCATTTCTCACCCAGTCATAGTGGGGTCCTACAAGGTTTTCTTTATTTTGTTTCAAGTATGACTCCACAGGATGGATAAAGCAAAAATGAACATGTTAACATGGTGGCCCACATTTTAAATGGGCATATCTGAGCTGTGCATTAGTTTAGTTCTCATGCTGAAGCAGCATTAATAAGGACTACTGTTGGTTGGCATGGGAGCAAGACATTCTCAAGGTTTTACAAAGACAAGCTAAATCTTTACGTCCATAGCTGTTGCCAGAAACCTGATCCTTCTCTAGTGTGTGAAGGAGCACATACTATGAGGCTGTAAATTTAATTTTTGAGCCAATAACTTTATGAATGTATTTCCCTCAAAGTATGCTCAAAGATGTAGTTTTCAATGCCAATTCAGCCTATGAAACAAACACTGAAACAAACATTTTACAACTTTCTTTGATACGTATGTGAACGTCTTAGAATAATGTAATTGTATTTATGGCCCTGTAATGGCACATTCATTTCTTATTTCTTATTAGTTATTAACAACTAAAAATATAATACTTCCAAGGCGATTTATGGAAACTGAGGCTGAAAAGTTCCCATTTGCCCTCTACCAATAGGCAACAAGTTTGCAAGGGTTTTCTATCTCAGCATTTTGTGCAAAGAGAAGCCAATTGTCTCAAGCATGTCCCTTTTAAGTAAACTTATAAGTATCATAATACTTACAATACTAATACTTAAGTAAATTTATAATACTTATAACAGCTTAATTATTAGGAAGAAGAAAACCATTTTGTTTAAACATTTGAAGTATTTTTCTAGATGGAAATTTAACATCATCTTGAAGAAAATTGGTTCCCATTTCTTGAATACATTACCAAAGAGGATATCCTACCTCAAAACCCAGTGTATCTGAAACTCTTATATCCATAAAATTTAACTATCTTAACAGTTTAAAATATCTAAGATTACTCACTGTTGTGTGCAGTGTTCAGCTGTGGAGTACATACTGACATCATTAGTAGAATGTTACTGCTCATAGCTCTCTCATTTGCAGCCTGTTGTGTTAGCTTAAACTTAATATGTTTAATTGGCTCCAATAGTATGACCTGATATCTGTAACTCATTCTCAGTTACATTGTAACTCATACGAAATGTCAATATGTGTTGTAAATCTTAGAATCAAAAATAAAATTTGGGAAACACACACATACATACAAAGAGATTTGTGTGGACAGGGTACCATCTATATTTCCCTTTTTTTTGTTGACACTTCTTTCAAGTAAGCAAGCTTCATACAGTTAAACTTTGATAATACTAACTTTAATTACTTTAAAATGTTTTGTAGTGTTTGCAGCAGTACAAATACGGCCTTAGCTGTACTCAAGTGTATATTATATTTAATTTTTGCAACACTTTTTGGTAAATTGGAATAGGTGAAGACAACAGGGCCGATTCCAGACGGCCCTCTGCATTCCGAAACGTCGTGCGTTGTTGCGCGGAAAACGCGAAATATTGTGTTTTCCGCGCGACGACACATGACAACGCGCGACGTTTCGGAATGCAGAGGGCAGTCTGGAATCGGCCCAGGTGAATGAGGGTTTTCATGTTATAATATTCTAAGCAAGAATTACACCCTTCTAAGTCCGTTGACTGCAGATGACTTATAAAGGTGTAGCTCTGCTAAGGATGATGTTACATGATAAAGTAATTGAGCTATGATGCAGCACTTCGCCGGTTTGAATCTCACTATTGCCATGAACTCACTACCAGGTAGCCTTGAGTAAGCCACTCCTATCAGCCCCAGCTCCCAACTGTATTGTGGGGGTAATAACACTGACTTTGTCCACCACTTTGGGTGGTGGGCACTAATCTGTTCAAAAGGGTGGTATACAAATGAAATGTTGTATACAAATGAACTGTTAAATATGCCTCTTTCATAAGAATGAAACCATGACATGCTGAGGGATTATTCTCTTTACCCTGGCCTCTCCACTAGGTTGGTTTGATCCAAATCATTTGGCTGCAGGCAAAAGAACCCTTGCGGTAATTGAAAGAGTCACACCTCACTGAGAGCTACAGAAAGAATCTTCTAGTCATAAAAGGACTCCTTATCTATTAATATGGGTAGCTGAGCTGGGTCCGACCAGTAGCTGAGTCATGTAGTCCAGCAACTGTTTTCACACAATAGCCAAGCAGTTACCCTTGAAAGCTCTTTCCCTGGTTTCCCTATAGCACCTATCCCAGGGGTTATTTCCTCTGAAACTTCAATTTAGCCATGATGACTAATAGCCATTGATAGGCTTATCTCTCATAAATAATCTCTTTTTAAGCCAATCAAACTAGTGTGTATCATTTATTTTATTTATACCCCGCCCTCCCCACAGATGGGCTCAGAATGGCTAACAACATTCAAAAAATGTGGCAGTCAGTTTCACAGTTAATTCACAGTTAATGGTCAAAAGGACCATTAGATCCAATCCAATGATTCTAAGCAGGTCTGTGATTGTTGCTGCCATTTCTTCTGTGGCTCAGTTGCAACCAAAGAGTCTCTTTACATGAGACATCTGATACGTGAAGAACACATGTCAGGAGTTGCAATGTTAGCCAGGAAGGGTAGTTTAATGAGACAGAGACAGGGCAAAGGCTTTGCTATATACTGGAGCTGTGTGAAGGGACTGTGAAATGCTCGAAGGGAAACTTCTAGCCCATTAAACCTCTCCAGGTCCAAGCCCGGCTCTTGAAGACAGCTCCATTCCTTGCTGCTCTCTGTTTGCCAACCCATACAGTTTCAGACTGGAAAGGTGAAATTGACAGAGCCTTTGGGAGATGAAGATGAAGTTAACAAACTCTCTGAGGAATGATCTCTGCCAGCTCTGTCTTTTTAAACAACATTTCCTGGCTAACATTGCATCTCCCTACACTTGACTAACATGCACCAAGCCGTATCATGTAGAGAGACTCTCAGATACACACTCCAAGTGGAAATGTACTAGCCCTGACTATAGACTATGTACTAGCCCTGACCTCAGCTTGCAAAAATAAAGTAAACTTAAAGTTAATTGGAATGTATTCTATTGATTATTTCAACATCTGTGCATAGCTACATAAGCAGCAAGATATTTAGTGTTCATGGTCATGACAATGACCATGCATGTGATGCATGTAGTTGCACACATTTCTTACATCTTGTTTCATTTCTAGTTTATAGACTGTATACACAGTAAGTTGCCAGAATGAATTTCAGGATCACTCACATTCTTTCTCATGCATAGAGCATGCTTTGTAATTAGTCTCATAAATCCACATCTACCCATATATTTTTATTTTAAATTGAAGGTCAGCAGACTTTCCCCCCTGCAGGATTTCCATTTTTTTACTTAATTATAAACTTTGTAATATATTAAACATTAGGCTGTGCACTGTTTCACTATTTTGGATTGCCCGGCAGCAGTTACACTGCATTAGCCAGGAGCCGGCTTTTGCTGCCCCGCCTGGAGGAAGAGACAGGCTCCCTTCCCAGGCATACAGGGATTTGGCCGGGAGTGGAGCCAAGAGTCTTTTGCAGGCAGCTCTGCTTTTCCACAGCCGCAGTCGCTTTGCTTGCTCAGAGGAAACAAGAGCTCTCGACTCTGCTTTCTCTCCGAGCAGTGAGGGGAAGGCCTCTCCAGCTGTGAGCGTTGCAGCAGCAGCAGCGATTTTGGCTTGCGAGGTTGTCGGCAGCATTTCGGCAGTGGTGGCATTTTCGGCGGAAGCTCGTCTGCTGCTCTGACCACTGGATTTAAATCATCTGTGGCTGTGGTGTGGCAATTTGGCCCGCTTTGAAGACATCCATCGGATGCGGCACAAGCAGCAGTGGTGTTTGCCTGCAGTTCTGGCGGGCCCCATTTGGGTTGGTCTGGTTTTGGGCACCCGCTCCTGCGGAGTGCTGATTAGGTGGTTGGGGGGAGCGCTGGTGGCCATAAGCTTGTTGTGGGGAGGCTTGGTGGAGCATTCATAGTGGTGGCTAGGTGGCCTGGGCCGTGGGTGAGGCTTTTACCCTGCTTTGTTAGGGCCAATTTCCCCCCAATGATCAGTTGCATGGTGGTCTCCTAAGGGCCCCTCTCTCCTGTTTGGCTTCATATTTGCCAATAAGCCCATCTAGTGGTGGGCCTGGTGGCCAATTTTAAGTGGCTGCTCATAGGGAGTAAGTGGGCATTTGGGATTGGCCTGCCCTTCACTTGTCTATACTGCCTGGTGGCCATTTTGAGGCTGCTTTGTCAGCCATTTTGTGCAGTCTCTGTGGGGCTGGGCACGGCACCGCCTAGTGGCAGCTGTAGTTTCTGCAGGGCGGGGCATGGTGCCACCTAGTGGCGGCTGTAGTTTCTGCAGGGCCAGGCATGGTGCCACCTAGTGGTGGCTGTTGTCTCAATTGGTTACGTGATTTGGCTGCAAACCAGACCCTGACGTTTAATTGAATTGAATTAGTAATTGGTAGCTATCTTTCCCATGCTTCCCAAGAAAGGGGGTGGTCCCTCCAAAGGGAAGCAGCCAGTTAAGAGGCCTGTGCCTAGGAAGCCTCCACTGGCCCTTTCCTCCTCAGATGAGGATGATAGTAGCCCGAGTAGGCAAGAACTTTTAGATCGTCTTGCGGCACTTGAGAGGGCTAAAGGTGGCGCAGCACTAGCTGAGGCACCTGTTAGGGTGAGTCAAACCCCTAAAAAAGTCTCTAGAATGGAGTTTTACAAGCATGTTTTATCTCATCTTTCTGCTCATTTTAAAAACTTTATTAAATATTGCATTTGTGTACAAATATAAATAAATTGCAAAAAGGTTATATTACAAACTTAAAAACATGCTAAATACAAAGCTTTTCTAATAGTTATGTGTCATCTATTGGTCAGTTTATTGTGGATTTTCTGGGCTGTATAGCCGTGGTCTTGGTATTATAGTTCCTGACGTTTCGCCAGCAGCTGTGACTGGCATCTTCAGAGGTGTAACACCAAAAGACAGAGATCTCTCAGTATCACAGTGTCACCAAGAGATCTCTGTCTCTTGGTGCTACACCTCTGAAGATGCCAGCTACAGCTGCTGGCGAAACGTCAGGATTCAGGAACTACAATGCCAAGACCACGGCTATACAGCCCGGAAAATCCACAACAACCATTCTTCTCCGGCTGTGAAAGCCTTCGACAATAAATCTTAGTTTAATTATACCAATCTTGACATTTTGCTGTAAGCGTGTTTATCTGATATCATTGATCCAGAATATTTTAGTATAAGCGATTTAGGGGGTTGCATGTCATTTTTGCTAATATACTCTAAAAAGGGCATCCATTTTTCATAAAGATCGTTTTTTTGGTGGGTGTTCCAAAGATCTGAATCTTATCTGTTATTTTTTTATGATGAATTGGTCCCAAGCCAGTGAGTACTATTGTGTTATTGAGGGTAAGGTATGTTTATTCCAATTGAGAGTGATCAGTGTCTTTGCTGCTATTAGGAGGCTTGCAATAAGGTATCATCTTATCATTGGGATCTGAACATCTTGCCAATAATCTAGAAAAAATTATGTGTGGCTTCATTGGAATTTTATAAGATACTATGTATTCAATCTGTTTTAAAATGTCTCCCAAAAACTTTTTAAATTTATCACAATGCCACCAGCAGTGGACATATGTATCTATTTTTCCACCTTTTTTCCAGCAGAGTGGTGAATGAGATGATGTAATCATTGATAGCTTTTTTGGTGTGTAGTACCATCTCATAATGATTTTAAAAGTTTGGAGTCTTGCATTTATTTCATGTGAGTTAAATAAAGGAGAAGACCAAATTTGATTCCATTGTTCTTGTGTTATACTGCAATCCTGTTGCCATTTGACTTAATAATCGTATTTTTTGGGTTTTCTAGATTGTATTATGATATTATATACCTTGGAGATTAGCCCCTTTTTGATTTGTTACAAGGATCGAGAAGTTTTCAAATTCTGTTTTGGGCTCGTGTAGTATTTCAGCTAATTTTTATTTGCGATGCCATATGTGTTGAAAATAAGTAAACCACAGTATGGAAGAATATGTCTTTCGTTCAAGTTCTTCTTTTGTTAGTAGACCTTTAACTGATGTTATGACTATTATTCTTGTTATATTTCGATGTTTCCAGAAATTACTTGTTGTTTGATGTTTTCCTGGAGGGAAACAGTCTTGTAATAGGAATGTAGTATAAAGTGATATTTTGGGAGTTAGTCTCTGTTTATATAAGTCCCGGGTTTAATTAAATGTATTAGAAACATGTTTTTACTAATTTACGGTGGACGAGAATTACGTTTGCTCCAAAGAAGCTCTTGAATTGTCATAGGGGAGTGCAAATGTTTCAAGGTTTGAATCCACTCTATTTGTTCATTGTCTCTTAACATCTGTATTATTTTAGTGAGGTGGATTGCGTTTGCATATGCTGTTACATCAGGATAATTAAGTCCACCATTGAGTGTACGCTGCCTTAATATTTGGAAGGAGATTCTTGGTTTCTTGTAGCTCCATAGAAAGTTATATAGAATATTTTGCCATTGTTTTAACATAGCTTTTGATGGTAATTTAGGAATGATGCAAAAAAGAAAAATCATTTTTGGTAGAATGAATGCTTTAATTATGTTTAATCTGTCATGCCATGAAAATTGCTGCTTATTCCATTTGAGAATATCAAGTTTTATTTCTTTAATTTTTCTTATATGATTATATTTTAAAATATGATTCAAATTAGAAGAGATATTGATTCCCAAAAATGGAAGGTATTCATTTACCCATTGATAATTGTGATTTCAGTGGATATTTCCTCTAGTTGTTTGTGAAATATTGATTGGGAGAATTGTTGATTTTGAAGTGTTAAGTATAAGTCCCAAAATTTGACCAAATGATTGTAACATGCTTTTTAGTTTTAGTAATGACTCCTCTGGCTCTGAAATATACAGAAGCATATCATCAGCGAACATGCTGAGTGTGTATGTTTTATCTTCAGTTGTTATACCATGAATTTGATTGTTGTTTCAAATTTTAGCAGCGAGAGGTTCTAAAGCAATGGTAAACAGAAGAGGTGAAAGGGGGCAACCTTGTCTTGTTCCTCTGGTGATCCGTAGCTCTTTTGATGAAGTATTATTTATAACAACTTGAGCTTTTGCCTGAGTGGATATTGTTTTAGTAGCTTGTATAAATTTATCCCCAAAATTCATAGCATTTGGGAGAGAGAGGAGGTAAGGTATTTCAAGAGAATCGAACGCTTTTTCTATGTCAAGTGAAAAGAGTAGCGATTCTGACTGTTGTTGTTTACATGTGGTGAGTAGATTTAGCGACTATATATTTTATCTGTAATTTCTCTCCCTGGGATAAAACCAGACTGATCCTGATGTATATAACTCCCTATAAATGTGTTTAGCTGTTTTGCCAAGACAGATCTTATAATCGTGATTTAGTAGAGAAATGGGTTGGTATGAAGCTGGATTTAATGTATTTTTGCCAGGTTTTGGTATTACGATTACTGTAGCGTTGCTCCAAGTGGGTGGAAGTAAACCTGAATCCAATATGCCATTACAAGTCTCCATAAGCATTTGAGCTATACATATTAATTTTTTAATAAAATTCTGCTGGGTAACCATCTGATCCTGCTGTTTTGTTGTTCTTTAAATTTTGAATCACCTCTTGAATTTCATTTGTAGTGATTGGGTTATTTATGAGTTGGTGATGCCTTGCTTCTAATTATTTGATGTTTTTATTGTTGTAGAGAATTTTTTGAATTTTATCTTTGGGTGGGTTTTTAGATGTATATAAATTTTGATAAACATCTTAAAATATTTGTGTGATATCTTTGGGTTTATTATAAATGTTTCCTTTTGGGCCTTGAATTGTTGATAAAGTCCTAGTGGCTCTTTTTTCTCTCATTCTCCAAGCCAGTATTCTTAGCTGTTGTGGTGAGTAGTACCAGTGTTTTTGTTTCAGATATAATATCTTTTTATGTATTTGATTAGTCTCAAGCGATTCTAGGAGTTTACACTCATTCAATAATTTGTGATAGATTTTTTCGTTTCCTGTTTCCTTGTGTTGTTGCTCTAAAGTTTTGATATTCTTTAATAATATTTGTTTTTGTTCAATTTTCTTTGTTTTTGTGCACTGATATTGAAATTAAATGGCCTCTTAAAACTGCCTTAAATGCATCCCATTTTATATGTGGTTGTACTGCAGGTGTTTCATTGTCTTTTAGATAGTTAGTAATGGCTTGCTCAGTGAATTTTGATGTGCTTTCTTTGTATAAAAGAGATTTATCTAGTGTCCAGTGCTTTTCTGGAGTTGTTTGTGGACCTGTTGCCATTAAGCATGAAGTCCAAGCATGATCAGACCATATTATGTTACCAATTTGTGTGTTTATTACTATATTTTTTATTTTTTCAGTGATGGGGATGTAATCAATTCTGGTATGGGTGTTGTGCCTCAGTGAAAAGTATGTATAGTCTTTTTCTCGAATGTGCATCTGGCACCAAATGTCTGTTAACTAGAATTTTTTCAACAGGGGAGCTAACGTTGTGTTATAGTTTTTACTTGCTCAGGATGAAAGTTATTTCAGTGCTGGAAAACTACAAAGATGTGTGCTAATTAGCTTAGCATTCAGGAATGTACTGTACCAATTATATAAGATAATTGGGATTTCCTCTCTGGATCGGCAAGTTACTGATAATTAAGAACTGAGTTTGGGAACTCCAACCTGTATTTTATTCTGCTCTTTTAATTGTTGGGAATTTTGCCAGATCTTCTTTGTTCTCTCTCCTTTCACTTTGAGTTTGCTTTGCTAAACTTTTTTTTTTAAGAAGGACTACGACAGTATTTTTGTAAACAATCAGTTGATTTTAGCTCATTACATTATTGGGCTAACCTGGACTGTAAATTACCTAAAGGCAAGGATTTAAAACTTTTTATATCACAGACTTAATAAATTTCTGGACATAAATAAATTGGGATATCGTGGATATGGTGGATTTTGGAACAGCATAGTTACACCATCTATCACCACCTGCTGGACTAAAAAATGGTTGCAGTCATGAATCAGCCTTGAGAAGAATTTATACAGAGGCTTTCTTCCTCCCTCATAAAGAAACTTGAAAGTTTGCTAAGCAAAGTAAAGCAAGATTATGGAAATACTTTGGCCAACATATGTCAAGGGGAGAAAGATATGCCAAAATTAAATTCACAAGTCAATGAATCAGCACTGTTATTGCAGAAAGCTGATCAGGCTATGGAAGGAGTTTCTGAAGATCATGGATTTGAATTATCTTCTGGACTGTCCAGAACAAATCAAGCATTTCAAAGAACCAATCAAGTCATTCAAGAACTTAAGAAACAGTGGGAGAATACTACTGATGTGGGAAAGGGAACTGAATTTCGATATTCGTTACATGCAGACTTAAAATTCAGAAAAAAAACAATCTAGGCTTTCATGAAGACCCTGTGAAGATCAATGGTGATTTTGACCCATGAGGTTCCCCCTCACCGTGATTCCAAGGATTACAGATGTAAAGGAAATATTGAAGGCTTACATTATTTTATATGCAATTAGGGTTGACTATCTTGTAAAATTGCCATCAATTTGCTTGCTATATAATAAGCAAAGTATATTGTAAAGTAAAGTATTAGAGGATTTGGTATTTATAACAAATAATAAAAATTAGGTTAAGAGGCAAACAAATTAATTAAAATAGCAATTTATGAGGCTAATAGCTTCCTAGAATGAGTAAATGTTGAAATCAAAATTTCTGATATTCCCCTCTCAGATAGAGTATATATCCAAAGGCCACTTTGGGTAATATACTAAGATCCAACTCATTTTTGATGGCATGGGAAATTCTTAATTGTCAGTTTGTTTAAATATCTTCTTAAAGTAATTGTTAATTTACCTCCTTTTTCTTTTAATTTTTAGTTTTCTTTTCCTTCTGAAACATTACGGTTTTTTTAATGAAATAACATTTTTCTTAGTAATTTTTTATTGTATAGTGTGCAAAATTCTATTCTAGATCTCAAATAAATTAATAATAATAATAAAAAATTACCGGAGCAACTCTGTCTTCTAGCTGAATAGCTTTAGCAAGCTACATTGCTATAAAAGCAGAGAGGCCTTTATTAATTGTTAAAGATTCATCGAAACCTCTCAATCTGAGGTTTCATTGCTGTGCTGTGACCTCCAATTGCAAAATTTTCTCCTTTAGAATGCTATGAACACTTTGTAAGTCTTTCATGTCATTCTGAGTTGCAGTGCTCAATCCTATAGCATTTTCCACTTTTTGGTTTGTTTTATTCAGTTCCTACTTAATTTCAGCTAGTTGTGCATTGATTGGTTGTAGTAATAAAGATATTTGAGTTAAAAGGCCGTGTTCTAGTTGAGTGAGATGAGAGGGCAATGCTGAGTCAGGCATATTAAACGCTGATGCTGCATCATTTCTCTGTTTGTCCACCATTTCTGTTAACTCACTCTGCTCCTTCTCCTGTGATGCGGCCCGATCTGCCAAAGGGAAGAATTCCTGGAGTTTTTTTGCTGCTTTGGCACGTGCTCTTTTAATCATTATCTTACCTACCCATAACAATAGAGTTTGAAGGGTCGTTATGTTGCTTTTATTTGGGATTTAGGCATGGGAGAGACAGAGCTCAGTCAACGCATGTCCATTCTCGATGGCTGTGATGCCATGCCCATGTCTTTCTGCTGTTGAGGGGTTGTCGAGAGAGGTGATGGGTGATGGCAGCAGTTGCCATGCGCCAATGGCGTCAACTGAGGGAGTTGTGGATATTGAGTAGGAGCGGCCTGTGGACAGCGGACAAGTGGCCATAGCGGTCAAACCAACAGAATCTGAGGGTAAGTCAGCTCTGTCACAGCAGGCTTGCAACTGGCTATGGGGCCCTTGGGGTCAAAAAGCTGCCACTGGGTCTGCAGCTTCTACATCTTCATTCTCATCTCTCATGCAGGGGTAGCCTTCTGGGGGTCTCCCAGGTTGTCCTGGTTACACAAGTGGGTCACTTAACCAACAACAGGTACATGTTTCATCTGCCCAAGGGGGTTGTCCCAGTGGGGATAATCAGGCCTATTCTTTTTCTGCAGCAGAGTTGCCTTATGGTTATGGCCCTCAATGGAGCCTGGTTCCTTATGGATCACCTGTGTACAGCATGGTCCTATATAGGGCATTGCTGTTTGGGGATACTGTGCTGCCCCTGGGCGATCATTTAACACAGGCCACTCGAGACAAGATTATATAAGGGGAGTACATGGACGTCTTTACTCTTCTCTTCAGGGAGCTGGAGAAGAAGGATAAAGATGACCTGGATGAGAGGGACAAGGAGAAGATCAGGCATAGGTGGATTGACTGTACTTGGTCTCATTGGTTACCCGGGTTTCTCATCTATGCAGGGGTATTGGTGAGAGTGCAGCCTTGGAGGGCTCTCCCCTTCTTCCAGTACATGAATATTATCTACAGGGGATACACTGATTTTGAGGGGGCAGCTTGGCTGCAGTATGACAAAGAATTTCGCATGCGGGCAGCCTTGAACCCAAGCCTTCCATGGGACCAAATTCACCAGCAGCTGTGGCTGCAGGTGATGGCCACTGCTAAATCTTACCTGGGGGATGGATTGGAAAGTGCTCACCTGATTTTAGATTGGACAGTGGTCACCTGATTTTCCGGTCCTCGCAAGCTTCTGGTACCCACACTACTGCGGGGCAGCAGGTTCAATTCTGGCTGCTTTGTTGGGACTTTATGTCCAAGGGAGCATGCAATAGGAAGGCCTATAAATACAAGCAGGAGTGCCCTTCCTGTGCTGGTGTGCACCCATATGCAGCTTGCCCGAAGGTCAAGCAGGTCAGTAGATGCTCTGGGGGAGGTGGCAGCCAGCAGTCAGCTGGAAAAGGGGCCAGCCCAGTAAAGCTGAGGGTACTTGAGTGTTTGCTGCAAGGTTACCCTAGGTGGCATGACACTGCATATTTACTTTTGGGGTTTAAGTTTGGTTTCCACATCCTCTTTCAGGGCCCTAGGACACCTTTCATGGCAGCCAACCTTCGATCTGTTCCAGAGATGAGTGCTCTTTTAAGACTAGATCTACCTTTGTACCAAATATTTCGGACCCAAGAATTGAAACTTTTGAATATATGATCACTAAGGAAGTTGAGTCTCTTGAAAAGACCTTTAAACCATCTTGGCACAATTTATCTAAACTTGTCAGGGATATCCTACGTAATTTAGATGATGATTCCATGATCACCATTAAGCCAGCCGATAAAGGGGGTGGAGTGGTCATTTTAGATACTGATATTTATATCTAAGAAGTACTTCGACAATTGAATGACAGAAGTAACTATGAACCATTCTCACATGATCCCACTGCCAAGATCATATAACTGATTAAATTGGTCTTAGATGAAGGTCTTTTAGCGGGAGAGATCAATGAACGTACACACCATGCTCTCATTAATAGAACTCCCAGGGTCCCAGTATTTTGTGTCTTCACAAAAATTTGTAAGAACATCCCCTCCCCTCCAGGGAGACCTATTGTGTCTGGTACAATTTCTGTTCTTGATCCTTTAGCTATATATGTAGACCCTTCAACCCTTTGTTTCCAGAACTCCATCATATGGTAAAGACACAGGGAACTTCATACAGTTGGTAGAGGGTTTACAATTGAATTCAGATCACTTTTTTGTTACTTTGGATATACGTTCTCTATATACATCGATTTCCCTGGAGGAGGCTAGAGCAGTGATTGAGAACACCTTATTAGCCCGTGCATCCCAGTCTCCCTCTACCCTATTTCTTTTACAACTCACAGATTTCATTCTTGAAAAGAATTACTTTCATTTTTTGTCTCAATTTTACCTTCAAGTCAAGGGCATGGCTATGGACTGCGCTATGGCACCTAGTGTGGCCAATCTGTTTATGTCAGCACTAGAAATGAGATCAGTCTTAGATTCCATCTACAGTCCTTTCCATGATAATATTTTTAGGTATTTTCGGTATATTGATGATGTGTTCTGTATAATGGGAGGGACCATATACAGCAGTTTGGAGACTGGTTAAATAGCATTGACCTGAATATACAATATATGTGGGAATATAATCAGGATTTTGTCACCTTCCTTGATGTGGTGGTCTATAGGAACAGTTTTAATACCATTAGTGTTAGACCCTTCAAAAAGCTGACAGACTGTACTCTTACTTAGAGTACGGGTTGTGCCATCCAAAACATTTGAAAAACAATATTCCCTATGGGCAATCGCTGAGACTCAAAAGAAACTCCTCAGAACCCACTGACCTTAGAAGGGAGGTAGAATTCATGAGTAGAGCCTTTATTAACAGGGGCTATCTGATAAGGATCATCCATAATGCATTGCATAGAGCAGAGGAAGTACCTAGGAAAGATCTGTTTACCCCTAAGACCAAACTACCTAATGAGCATTTAAGGTGGCCATTGGATTTCACACCTCTCTCTAACCAGATTAAGAAAAGTATTAACAAATATTGGGTTTGGGTGCAGGACATTCCAGGTTGCAATATGCCACCTTGGTTTTAGAAAAACCAAGAGTCTGAGAGATTTAGTTGTCCACTCAGACCAATCTAGAACTTACTTGACCAGGATAGACCAACCTATTGGGCACTGCCCCTGCAGTTATTGTAAAGTATATCCTTTATCTCTATCAGGCAAAACTGTCAATCCTAAGAACAGTCATAACATCACTTTAAGGGACTTTTCTATTTGTCAAATGGCAGGGGTAGTATACCTAATTATTTGTCAGTGTGAACAGTATTACGTAGGTAACACCATCAGACCACTAAAAGTCCGCATTTTGGAGCATAAAAAATAAAACTGTGGAAGCTCCCCTTACAGAGCATTTTCTTCAACACCATGATGAAAAAGCCTTTAGATTTACAGTCTTGTATGTGGCAACTCATGGGTCCCAGGAATATAAACAATTAGCTCTATTAAGGAAAGAAGCCTCCTGGATCCATTTTTTGGATACCCTGAAACCTAAGGGTATAAATAATTTACTTGATTTATCTTGTTTTCTGTAAGCAGTAATGTTTGATGTGAAAATTTGTAGGAGTATGTTTCCCTTTAAACAGACAGCTGGAGGGAGTGCCGGTTGCCTCTTCAAAAGCTTTGCTGATAACTGAGCATCTGCGCATGGCTTGGATTTTGGTGCGCCGGGTCTGACACACAGGAAATTGTTATGTGTGTCGGCTGGTGAGTTCATGTATTGATTTGAGAAATGAGTAGAACATGTTTGGTTATTATGTGAATCTTTTATTTAACTTGATTTAATTTGTAGATCTGGGGTGACATGGATTGAGGACCCCTGATGAAATTGTAATACACGAAACAAGCAAACTTCAGCCTGGCTGCTTGTCGGGTTCTCAGAAGGATTGAGCCCTGACACCTCTGGATCCATGTACAGAAGGAAAAAGATTCAGTGGAAGTTCAGTTTGGTCTTTGGTCTTTGACCTGTCCCTCACTTACCTGTTGGATTTTTACTTGGAGCACCATGGACCCACACACCTATAAGAGAACAGAACATACAACCCATGGTGTTGTTGGACTTCTGGTTATCTCTTGTCTGGCCATTGCCAATAGTGGAACAGAGTACTATTTATAGCAAAAAGTATTTGTGTATGAATGTATTTTTGTATAGTAGTTGGAATAAGACATTAATATTGTTTATATTCAGAGGAGTTAGCCGTGTTAGTCTGTAGTAGCAAAATCAAAAAGGGTCCAGTAGCACCTTTAAGACTAACCAACTTTATTGTAGCATAAGCTTTCAAGAATCACAGTTCTCTTCGTCAGATGAGAATAAAGTTGGTTAGTCTTAAAGGTGCTACTAGACTCTTTTTGATTGTTTATATTGACTCTGCACTTGTACATTTTACACTAATATATTTAATAGAAGGCATTAATTAATTTGTTAACTTTCAGTGAGTATTCGATTCCCTGGATTGTGGTTTTTCACTTTTTGTTTCAACCTTTGATCTGTGGCTGGCATGGAAGATGTGGTACCGACTAAAATTTCAAATGAATGCACTGAGTTTTGGAGCCTTTTGATGCCCCTCTGATCCCTTCATTGAGAGTTTCACTTTTGGGGGTGGTGAAAAAAAAGGTGCCTGGTGAATTCCACCTTATTCACCACTTGTCTTTTCCTTGAGGAAGCTCAGTGAATGACAGCATCCCAGAGGATCTCTGTTCAGTGCATTACATATCCTTTGACCAAGTGATCAGGTTGTTCACCGATGTACGGTGGGAGCGGAAATGGTGAAATGTGACATCAAGTCTGCCTTTCACCTGCTCCCAGTTCACCCGGAAGACTTTGAACTCCTGGACAGGGCCCTTCCTATGGCATGTTCCATATCTTGTTTGGCCTTTGAGTGCTTCCATTCCTTTTTGGAATGGGAGTTGCGGTGCCGATTTGCATGCCTTTATATCGTTCATTATTTAGATGATTTTTTGATGGTGGGTCCTGCTGGGACAGGGCAGAGTTGTAAGCTCTTGGTGGGATTCACTGCACTGGCTGAGGAATTGAGGGTTCCTTTGGCACATAAGAAAATGGAAGGTCCTTCTGTGGAATTAACATTTCTGGGCATTGAATTGGATACAGTGCAACAAACCTTGCGGTTGCCCTCTAAAAAGGTGGATGATGCCCCCTGAAAAGGTGCAGGAGTAAGGGTAAAGTGTCGCTTCTTGATCTGCAGCAATTGGTTGGCCATTTAAATTTTGCTTGTAAGGCGGTCGCTCTGGGTAGGGCTTTCCACAGATGGCTGTGTGATGCTACGGGGACCTTGTGGTTGCCCCATCATCGTTTAAGGATAAGTAAGGGCATGCATGAGGACCTAGAGGTCTGGCATACCTTTTTATGGACATTTAATGAGGTGACTTTCTGGAGGGAGGATCTGCTGCTCTAAGCTGAGCTCCAGGTCACTTCTGATACCTCAGGGGCTACAGGTTTTGGAGTTTATTTTGGGGGCCACTGGTGAGCTGACCAGTGGCCTGTGGATTGGTTGGCACAGGGGTTGTCCAAAGACCGTAGGGTTTTGGAATGTTTTCCCTTATTCGTGGCAGTGTGGCTTTGGGGAACGGAGTTGGCCAACCACTCAGTCCACTTCTGGTGTGACAACTTAGCAGTGGTGCATGTGGTCAACTCTTTATCATCTAAGTCCCCTAGGGTGGTGGGGCTAGTGCATGCCTTCACCCTTAACTGCCTCCAATTAAACATTTTATTTAGGGCCAGACACATTCCAGGAATTAACAATGATGTGGCAGATGCTTTGTCTCACCAATAGATGGAATGATTTTGGCAGCTTGCCCCTGGGGCCTATCAGCAGCCAACATAGATACCACAAGAGCATTGATAGTTTAGACGGCAGTAGCAAATAGGGCGATCCAACTGTCCATTGCGCCCAGCACATGCAGGGCCTACAACTGTGTGGTAGGGCAGCTTAACAAGTTTAAACAGGAGGCTGGGCTTCAACAGTTATGGCCTATCCCACCTGAACATCTTATGCACTTTTGTGTGGTTCAGCACGGTAGGGGTCTTTCTGTCAGTTTCATTAGGGGGCAGCTGGCTGCTTTGGCCTTTGCAAGCAAAGCACAAGGTCTACCAGAAGAACTGGGGATTTGGGGTTCGAAAAATTTTGGAAGGTTGGTCCTGTGAGACCAGGGTACCTGGTGATCCTAGGCAACCCATTTCCCCATCAGTTTTAAAGGGATTGGGGACAGCTTGGGGGGAAGTTTGTTCCTCTAGATTTGAAAGGAAGCTTTTTCATGCAGCTTCCTTAATGGCATTCTTTGGGGCCCTTAGATTGTGAGTTGGTATTGCAATCCTGTAAGGATGCAACTGGCCGGGCCTTGCTAGCCCAGAATATTAAATTTGTAGAGGATAAGGTCTCCATTAGTATCTGGCAGTCCAAAACTGACCAATGGCAGTAAGGAAGTACTTTTCTCCTAGGCCCCTGTGTTGATAGTGACCTTTGCCTGGTTAGGGCTCTTAGGGAGTATGTGGAGCTCCGTGGGGAAGTTCGGGCATTTTGTTCCACCATGAGGATCAGAGCTCCTTAACTAAGTATCAGTTTTTGGCTGTTACGGAGAGGGCCCTTAAGAGAATTGGTTTGTCTGGGGTCAAATTCAGCACCCATTACTTAGGATTGGAGCTGCCTCTATGGCAGCAGCCATGGGGTACCCTTACTGGGTGATTCAGCATGTGGGCAGGTGGAGATCAGATGTGTTTAAAAGTTACATCCACCCCCTGCCTCAGTTTTAAATGGACATACCAATTGCTCATTCCTTAGGTGCGGTGTTGGGCCAAGGAAAGAAGAGAATCCTGATTTGTAGACACAGAATGGTGTTCTGGGAAGCTACCAAGCCAGGAGAATGCCAATCAGATCCCAGCTGGGCTTGAGTGCTGTGGCCACTGTCGAGTGGCAGGGACCGCGTGGCCTTCGGTGGATGGGCTTGCTGCCACTTTTGCTTAGGGGTAGGACAGGTCCTCCCTCACACGTCTTGGTCATCCACCTCAGTGGTAATTACTTGGGGTTAGTGCAGGGAGAGGCCCTGTCATTGCAGATAGCTGAAGACCTTTGGGTTATATGCGGCCGATAGCAGGGCGTGCTTACATTTTGGTCTGAGATGCTACGAAGACGGGTTTGGCGGGAAGCCTTAGATCCTAGGGCAATCAAGGGGCCCCGATGTAAGGCTAATCATGCCATTAAAAACCCTTGGGGATGGCTTGGGAATTTACTTACCACACCCCAGAATCAGGGCTGAATTTACCCATCTCTACCGAGGCGACGGTGTTCCCCTGTCAACAGAGGATGAGATATTTCTCAATGATCTGCAGCAAGGGCCTCAGTTGGCTTTAAACCACCTGTGGGGCATGAGGGTCTAAGCAGATGCTTGACCCTTGCGGTGGCAGGAGAGTTTTGGGAACAGGGTGTGGGCCGGTGAGCACCCAGTGGTGCTTCCCCATGGGTGGGGATCAGGGTCTGTCAACAGTGCGGTATGCTTGTGATGGCTATCATAACACAGGCAGATGCTGATGAGAATCCCCAGGGACAAGGCCTTCCCTCAAGCTGTATGGCTGGGGCATTAGGTGCTTGATGGGGGGATCTTTTTGTCTGGCTTCCTGGGTTGCAGCCATTCCAGGTGTGACATAAACCTGGGGCTTTGGGGCTCACCCAGACAGGTCAAGGCGGAGGTCCAGGGGTGACCCTATGGCTTGACTTGTACCACTTAGTTGGCCCTTGCCATGGTTAATGTTTATGGTCATGTTAATAAAAGGCCCTTTAGTTCCAAGCCTGTGTCTGTCTCTTCATTCCAGCTGGAATTGCAATAGTGTATGTTTCATACTGATTAAAAGCTTTTTGTTTCATAATTACAACATTAACTCCCAAGTTTCATGATTTGAAGCAAAATATAGGCATATCATGACTATTACCATTTCTGGATTATATTTGTTGGATTAAATCCATATTTCACTGGATATTGATCTATGTAAGCATTCACCTCCTCCTGAATATTTCTGTCCAGACTGGAAAATCCAGAAGATGAATAATAATCATAGTGCAATAGCAAACAAAATGTGGGTCTAGCTGGACAATCCCAGAAGCTGGGACTCTTTTTTGACCAGCCTGTGGTGATATATTGGCTTCTAAAACATACAGCCTCTTGCCATCACCTTCCATGACTCCTAATTTAGACAACATACTATCCTATGTTGTGCATTTGTACATCTTTATTAATTATTCTCCTCTTTTTAACTAAAACTCAGTATATGATGTAGGTCACTTTAACATGCTTCAATCCAGTCTTGCAATTTGCAGTTCAGAACCATTCTTCTAACTGTTCCAAAATGATTCTCTTTAATAGTTTGCAGATGGTTTTTCATTGCCAACCTTTGTCTCATTTGTTTAGTACTTGCTCCTTACATAGAATCTTTATCAAAGTATTACATTACAGGTCGTAAACATTAGTCACTTTAATTTGTAGAGCCTTTGATAAATGTCTGAAAGTGAGTTATCTCCTGAATCTAGTAGATATATTACTAATAGAGTTGTGGAGTCATGGCCCAATTATCAGAGACGTTAAGCCACACCACATTTCCCAGTAGCTTCAGTTGTCTCAGTGTGTTCTCATCTCCCTTGCTCAGGGTCACACTGAGAGTAATTGATGGAACCTTGTTTCTAAAAACAAGCTAGGCCTTCAGTTACATTCTAAATTCAAAGCTATATTTTATGCCTGGGGGAATGAAATTCTCTCTAGAAACTTAAAAGTGGCAAAGCCTTGAATTATTTTTATAGCAAAGTAAGCTATGGGGGGCAGGGAATGGAAGTCTTCTCTAGATTCCATAAAGAAATGAGAAAAACAACCTGCAGAATTCCTTCTTGAGCTTTGAGGCCATGTTTACCCCCTTAATTAAAGCAGAACAAATTGCTTCTGAGCACAGTAAATGAGCTTGATAACTAAATGAGAATGGGGAATTTGCTCTTATAGCTACTGGAAGAGAACATCCAAAGAGAATCTTGATAGCTAGGGAAGAAGAAGGTAAACAAACTTTATGAACTATTCTAATTAGCTAAAAGTCCCTGAACTTCTCAGAAGAAGAGACCCTGAATTATGCACATTAGTTCTTGGAATTATAGAAGGATTTCTTTTCTTATCTTAATGGAAAGGTGGCAAGATACTCCTGATTTTTAAATTCTTTTGGTTTATGATCTTTTTTGTAGCTGTGATTACTATACTAATGGTTACCTCAGCATAGCAGCCCCTTATACCTCCAATAGGATTATGTCAAGCTATGAAGTTTGATTAAAGCCCATGAGACCACCTTGCAATCATACATGCTGATAACTTGTATTTCTTAGTGCATGTAGTGTGATTACAGCTACAGTATTTTAAATCTTACTTCATTTATTTGCACAGGAATAGTCATAGAGTACCTCACAGTTTGTAGGGTTAGAGTGCTTTGCTGCAGTTAAATGTTTCTCATACAGAATCCATTATGCTTTCAGAAACAGGCTTGTTCCTTTGTGTTCTAGAAATTATATCCTATATTTTATCCTTTTAGTATGGGATTAGGGGATGGAAGTCAATGATCCCTGCATCTTTAATGTATTTTAATTGAACATAAAATTAGTAACTTTGGCTGCAATCCAGTGCACATCTATGCAAGCCTAAATCTGTCCCTTTTTATAGGACTTAAGTGTGTGTAATTGCAGCCATTATTTTCCAGTACTAATGATTACAATCCTGAGCTTTCTTTGATGGTACAATCTTCATGCACACACAGGAGCTCACTGTGTATTATGCAGAGCATTGTCTGGTGAACAGAAGAAAGCAGAGAAGTTCTGACTCTGAGAAGCCTTTTTGAATATATCCCTGTGTCATATAGGCTGTTCTGTCAGCTTTATGGAATGTCTGAGGCTATATCCCAGACACCCTCTCTGATGACTTTTAGAAGATAGGATAAGACCATCCTCTTTCGTTTCAGAGGGCTTTAGCCAGTTGCTGCTGCTAGCTGGCTGGTTATGGGTACATTTACATTGATATGGTGTGCTTTTTGTTTTTATTCTGTATCAACTGATTTTCATTTTAATTGTTTTGATATTTTAGAAAGGTGGCAAATAACATTTTAAGAAATGTCCTGAACCCTTGAGAACTATTGGACAATACGAAAAGTGTCATGCACACATTTCCACAGAAAATAGTATGACTACTTCTGTTCAGCTTATTCCACTAAAGACTTTAATCTCCTTTCTTTTTTGACAATAAATATTGTATCACACTTTCCTCCATTGCCCTGAATATGAACAGCAGCAGTAACTTAAAATGATGATTTAGACATGTGTGTTGATAGGGAGATGAACAATTTCTATTTGTCAGCTTATTTCTGTCACTGATTAAAATTCCACAAGGGATGTGTTTATAATTCCTTTAAAGAGTAAATAATCTCAAACATACCCTTTGATGGGTATATAGTAATAGTTTGGTGGAAAGGTTCTGCCTACGGTGTAGGAGATATTTGAGAACAGCTTTCTGCAAAATTGTTTGGGAACAAATGGAGAGTCTGAAATAAAATAATGGACAGATGGCAGTTTTTGTCTGGAGACTTATCATCTTTTATGGATAGCTCAAAGAAAGCCTGAAATAGTCTCAAGGAGTTTAGCTCTGTTACAAATGAAATATCTTCCAAGTAAGAATTGCCTGCCACTGATCACGTTTGTTTGCTATGTAGCCAGCAGCTAAAATTTGACCACAAAGGAAACCTTCTGCAGAATGTCATGTTGAGCATCCTTAGATAGATACCAACCATTGTGGCCTCCAAATTGTAGTCTCCACCATGGCAGATGATTTTCAAAAATCTAAATCTAAAACACATTGCTGAATTCATTAACTTTTCCCATGAACTTTCAAGTTATTGTTGGTAAGAATGGATACCTGGTAATTTCTGATCTGTAGGAACACTCAAGGTGCCATTGACCTGGCAAATTGGTTACTTTAAATTATGTTGTTACTCAGATTTGTCAGTTATCCTGCATAATTCCTCATTAGTTTAAAAAGCAGCAACATCAAAATTATGCAGCTAATTAAAATGTTGTAGTAAGTACTAAAACTGAAGATAGTAGGCATTATCTGTTCAGAAAGCACTGCTCACTTGTGGAGGAATGAGGGAGGAAGGGATGCTTATGTTCAGTTTCCCCAGTTTATGCTCCCTCACCAGTAATCATATCAGCAATCTAGTCAAAGCTGACTGCCCTACTCTTCTGTTAGAGATACTTATCTAGCAATTTAATTTGGCAAACTTGTCACATGTTCTGCATGTGCAGGATGCATAATTTCTACCTCTGTCTAATCTCATTTCAATCAAGATTCATGCCTGGATTTTGGACAGAAGTGGCCTTAATTGCTCTGATTGATAATCTTCACCTGTGTCATGGTATTCTAGTATTTTTTTAATAATACAGAGAGAGGCTAGTTTATGAACATGAATTAGGGCACCTGCTCTATTTATGTTTATTTACGGAGAAAATGTATATGCTGCCTCTCCAGAGGACTCAATCAGGGTAACTTACTCAGTGAAACACATTGGCATAAACTGTTTAAATTAACAAAACTCCTAACAACCAGTAGTTAAATTGACACATGTATTCAGAGGGGTTTAGGAGTGTGTTTGCGTGATGATGTCACTTCTCGGAAGTAATGTCATCATGCCAGCCACAAACGTGCACCCGTGCTTTCCATGGGACTAATTCTTGCCAGTTTGGGGCCAAAATTGGCCCTGCTGAAGTGTGGGTGCACACGCATGGCTGGTGCGACAATGTCACTACAGGAAATGTTGCCATTGTGCCTCCTGGGAGCTCACACACTGTGTGTTCCTGCCAGTGGCAGATGACCTCCAGGGAGCTTGCCACCTCCCACTGATTGCTGGTGGATTGGTGGGCAACAGGGCAAACCCCCTGGAGTTCGCATGCCGCTTGTGGACACCTGGGAATCCTAGTGAGGCATGGTGGTGGTGGTTCTGTTTCCCCCTGCTGTTGAGGTGCTACATTTGGTGGCATGGAAGTTTGGTGTTTCATATTTGCTTTTAATTTTTGCTGGTTGTTTTTCTGGGGGGAGGGGTTGTAGTTTCTTCCCCTGTTGTTAGGGTGCTTTGCCATAGAAGTTCAGTTTGTTAGATGTTCAATTGTTTTAAAATTGCCACCATTAGTGAAGCATGGGTTTGTTCCTGTTGGGTTGGGTGGTCAGATAGGGTGGTGAACTAGTTGTAGGTGTTGTCAAGCAAAAATTAAGTTTTAGCTTTTAGGTTTGAACAGAAGCCCCCCCCCCCCCGTTGGCTTGTGTAGTAAAAATTAAGAATGTTCAAGTGTGTTCCCAATAATTACAGATAAATAGACCCTCCCATAGTGGCATAATCTTATCTAACCGAGCTCCTGCCCACCTTTGCTCTGGCTCTCTTGGAGCCAGAACAACAAATGGTAGAGAGGCTAAAGGAAAGACTGCAATGTAATACAGAAAAAAGGTCTTCCTGAATGGTAATAACTACAATAAGTACAAAACACTGTATACCAAAATAAATTGTCTTTCATTCAATGAAAAGTGCCACCTGCAAACATTAATATACACCATTAATATCATTAATAACAATGTTAACAATACTCAAATATCCATACTTTCAGCACACTCTAATTATTGTGATATTTATGTATTAATACAATTCCATTCACTCCAAAGTACTGTCCATAGATGACACACAGTCCGGTTTCTGTTTCAAAACAATATAAAGTGTCTTCTCATGGGAGGTGGTCCTTCCCTGATATGCAGCAAACATGAAAGCCCAGATGTGGAACTCTCCTCCACTCCAAGCAGGGAAGCCACCCCTCCTAATCAGCCTGACTGATTTGACATGTTTTCTTTAAGAATATGTAAAATCTATAAGGCGGCAGTAGAGAGTAACCTTATAAGACCAGGAAGTGCTGTTCTGAATCACGGGCTTTGTCTCCAGTGCGTCCTTTCCTAGT
The DNA here is from genome assembly GCF_028583425.1 of Eublepharis macularius. NCBI lineage: Eukaryota > Metazoa > Chordata > Lepidosauria > Squamata > Eublepharidae > Eublepharis > Eublepharis macularius. Next base: position 51,847,219 of record NC_072798.1, read on the forward strand.
GTGTCTGATGAATAGGTTTTGAAGTGGAAATAAGTGAGTATTAATAAATAAGAAGGTTTAATTAAAAGTGGAGTCTTTTGAGGCACAATATCTATCTATCTATCTATCTATCTATCTATCTATCTATCTATCTATCTATCTATCTATCTATCTATCTATCTATCTATCTATCTATCTATCTATCTATCTATCTATCTATCTATCTATCTATCTATCTATCTATCTATCTATCTATCTATCTATCTATCTATCTATCTATCTATCTATCTATCTATCTATCTATCTATCTATCTATCTATCTATCTATCTAGTGATACAGCCCCTGAAAAAGCAAGGTCTGCGAAACAAAATCGGCTAGCATTTTGTCGGGCTGAATTGTATTGATACATAAATATTACAATAATTATAGTGTGCTGAAATTATGGATATTTGAGTATTGTTAACATTGTTATTAATGATATTGATGGTGTATATTAATGTTTGCAGGTGGCACTTTTCATTGAATGAAAGACAATTTATTTTGGTATATAGTGTTTTGTTCTCTTGGAGCCAGGCCAGGCACTTCAGAAGTAGTTTGTTTGGGTTTTTATAGGCTGACCTCTGGGACTGGGTTCAGGGGAATTGCTTGATTTCTGAAGAAGAATTAAGCTGCTTACAAGTTTTTTTTTTTTTTTGAAAATTTTTTTATTGGGTTAGTATCAATTATTTTCACATTACAATCAATTCTCCCATTTACCAATTTCTAACCCCCTCCCTTTCCCCCCCCTTTTTATTGACTTCCAACAGTTTTCCAGCCCTTTGTCCCTTTTCCCTTACTCTTTATATATTCCTCTATCTAATCAAATATGTATTCTCCTTTTATTCTAAGCAATACTTCTTTGACTATTTTTAATACTCTGTACCCATAATAGATAAACAATTTATCCCATAATTCCGTTTTCAAATATTTCTGAATAACATAAACTATATAAACTATAAAAGCCATACAATCATATATATCAACCAACTTAACTTAAACTCTATATATTATTCATTCTATTTTCTTCTTTCTGTTTTAATTATACTAGTTTACGTTGATATTTTATATATGATATCAATCAATTTGACTCATATATACCTTCATATTACCATATTCAGTTTGGTACATTGTACAAAATCAAAAAGAAAATATTATTAGTTAGTCAATCCTTATAGTTAACCCTTGTGGTTAGTTATTTTCTATCAATATTCTATTTATTATTCTATATATATCAATCTAATAACATAACTGCTTAGAGATTCATTTTTACCTCTTCTCCCCCCCGGTAAAGTCACCCCCCTCTACATTTTATAATATTTCAATAGTTCTCAAACTGCCACAGTTCTCCTCCCACCTCCCATTTCTTCTCCAAATATTGTTTCAGCTTCTTCCAGTCTGTGTTAAACTGTCCTGGGTCCAGATTTCTCAGTTTTCTTGTCATTTTATCCATTTCTGCCATATGCAACAATTTGTATATCCAATCTTCAATAGTTGGCACTTCTTGTACTTTCCATTTTTGTGCGTACAAAAGTCTAGCTGCAGCCGTCATGTAAAATATCAACGTCCTATGGTGGGCTGGAATTCCCTCCATTCCTAGGTTTAGTAGCAGGAGTTCTGGGTTCTTATTTACTTGAAATTGTAAAATCTCACTCATTTCTCTTATTATTTCCCCCCAGTACTGCCTAGCTACCTCACAAGTCCACCACATATGGTAGAGGGAACCCTCGTGCTTCCTGCATTTCCAGCATTTATTAGAAGTATTCAAATTCCCTAGCGCAATCTTCTTTGGTGTCATGTACCAACGATAAATCATTTTGTAAATGTTCTCTTTAATGCTGGTGCATGTCGTTATCTTCATTGTAGTCTTCCACAAGTATTCCCATGTCTCCATTGTTATTTCTTTGTTGAAGTTTATGGCCCATTTCACCATTTGTACTTTAACTATTTCGTCCTCAGTATACCATTTCAGCAGTACTTGGTATACCTTGGATATTCTTTTCTTGTCCTCTTTAAAAAGGGTCTGCTCTAGTTCCGAGTTCTCTGTTCGTATACCTCCCTTTACAGAGTCCGAGTTATATAAATCTCTAATCTGTCTGTACTGGAACCAGTCGTAATAAGGTGATAGTTCCTCCTGAGTCTTTATTCTGAGTTTAGATGCTTCAGTTCTAGTTATTTCTTTGTAAGTTAAACATTGTTGCTCATTATCAACAGCTCTCGGGTCTATCACCTCATATGGAACTACCCACAAAGGGGTTCCTTCTTGTAAATAGATTCTGTACTTCTTCCAGATTGTATATAAACTTCTCCGTATATAATGATGCAGGAACATCGAGTTCACCTTTACTTTATCATGCCATAGGTATGCGTGCCATCCGAATATTTTTTTGTATCCCTCTAGGGCTAGTAATTTCTTGTTCTTTAACGTCATCCACTCTTTCAACCACACTAGACAAATTGCGTCATGGTAAAGTCTTAGATTGGGCAGTTGCATTCCGCCTCTTTCTTTTGCATCTTGTAAAACTTTCATTTTCACTCGAGGCTTCTTGCCTGCCCATACAAAGTCTGATATTTTCCTCTGCCATTTTTCAAATTGCTTAGAGTCTCTGATGATTGGTATTGTCTGTAGCAAAAACATTACTCTTGGTAACACATTCATTTTCAACTGCTGCAATCCTTCCCAACCATGACAAATTCAATCTGTTCCATTTGATCAGATCTCTCTCTATCTGAGTCCATAGTTTTTCATAGTTATTTTTAAATAAATCTATATTCTTTGCAGTCAGTTCAATTCCCAAATATTTCACCTTATTTGTTACTTCACATTCCGTTATTTCCATTAGCAATTGTTGTTTTTGCTTAGTCATGTTTTTGCATAATACCTTTGATTTCTTTTTATTGATATAAAAACCTGCCAAGTCCCCAAACTCCTTAATCTTATCTATCACTTTTGGCATGTTCTCCATTGGGTCTTCCACAATTAACATTATGTCATCCGCAAATGCTCTGACCTTGTAAGAATAGTCCTTTATTTTTATTCCACGGATTTCTTCATCTTGTCGTATTTGTATCATCAGAATCTCCAATACCAAAATGAACAACAGCGGAGACAGCGGGCAACCTTGTCTTGTTCCTTTACTTATAACTAATTTCTTAGTCACTTCATCATTCACCACAATTGCTGCATTTTGGTCTCTGTAAATTTCTTTTATTGCTCTAATGAATCTTTCTCCCATTTGTAGGTTTTCCATAGTGGCAAACATAAAATCCCAGTTTAAATTATCAAACGCCTTTTCAGCATCAACAAAGAAGAAACCAACCTCCTTATCACAACGCTTGTCATAGTATTCAATAGCATTTATCACTGTCCTCAAGTTGTCTCTAATTTGTCTGTCTGGCAAAAAGCCTGCTTGTTCCTCCTCAATAATTTCCGAAAGCCACCCCTTCAGTCTCTCCGCCAGTATCTTCGCAAAGATTTTATAGTCATTATTAAGTAACGATATAGGTCTATAATTTTTCACGCTTGTCAAGTCTTGGCCTTCTTTAGGGATCAATGATATATTCGCTTCATTCCAAGTACCTGGGATCCGTTGATCCTTTAAAACTCCATTGATCACCTCTTTTAGGAATGGTGCCAGTTCATTGGCCATTGTCTTATAAAATTTAGCCGTAAGTCCATCTGGCCCTGGCGCCTTTCCTAGATTTGCAGATTGTATTGCCTTACTTATTTCCTCATCCGTTACTTCATTATTCAGTCTATTTCTCCAAGCTTCCGAAATTACTGGGAGTTTCATTTTCTCCAAATATGTCGCTATTGATTCTTTATTCACCTCTTTCTTATTGTATAACTTAGCATAGAATTTGTAAAAGGCTCTACTAATGGTAGTCTGTTCCAGATACGTTTTATTGTCCTCACATATTTTGTTTATTATTTTCTTTTCCCTTCTCTTTTTTAATTGCCATGCCAAATACTTTCCAGGTTTATTTGCTCCTTCAAACACTTTCTGATTCAGTCTTTTAAGGTTCCACTCCAATTCTTTATTATTCATTGCTGCCAACTGTTCTTGAAGTATTTTAATTTCCTGATGTAATTTCTTTTTCCCTGGTCTCTTTTTTAACTGTATTTCTTTGGCTTTTATTTTCTCCTCAATCTCTTGTCTCTTCTCCTCTTTCTTTTTTCTCACTCTGCCATTTAAGTCCATTAGTATGCCCCTTATTACTGCCTTGTAGGCATCCCAAACTTTGTCAGTTGGTACTTCTTTATTCACGTTATATTGTATGAAGAACTTTGTCTCTCTTCTCAACATCTCCACGTTCTCTCCTTCCTGTAACAAGTCCTCATTTATTCTCCATGCTTTCCTTTTTCTCCTCCTCCCTAATTTCCACATGATTGGATTATGATCTGAGCCTACCATCGGCATTATTTCTACCTCCTTAGTCCATAACGCTAAGTCTTTTGAGGCCCAGATCATATCAATTCTCGATAGTGTACAGTGTCTTGAAGAGTAAAAAGTAAATTGTCTACTTTTAGGATTTTCTCTTCTCCATACATCTTCTAAAGTCTCCTGTTGTATCAGCTCAAAAAAAAGCTTTGGTAACAATCCTCTTTTCTTTTGTACAGTTGATGTCTTTTTATCTAGTTCCAAGTTCGTCACTCCATTGAAGTCTCCAGCAAGAATTATCTGGTCGTATGAAAGTTCGTCTAATTGCTTCCTCAAATCCTCAAAGAAGCTCTCTTTTGCACCGTTAGGTGCATAAATTCCGACTACCAATACTTTTTTAAAGTTCCATGTACATTCCACTGCTATAAATCTGGCTTCCACATCTTTTATTACAAATTTTGGCTGAAGCTCCTCTTTTATATACAACACCACTCCTCTTTTTTTCTTATTAGAGGCCGCTACAAATTCATTGCCCAGTTTCCCCATTTTTAAAAATTTTACATCCTGCTTTCGAATATGGGTTTCTTGCAAGCAAACAATATCACATTTTTGTTTTAATAGCCAGTGGAAAATACTTTTTCTCTTGTTTGGTGAGTTTAGTCCATTTACATTCCAAGATAAAACTTTACACTCCATACTCATAATCTTGTTGGTAAGTCTTTTTCATTGTCCCTTATAAATCGCTCCATCTCTCGCTCAGATCTGATACGCTTTTTGGCCCCTCCAAACTCAAAGGACACACCTTCTGGCAACTCCCATCTGTACCTGATTTTCATGTCCTTCAAGATCTGAATTAGCACTTTATATTTTTTCCGATCTAATAACACTGACCTGGGTAATTCCTTCATTATGATAATCGTCTTGCCATCAATCTCCAATGGATCTTGAAACTGTTTTGTCACAATCTTCTCTTTCATATTTCGTGTCGTAAACTGCACAATCACGTCTCTTGGTAATTTCCTCTGGGTTGCAATTCTCGAATTTACACGGTATGCCACATCAAGGATAGCCACAACTTCCTCCTCCTCCTTCCCCAGGTATTCAGCTAACACCTCAGTTATCTGTTCTTGCGCTGACTTTCCTTCCACTTCTGGCAAACCACGAAACCGTAACTGCTTCTCCATGTGTTTAGTTTCCGCAACCGACATCCTTCCCCTCATCAGTCTCATCTCTGTTTGTTGCGTGCCTGCTAAGTTCTCCATCGCGTCTTCTACTGTTTTAACTCTCTGCTGCGTTCCTTGTAGTTCACTTTGTATTGTTTCCATACCTTTTTTCACTTCTGACAACTCCGATTTTACTGTCTGTTTGACCTCTTTAACCTCTTTAATCAGCTCCAATTTCGTGTCCTTAAGTTCTTTAATCACGTCTAAAAGTTTTTTGTCCAGGTTTTCTATTGCCGATTGCCACTCTTTTTTTGACATTGTGGGGCTTGCTTTGGCTCGCTCCCACGAGTCCGCTCTCTTCCTTAACTCCGTGGCGTAGAATTTAAATGTCTTTTTATTTCAAATGTCCCGGTCTTCTTGCCAATAATTTTTAAAGAGTCCAAAATGTCGGGCGTCTTTTCTCTATGGTTCCTCTATGATTTTGTAATCCAAAATGGCTTACTTCCTTTTCCGCTGAAGCCGCGATCCTTCCCCTTTCAAAGATGGCGATTCCCTTCTTCCTGCCCCCTGGCAAGGGCCGCTTCTCTCCAGCAACTCTATTGTTATTACGTACTTCCTGTCTCCCGACTTCCCACAGTAGGTCTCGCGATGGTATCTTTTTCTCACAGCTCCATAACCGCAAGTATTCAAAACAATAGTCCAATTTCTTTAATAACTTCTTTAAACTTAATCTCTTTTCAAATACAACTCTTGCCGAGTCTTCCCCTCCTTATTAGTAGCCTGTTGCAGTTTGAAAATCTACTTTTCTTCCTCTCTGTTTTTATCAATCTGTCCCGTATCAGAAGATAGTGATCTTTACCTTCTCTTTCACTTTTCTCGGGCTGTAATCGCTGTTTCGATTATAACTTCTCCTCTCCACCTCTTTTCCCAATCGAAGCTTGGGTATGTAGGTCTTATGCCAGCCGAATTGGCCCCAGAACTGCCGCAGAGATCGTAGCCGACCTGTCGCAGGGTGGGACCTCAAGGATCGGGAGGGGACCCTTTGCGCAGAGCCCCCCCCTCGTCCGAGATCTAGTACACCGTAGGGTCTTGAGCGTTCTTTGCCTGCTCTCCGCCTGAGAGCAGTCGGCCGCGGGCTAAATTTCCCCCGCCGGCCGCTTAAAACGGCAGTCCGGTCAGCTCCGCAAATGGAGCTGCTTCAGACCTCCATGAATCCCAAACCGGAAGAAGCTGCTTCCGGTGTTGATAGTTACAAGTGTTGATAGTTGTTAATACCACACACCTAAAAACAGACTTGTGTCCATCTCCTGGTCAGAGCCAAAACCATTAGCCTGCCTTTAGAGGAGGTAGAGAGTGTCAGAGTATCTTTTAAAAACCTCTTGGCTAGGTGTTTTGGGTGAGCTGATAAATTTTTGCAGGTTAGTGTAGGTAAAAGGGGAAAGAAATAAGTGAGAGGAGGGTGGAGAGGGGTCCAAGGAAAAGGTGAGAGCTCAGACTAGAGGGTTGGAGGGGACGAGGAGTGATGCAGCTCCCTCACCTGCATGGAGGCCTGTCCTGGCTGTCCACTGGCCTGACCTCCAGTTTGTCTCATGACAGCAAGAGGGTTCACAATGCCCTCTTTGCTGAGGTGGCTGCAGGAGCACCACGTCCAGAAGTTCCTGGGGCAGGAGCTGGCTGTGGGTATGAGCTTTCTGCTGAGGCTACCCCTCCTCCAGCTAATTCCCAGCAGGAGCAACAGCAGCATGAATTGTCTTTTGGGATGGGCTTAGGGATCATGAGTTTTCCGTCCCTAGACCTCACCCCAAGGACCCAGATGATGCTGGAGAAACTGGTGGAGATGTCCACCCCCAGTAAGCCTTCCCCAGTTTCCTCTGAGACTAGAAGCAGGCCTTTCTGGGTGAGGCAGGAGGAGTGGATGATGGAAGTAGAGTTAGGGATTGTGGAGGTGACTTCCACAGCTTGACTCCTTTGCCCTCAGCCATCTCTTTTTGCCCCTCCTCTCAACAGCATGTGTCTGGCCTGAGCCTCTCACAAGAAGCATCTCCTAGGTGCCTACAGCTGCAGGGTAGCATGGGTGACCCTATACCTCTGACATCTGGGAGCCAGAGAATGGATAACCCATGCTATGCACAGTGCCAGCATTGTGGGTCCTGGGTCAGTCAAGGGAAAGACCTCCATCATCTCTCAATGATCAGCTTCAGGAACTGAATGAAGAAACACCACCTGGCGGTGCATCTTTGGCTGGGGGGTGGGGGGGAGAGACTGACACTGCACAGCAAGTAGGGGTGTGCGCTTTGGGTTTCCAATTTGGGTTTTCAATCCAAATCAGTCCCGATTTGGAAAGATTCAGGGTTCTCAAATCAGCCCCAGCATTGCTGAGACAATTTGGGAATCCCAAAGCAAAGCTTCCGGAAGTGATTTGTATCGCTTTGGGAAGTTTTGAGCAAAGAGCAACACTTTTCTTGCTGTTTTACAGATGATGGGAGGGGGATCCCCCTTCAGCTGAAAAAAGATGCTGGCTTTCAAACACTTGCTTTTTTCAGCTGAGGGGAGGAAGAAGAGGTACTCCCTCCTCCCCCTCCCCTCAGCTGAAAAAAGGGGGTATTTGAAAGCAGCAACACTTTTCTTACTGCGCAAGAAAAGCGTTGTTGCTTTCAAAGCTGCAGCTATTTTCAGCTGACAGGAGGGGGATTCCCCTCCCCTTAGCTGTAAAGCAGCAAGCATTTGAAAGCAACACTTTTCTTGCCATTTGCAAACGGCAAGAAAAGTGCTGCTTGAGCTTCGGTGTGCTCCGTAAAGATTCCCGAATCATTACAGAGCTTACAGAAGCATTTAAACACCTCAATCCCGAAGTGGCTTGTTGCTTCAGAATTTGAGTTGACTTGTATGTGTTTACAGGTCCTGTAGGTCCTGTTTACAGGATCCTGGATCCTTCTCCAGTGAGTAGTCAGGTTGATACTAGTGAAAAATCCCTTTATTTGTATATAGGCTGCCCGTCACTGATACCTTCACAATGGCCCTGCCTATTTTCCTAAAGAACATTGTTGAGTGCCTGAAGAAGTGCCTATGCATCCCATGGAGCCCAAGAGAGCAACACTGGAGAAGGCTGTATTAGAGCCTGTTCCTTCTCTACACTGGCTCACATCTTGTGGAATACAGTCCCTGAAGAGGGGAGGGGAGACACTTTCAGAAATTTTTAGGAGGTGCTGTAAGGTCATTTTATTTGTGAGGGCACTTCATAGGGTTTAAGCTGCAGATGTTTTCTTGAGGTGGGTGTTTATGAGATTTTATTGTATATTGTACACCTTTAAATATTGGAATTGTTAACCGCTTTGAACTACAGAGGAAAGCTGGAGGTTTAAATATTTTAAATTATTAAATAAAATATTAAATTATTAATAAAGGCATAAAGAAAATCATGTGAGATAGGGAATAGTGTACTAGTTATATAATTACATGGTGTCCCACCCCTCCTTTCCCAATGCCCTTGAATAGCTCATGCTGCAAATTTCAGTATGAACTGATCAAAATGTTCAAAGAACAGCTTGTCCTGGGTCACATAATGGTATGAAGTGATACGAGTAGGAATCTTACCTTAACATTTTTGTAACTTGCAGGAATCCATTTATTAAAAACAAATTTCCAAATCACTTTGTTTCTGTTTAAGAAGATAAGAAAGCTTCTTTTTAAAGAAAACCTTCTTCAATTCATATCACAATCGTATTTACCCTTGTTCGTGAAACCGAGTGGGATCTTATTTTTTTACATTTTCCCAGTTTGGCTTGTTTTTATCATATGGTTTAGAGATAGAACTGATTTTACAGTTGCAAAATTGTACCCATGACACCATCACTTGAACTTTGCAACAGATGCCTTTCACTCTGGGTTTATTGCCAGGAAGGCTCACACACTCCTATGGTTCTGCAGAATGTGCAAAATGAAACTGTTCAGGAATAAATAAGGTTGTAGTTAACATCCATGGGATTTTGGTGGGCTCAGCATCTCTTGGCACAATTCTGTGCAGAAAATAAATAAATAAATAAGGAGCCAAAAATGTTGTTCTTGCCACACTCATTTGCAAAATGTTATTGTTATCAATAACAACAACAACAACAACAACAACAAATACAATTAAGGTCACAACCAATACTTAAATACAGTTATACCTGTTATGAAGCTGGGATTGCCAGGTGTAAACAAACTTATGAGGCAAGTGTACTAGTGTATGAAGCATATCCTCCAACATTTCATGTTGGAAAATAAAGACCTGTTTGCAGTGCCCCAGTAATCTTACCAAGGCCCGAGTCCATGGCCCTTCTGCAGTTATTACACATGACTGAAGGCTCCTCTCCATCTGCTGTGGGCTATACTTATTTCCTCTGCAAAAGTCAGGATGCTGCCTAGGGAACACATAGCGCCTGATGTTGGGGATTCAATAATAAATGTGAGCCAGTGTGGCATAGTGGCTGGAGTGTCAGACTATGGTCTGGGATGCCCAGATTCAAATCCTCACTCTGCCATGGTGCTTGTTGGGTGACTTTGCGCCAGTCACATTCTCTCAGCCTAAACTACCTTGCAGGGTTGTTGTTTTGAGGATAAAACGGAGGAGAGGAGAACATGTGAGCAGCTTTGGGTCCCCACTGGGGAGACAGGTAGGTAAAGTAAAATTTTAAAAAATCAAAAGTTAAAAATCCGAGATCTCATTCCTTATTGAGGTGTAAAGTAGTCTACGAGGGGCATTTCTAAACAGGGAAGGAATAGTTCCCCCTTCCCCAGCTATGCAATCCTGTGTGACTCTCCTAGTGGGGGAATGCAATCATGTACCCCTTTCGTCTTGTGTAGTGGAGTCCTTAAGGCCTAACAATTTGTTACACTGGTTGAGGTTCCACTCCCACTCTGTGTCCACCCCAGGTCCTATCTAGCAGATGAGTTGTGAGAGTTTCATGCTGAACTTCAGCCATATGGCAGCCCAAATCAAATTGGGACTGTCATGCACAGGGAGAGAGGTCTTGAGCTTTGCTGTGCAAAACAGGGCCACAGTCATTTACTGGAAACATGCCCCAGAACACAGGGTTAGCTAGGATTAAGACTGGCTTTCTTACAGTTCTACTGTTGCACCAACTGAGTCCCGATTTCACCAGTCTGAAGAAGGGCAATTGGGCAAATATTACAGAAAATTAGGAAAGGAACTTTGCTGCCCAGGATAGGTTTGCACTTTATTCTCTCATCAGGAAAAAAGTAAAAAGTCAATGGATCCCGATGTAGAGGTGAGCATACTTGTAATGAACTTTTTAAAGAACTGGGCACTTACTAGAGATAACATGGGTATTAGCCAATCAAATTAGAATTTCTTCATGCCTTCCTTATCCTGGTACTTGTAAGGCAACTTAATGCAGTTTGTTAGCAGGTTGTATAAAACACATCTGTTCCTTTTATCTTTTGACAACTGATTAAAAGTAGCTGTACAAAGGTAAATTAATGATTCTTTAATTGCTAGAAAAGACCACTAATAATCTGTTCACTTAACTTTTTGACAACTTATAAAAATTATAGTTTATCATGCAGCTGCACATTAATGTCACACTTGGACCTAGAAAAATGTCACATTACTGAAAATCTGAAGAATAAGCTAAATCTAAGACCAATCATATTTTTATATTATTGTCATGTGTAAGATCTTAGAGATGCCTTTATAGATAGAACACATCAATTAATATAAAAGTTGTCACCCAGATAAGAAAACTAGGATTTTAATGATGGTTTGGATGAGAAATATATGTGTCTATTGAAATTCCAATGCATTTCATAGCAGACTAAGGAGATATGATTTTAAATCATTCATAGTTTTAATGGAGAAATGATATTTATTTTTACTTGCATGCATATGCTCATCAATTACTGGAATCAATTTAATATGCCTTTATATTTTAGTATCTTGCTTAACTAAAAGATACAGTTGGGGTCCATCTTGTTTTCCTTAATGGCAAGTCTGTCTGTACTCATTATGCAACCAATTGGATCCAAAGGGGAAAGACTGAGCCCTTAGCATTACCTCATGGTGTGCACGAGTGGTTTTTTTTCTTCTGCTCTTCCTGGGCAATGGCATTGACATTGAGTGGTTCATAGGGATCAAATCACAAAAAGTTTGCTTTGAGCCAGGAAGCACTTCTCTGACTGCCCTTTGACTGTAGTTGACTCACTGTCTCATACCTTTTTCCACTGTCCAAAGCATGAACTAGCCAGAGAAAGATTCCTTAAAAAATGGCTATTCAAGTACTCAACCATTCCCCATTCTTTACAAGTAAGACTACTGCTGAGTAGTCTTTGGAAAAGCTACATTGTGAATGTGGCAAACTTTTATTTTATTGTTAACTTTAATTCTTATTGTTTTCGTATATGTTCTATTGGATGATAAGCTTGAATAAACCGTAACTGTAACCAGGAAGGGGTACAGCAGTTGGTATGGTCCCATCTGCACCAGTGTTGCCATTGACATCCCTTTCTGTGTGCTTTTACACACAATGCAAGGAAAGGCCAGCAACATCCAGGTGGGTGGGCACATGTAGGCTCGAGGTCAGAGGGGTCACCTTCAGCCTCTAAGCCCCAGCTGCCACAAAGACACATGTTATGCAGATTTGGGTGAAAATTGGAAAGAAAATTGGAAAGTACAGTATAGAACCATTAACATTGGAAAGAAAAATAAATTATTATGGGAGAGCTGCACTGAGGAAGTCCCAGGCTTGTGGAGCTGGCTCATGCCCATTCAGTGGCCTCTGCTGCTGCTGTCCTTCGTTTATGTGCCATGGTGCCCGTGCCGTCACTGTGACTGAAGAAGTCCTCCAAAGATAGTGGGTTGAGGAGCACAAGGACAAATTTCTTCTTGCCCAGAAAGCCTTCTGGCTTTGGGGGCCTTTGTGCTTAAAACTCTTAACCCATGTTAAATAATGGGAAGGTAGCAGGCATGTGCATATGAATTGGCTTTGTCACTATCATAAAGAAACATTTTTTTTTAAATTTCACTGCACTGTGTGTTGGTTGGCAATGAAGAGCTTTTCTGCCAGCACTGCTTTGGGGCTTTTCTAATTAAACCTATTAACCCAGCGCTAAATGACATGGAGGTAGCAGGTGTGTGCATTGCACACTCATGCACACATACACACCCAAGTCTTTCAAGGTGAATTTCCACATGGAAGGACTGATCTGGTCAGATTTTTAATTCTCTGACACAGCAGTGGGACTGTCTTGTTGCTTGTCTTCCTGTGATTTCTCCCACTTTCTTTGCATTCAATGCTGGGTTAATGGTTTTAGTGCGGTTTCCCACTTTTACTAGTAAAAAAGTAGGAAAAAAGAGACCACCCTTCCTCTACTTCCATTCCTGTGAAGGCAAAAACAACCTCTAGTCCTCTCTTTCTGTGCACTTTTACACACAGTGAAAGGACAGGCTGGCAGCCAGTGGGTTTAAGCAGGGAGTCCCGGGCTGCTGTGAAGAAGATTAGGGTGAGGAGTAGGGGTGTGCAAACCAAAAATTTTCGGCTAAAGCCGAAAGCAGGAAGCCGAAAGAGGATTCTCTTTCATATAAGCCGAAAGCCGAAACAGCCAGCCGTTTCGGCTTTCGGCTTTCGGCTTACTTTCGGCTTTCGGCTTTCGGCTTTTTCAATGGGAAAATGCCTCCGGCGTCTTCCTGGACGTCTGGGGGAGGCATTTTCCCACCGAATCAGCCCGAAATTGGTGGGAACCTTCCTCTAACCCCTCTCTACAAACCCCCCACGTTTCAGACCGATTGGACTTTGGGGGGCCATGTTATGGCCCCCCAAAGCAGATCCCCCTATCCTCCCATAAGAAAGCGAAGGAGCAGCATATTGTTAGCATGCTGCTGCTCATCTTCTTCATTATTTCCTATGGGGAAAAATGAAGAAGCAGGCTTCCTTTGCCAGGGGTGGCATTTTGCATGCAAAATGCCCCCTTACCCTCAGGGGCCCTTCTCCCACCCTTCCTCCCACCCCCCACCAAGGCTCAGCCTGCTCCCACTTGGGGGGGCCATTTCATGGCCTCCCCAAGTAGGTCCTCTCAGCCCCTAAAGTCCACCCCTTACAGCCCCACACAAACCCAATTCCCCCCCAGCTGCCACACACAGACCCAAATCCCCACATTAGCCCCTCACAGACCCAAATCCACCCCCACCTGCCCCACACCCATAACCCCAGGAACAGGCTGGCAAAGGCCAGCCCTCTCCCTTTGTTCCCTATGCTGGGAACTTCTAAACTCTCTTTCCCTGGGCAATTCTGCACAGCCCAGGGGTGCCACAATGGTGGGCACACTTCTGAGTGCCAGCTGGTCCCTGTGAAAGAGCACCTGAACCACAGACACCCTCCCTCAAATCCCCCCCCCCCACCTACAGAGATGGCTGGCCAGCCAGCCCCATTGTTCCCTGTGATGGGAACCAACTGCACAACAAAGAATAAAACAAGAACAACACAAAATAAAGTTTTAAAAAAATTATTTTCTCCCTTCCAAAGTACAAGTAGGCAAAGCATTATGACACATTACACCAGCAGTCCCCCACACAGAAAAATAACACAACTCACTTAACATCAGAGAATCACAAAGCACGATTCCTGTCAAAAACACTTTATTTCTTGAACAGCTTTAGGTTACACAGCAGGGGGGAACACCAAAGGGCATGGCAGCACTATCTTACACAAAAATAACACAACTCACTTAACATCAGAGAATCACAAAGCACGATTCCTGTCAAAAACACTTTATTTCTTGAACAGCTTTAGGTTACACAGCAGGGGGGAACACCAAAGGGCATGGCAGCACTATCTTACACAAAAATAACACAACTCACTTAACATCAGAGAATCACAAAAACACAATTCCTGGCAAAAACACTTTATTTCTTGAACAGCTTTAGGTTACACAGTAGGAGGGCACAACAGGGCATGATAGCAATGTACTACAAAAAATAATATAACCCACTTCACCGTTTTTGACAGCAATTGTGTTTTTGTGATTCTCTGATGTGAAGTGAGTTGTGTTATTTTTGTGTAGTACACTGCTTTCCTGCTCTGTTGTGCCTTCCTACTGTGTAACCTAAAGCAGTTACAGAAATAAAGTGCTTTTGACAGCAATTTTTTGGGGTGATTCTTTAATGTGAAGTGAGTTGTGTTATTTTTGTGTAAGATACTGCTTCCATGCCCTTTGGTGTTCCCACCCTGCTGTGTAACCTAAAGCTGTTCAAGAAATAAAGTGTCTTTGACAGGAATTGTGCTTTTGTGATTCTCTGATGTTAAGTGAGTTGTGTTATTTTTGTGTAAGATAGTGCTGCCATGCCCTTTGGTGTTCCCCCCTGCTGTGTAACCTAAAGCTGTTCAAGAAATAAAGTGTTTTTGACAGGAATCGTGCTTTGTGATTCTCTGATGTTAAGTGAGTTGTGTTATTTTTCTGTGTGGGGGACTGCTGGTGTAATGTGTCATAATGCTTTGCCTACTTGTACTTTGGAAGGGAGAAAATAATTTTTTAAAAACTTTATTTTGTGTTGTTCTTGTTTTATTCTTTGTTGTGCAGTTGGTTCCCATCACAGGGAACAATGGGGCTGGCTGGCCAGCCATCTCTGTAGGTGGGGGGGGGGATTTGAGGGAGGGTGTCTGTGGTTCAGGTGCTCTTTCACAGGGACCAGCTGGCACTCAGAAGTGTGCCCACCATTGTGGCACCCCTGGGCTGTGCAGAATTGCCCAGGGAAAGAGAGTTTAGAAGATTCCAGCATAGGGAACAAAGGGAGAGGGCTGGCCTTTGCCAGCCTGTTCCTGGGGTTATGGGTGTGGGGCAGGTGGGGGTGGATTTGGGTCTGTGAGGGACTAATGTGGGGATTTGGGTCTGTGTGTGGCAGCTGGGGGGAATTGGGTTTGTGTGGGGCTGTAGGGGGTGGACTTTGGGGGCTGAGAGCACCTACTTGGGGAGGCCATGAAATGGCCCCCCCAAGTGGAAGCAGTCTGAGCCTTGGTGGGGGGTGGGAGGAAGGGTGGAAGAAGGGCCCCAGAGGGCTGGGGGGCATTTTGCATGCAAAATGCCACCCCTGGCAAGACAAGCCTCCCCCAGCTGTCAGTGGTAGAGATGAGAGCTCCTACTTGTGGAGGCCATGAAATGGCCCCCCCCAAGTGGGAGCAGTCTGAGCCTTGGTGGGGGGTGGGAGAAGGGCCCCAGAGGGTTGGGGGGCATTTTGCATGCAAAATGCCACCCCTGGCAAGACAAGCCTCCCCCAGCTGTCAGTGGTAGAGAATGAGATTAGAGCACCTACTTGGGGAGGCCATGAAATGCCCCCCCCCCCAGTGGGAGCAGGCTGAGCCTTGGTGGGGGGTGGGAGGAGGGGTGGGAGAAGGGCCCCTGAGGCTGAGGGGGCATTTTGCATGCAAAATGCCACCCCTGGCAAAGGAAGCCTGCTTCTTCATTTTTCCCCATAGGAAATAATGAAGAAGATGAGCAGCAGCATGCTAACAATATGCTGCTCCTTCGCTTTCTTATGGGAGGATAGGGGGACCTGCAAAGTCCAATCGGTCTGAAACTTGGGGGGTTTGTAGAGAGGGGTTAGAGGAAGGTTCCCACCAATTTTGGGCTGATTCGGTGGGAAAATGCCTCCCCCAGACGTCCGGGAAGACGCCGGAGGCATTTTCCCATTGAAAAAGCCTAAAGCCGAAACGTTTCGGCTTTTTTTCTTTCGGCTAGCCGAAACGTTTCGGCTTAGCCCGAAACGTTTCAGCTAACCTGAAAGAAGCCGAAACACTTTTGTTTCGGCTTTCTTTCGGCTTTCAGAAAGCCGAAATGCACATCCCTAGTGAGGAGGATTCATCTCTCATCATGAAAATGAAACAAGGCACAGGGAAACATGGCATAACAGCAGGACTTACAGGTGATAATTTATTGGCTTTTAAAATTTCATTGCGCTGTGCCAGTTGGCAATGGAGCCCTCTTCTGCTTGTGTGCCATGCCAGGAGTGCTTTGCCAGTAAGTTTCCTGCCATTGTGTGTGCCCACCAACACTTGCCTTCTTTGGGGTCCTTCTTTGGGTGTTCTGTGAGTTTTCATGTGCTTGAGGAGAAACTCATTGGATTGATGGGTTTTTATATGATGTGGGATTTGGTTAAGAATGAATAGAACCTCATTTTCCCAACTCCCTCCCCCCTGAAAAGTACAGTGTGCACATGCATGTGCAGGTGTTCGACATTTGCTCTGACTGTGCCTTCCCCAAGCATTTTTTGAAGTCCATAAACACAGAACCCCTATTGTTGTGGAGGGCCAATGGGTTAGAGAGAGAATTGTTCTGTGTGGTTTTGGTGCCATTGTGTGCAAAAAACAGCTGTCCCAGAGCCTCATTTCCTCACATCCCTGAAAACAATTGTGTGCATTTGCACAGGTGCAGGCAATGCATGTACATCAGGCTGAAATACATGAAAACTAAAAAATCCAGATCAGATCAGATCCAAGCTGGCACCATCCCAGCTGAAACAAACAGTAATAGAATGGAATTATTCTGGAACCTAGAACCAAAATTGAAATGGAAATTTTCTCGGTACACACCCATAGTGCAAATCCCTAGATTAAGTGTGAATTAGATAATTTGTCAGAGCCTCCCATGCTATCTATCATCTACATGAAAGTTTATGCTCCAACTACAAATGCTGGAGGAAGAAATTGAAAGCATTCATGCTAGTATCCAGGAAGAAATTGATCAGGCACCTAAACAAGATGTGCTGATAATCATAAGTTACTGGAACACAAAAGTAGGAAACAAAACAGAACAAAAATATTGTCAGAAAACTTGTACTATGATCATGAAATGAATCAGGAGAATGACTCAAAGAGTTTTGTGAAGCCAGCAACCTCTTCACTGCAAACACATGTTTAAGGCAACCAAACAGATGATTGCATAGATGGATGTCACTGGATGGCCAATATAGAAATCAAATAGATTATATAACTGGAAGCAGAAGACAGAGAACCTTTATTCTCTTTGCTAAAACAAGACCAGGAGCTGATTGTATTAGAGACTGCACTTTTTAAATATCAAACTATCATGGTGTCAAAAGACTATATAAATAACATGCCTGAAGAACTTAAAAAAATATCAAAACAGATTTGCACTACTAAGTTCAATTGAATGTGAACTGGAACTACCGTGAGCTGAAACCACAGACGTTATCAAGGAAAAATGTACAAGATTATTCATGTAGTCAAAAGAAAGGAAAAGTCTCAATGAGTGACTGAAGAAACTTTAAAAACTGCTAAAGACAGACAAGAAGCAAAAATTAAAGATAACAGAAATAGTATCATAATTCTGTATGCACTTGTAACAGCCAAAGGCTAGATACAATCAACTGAACGTGAACTTGAACTAATTCTGAATACTTTTCAATGACTTGCATGCAGTGACAAAAAGAACAATTATAATAACCAGTGCAAAGAAACAGAATTGAAGAAAGGAAGAACAAGAGATCTGTTCCACAAGATCCAAGAAATTAAAAGAAGTTGAAATTTTGGGTATAATATGGAAATACATTATCTGATCAAGTCAATATCTATCTATCTATCTATCTATCTATCTATCTATCTATCTATCTATCTATCTATCTATCTATCTATCTATCTATCTATCTATCTATCTATCTATCTATCTATCTATCTATCTATCTATCTATCTATCTATCTATCTATCTATCTATCTATCTATCTATCTATCTAATTAATTAATTAATTAATTAATTAATTAATTAATTAATTAATTAATTAATTAATTAATTAATTAATTAATTAATTAGATTTTCAGTCTGCCCTCCCTGCTGAGCGGGCTCAGGGCAGAGTGCAACATTTTAATTTACGTAATAACACATAAAAGCAGATAAAACATTACAATAAAATTTAAAACACTACATACAATAAAAACTTCTCCTCAGATGGTGATGGAAGAGTTATTTCATTTCAGAAATGGCCCATATATCCATATCTATAGATACATATAGGGTGGTGGACAGATCTTTTCAAGTCAAGTATGGCTGGCGGGGGTCCAGCCTAGCCTCTGCCATATGCCTGGTGGAACATCTCTGTCTTACAGGCCCGGCAGAAGGATAATAAATCCTGCCGGGCCCTGGTTTCATCAGAGAGTTCCACCAGGCCACGGCCAGGACCGAAAAGGCCCTGGCTCTGGTCGAGGCCAGACGAGCCTCCCTAGGACCGGGGACCACCAAAAGTTTTTGTGTGTGTAGAATGAAGTGTCCTCTGGGGTATATATGGGGAGAGGCAGTCCCACAGATATGCTGGATCC
Source organism: Eublepharis macularius (assembly GCF_028583425.1). Lineage (NCBI taxonomy): Eukaryota > Metazoa > Chordata > Lepidosauria > Squamata > Eublepharidae > Eublepharis > Eublepharis macularius. The sequence goes on from NC_072798.1 coordinate 51,866,097, forward strand.
AGTCTGCATAGGGTTTTGTAGGTCAGCACCAAAACCTTGAACTGAACCCAGTACTTAACTGGTAGCCAATGCAGCTGGCGTAATACAGGTGTTATATGTTCCCCCATTGGGACTCTTGCAATCATCCACACAGCTTCATTTTGAAACAGCTGTAATCTCCAGATCAAGCCTAAGGGAAGCCCTGCATAGAGTGAGTTGCAGTAGTCTAATCTAGAGGTAACCATTGCTTGGATCACTGCTGTTAGGTCGTGGGTCGATAGGTAAGGGACAAGCTGCCAGGCTTGTCTCAGATGGAAAAATGAAGACTGGACAACTGCTGTGATCTGTGCCTCCATAGTCAAGGATCATAGTCCAAGATCACCACCAGGCTCCTTATTCTCTCAAGCGGTGCAAGCGGTGCTCCATCAAGAGCGGGGAGCCGGAGTCCCGTACCCATGGACCCCAGACCCACATGCAGGGGTGGGTCTTTGTGGGATTTAGTTTCAACCAACTCTGTTTCAACCAGCCAGTCACAGCTTCGAAGGCACGCTCCAAGACATCTGGGGCAGAGTTGGGCCAGCCGTCCATCATCAGATATAATTTGGTATTGATGACACCCAAGTCCAAAACTCCGCACCAACTGGGCAAGGGGGTGCATAAAAAACATTAAACAGTAGTGGGGAGAGTATCACCCCCTGAGGGACACCGCACACCAACAGGTGGTGGGATGAGAATTTCTCCCCAAGCGCCACCCTCTGTCACTGACTGTGGAGAAAAGAGATGAGCCACTGTAAGGCAGTCCCGCGAGGCAGTGGGTTAATAGATCATGGTCAACCATGTCGAACGCTGCTGACAAATCCAACAATATCAGCAGCTCCGATCCACCACAATCAAGTTGCCTGTGGAAATCGTCAGTGAGGGTGACCAGCAATGTCTCCATCCCATGACCCAGGTGGAAGCCGGAGTGGAAGGGATCTAGGGATGAGGAATCATTCAGGAAACCCTGTAGCTGCTCCACCACTGCCCACTCAATCACCTTACCCAGAAACGAAAGATTCAAAAGTGGGCTATAGTTGATCGTGTCAGTGGGGTCCAAAGATGGTTTCTTCAGTAGAGGCCTAACCACAGCTTCCTTCAATGCTCCAGGAAAGACTCCAGAGTTCAAGGACATGTTGACAATGGCCTCCAAGGCAGTCCATAGCCCATCTACACTGGCCTTCACCAGCCATAATGGGCATGGGTCCAAGGAGCATGTGGTGGGTCTCACCGCTCACAGGGTCCTGACAATCTCATCTCCAGAGAGTGGGTTGAACTGATCTAATATCAGCCCAGTAGATGGCCAAGGGGCCTCTAGGTCACATACTGTATCAATTGTGGCTGGCAAGTCGTGGCGGAGAGACAAGATTTTGTCAGCAAAAAAGGCTTGCAAAAGCCTCACTGCTAATATTCGAATTTAAAATTTGAGAGTCTCCTCCCAACAGGGAGACCAAAGACTGAACAACATTAAATAATTTTGCTGGGCATAAGCTAGCTGACACAATGGAAGCTGCGTAGAAATCCAGCTTTCACCAGCATCTCATAGGCTTTCATAAATGTCCTATGAGATGTTCTTGCTTCTTCATCGTGAGATCATCGCCACACTTGCTCAAGCCATCTTAGTTTCTGCTCCATCTGTCGTGGCTCCTCAGTGTACCAGGGATCCAGTCTGGTGTGGGGGTGAAGAGGCCGACGGGGGCAATTTTGTTGATGGCTTCAGAGAGATGTACTTGCCAGTTTTTCACCAGCTCATCTAACAAACCGCCAGGGAGTATTGGATCCCACAGAGTATTCTGGAAACCAATAGGATCCATAAGTCTCTGTGGGCAAGCATAAATAAGCTTGCCGTCCTTGCAAGGGGGGGGGGATATCCAGCTGGGACTTCAAAACCAAGTTTTGAATCCACTGAATCCACTGAAGAACTATACAGAAGAGATGAAACAATGACAGATTCCTTCAAAGAAGAATCTTTTGAGGCAGAACCTGCAATTTTAGAAAGTGAAGTGAAAGCTGCACTCAACTTGATTAGGAGAAACAAATTACCAGAAATAAATCAATAGATGTGTTTCAAACTACAGAAATTGAGTCCTTTAAAATCTTAACAAGAATATGCCAACAAATGCAGAAAACAAAACAATGATCCACGGACTTGAGTCATTCAATCTATTCTGAAAAAAAAAGGAAATGTTAAAGATTGCAGGAAAGATTGGGCCATCATATTAATTTCCCATATAGGCAAAGTGATGATCAAAATTTTTATCAAAGACTTACCATATGTGGAGCAAGCAATGCCATAAGTTCAGGCTGGATTCAGAAAGTGAAGAGGCACGAGAGATCATGTTGCAAATTTTTGATGGTTACTGTGGAGTATACAGAGAATTTCAGAAGAAAATCAGTTTGTATTTTATAGATCACAGCAGAGCCTTCAAGTGTGTAGAGCATAAAAATCTATGGATGGTGTTAAAAGAAACAGGTGTGTGCCACGACATCTGACTGTTTTGATGAGCAACCTGTAGTCTGGTCAAGAGCTACTATTAGGATAAAATATAAAGAAACAGAATGGTTTTCAATTGGTAAAGGCGTCAGACAGGATTATTTTTTCTTCCTATCTATTCAACCTATATGCAAAACATATAAAGAAAGCAAGACTAGATTTAGATGAAGATGCAGTGAAAATTGGTGGACGGAACATTACCAATTTGAGATATGCAGATGATACCACATTACTGGCAGAAAAAAATAAAGACCTGAAATGACTACAGATGAAGGTTGAAGGAGAAAATGCCAAAGATGGATTATAATTTGTCATCAAGACAAAAGTAATGAGTTGACTACCAAGGAATTGCACCATTTTAAAATCAAAAGTGAAGGAATTGAAATTGTTATAAGATTTTCTGTTCTTTGGCCCAATCAACCAAAGGGAAGACTGTAACCAAGAAAGCAGAAGAAGGTTGAGACTTGGAAGGGCAGCCATGAAGGAACTAGAAAAGATCCTTAAGGATAAGGAAGTGTTGCTGGGGACCAAGATCAAGATAATTCATAGTGTGGTATCCCCTATTACTATGTATAGATGTGGAAGTTGGGCAATGAAGAAAGTTGACAAAAAGAAAATTGATTCATTTTAAATGTGGCACTGGAGGAGAGTTTTACAGACACCATGAACCGCCAGAAAGACAAATAAGTAGGTTCTGGATCTGGATCAAATCAAGCCTGAATTCTCTCTAGAAGCCAAAATGTCTAAACCGAGGCTATTGTACTTTGGTCTAGAGATGGGCTTGAACCAGAAAAAAACCCCAACCGTGTGGTTTGTGGTTCGTCACATTTCACGAACTACAAACCATGAACTTTCACGAACCTGCCCCGGTTCACAAACTGATTCATTTGGTTCAGGAAAATGTCACATCCAGGTCAGCAAATCATCACTTCTGGGTCAGCAGAAGGTCTCTTCCAGGCCAGCAAAAGGCCACTTCCCGGTCAGCAGAAGGTCTGCAGGAAGTCCATCCCCTGTTGCCTAGGAAAGTGATTGATTGGTGCCTGGCTGTCTGCAGTGATGAACCAAAAAACAATCCAAATGAACCAGCCTAAAGTTTGTAGCAGTTCCTCAGAAATGGGCTCTGACGAACCACTGGTTTGCAAACCACAAGCCGGCCTGGTTCTTCACGAACTTTGGTTCGTATTTTGGTTCATGCCCATCTCTACTTTGGTCACATCATGAGAAGACAAGACTCACTGGAAAAGACAATAATGCTAGGTAAAGTTGAAGGCAGTAGAAAAAGATAAAGACCTAACTGAGATGGATTTATTCAATAAAGGCAGCCACGACCTTCAGTTTGAAAGAACTGAGCAAGGCTGTCAATGATGGGACATTTTGCCAGGGTTTTTGAAGATCACTAATTCATTAGGTTACCATAAATTAAAAGCGACTTGATGACACATAACACACTCAGGTTTGGGAAACATTGCAGGAAATATGGGAAAACCCGTCTTTCTAGAAGAACCAGAATGCTGTAGGAAAGCAAGGGGGGAGGGCTTTTCAATAACATCCAAGCAGGGGAAAACAATCCATGTGTAAGTAACCTCCATAACCTCTTGAGATGTGTGGAATAATAGTGATATATAAAGGTAAATATCTGCATATTTAAAAATGCATATAACTGCATATAGTTTTATTTATGTGTGCTATCACTAAACCTGCATATGCTAAATGCTTACCTTTTTAATAGAGCAAATGTTAAAATGTAGACCTTAAAATTAAAAATGAGTCTTTAAAAATGTAGGCAAGCATACTGTGGGAGAAAAATTATGAACTGTGAATAACAAGTATTTCCTGTGCATTACAGTTTGATTTATATGCCATACACAGAACAGTATAAGACAGTAAGCTTAGATAAAATGTTGGGTTTACTATGCAAAATCCAGGAAACCATTTGCTGTGCTTTTAATTAAAATTCATTACATACTAACACTAATTGTTGTCATTATGCTTATTTCTAAGTCAACTGCTTTAGCTTTTTAAATTTTTCATTTCTGTGACATTCTGTCACGAAAGAGGGTGAATAGCATATTTGTTCCTTGGCAAGCTTAGAGTATGTATGTCTGCAAAAAGAAGATTATAGGGAAAAGACATCGTTCAAGAGAAAAATAGGATTCTTGTAAATCAACAAAGCTTTAATGATGAAGACGTACAAAATGATTTTCCTTCACTTGTTTATTTTTAACACTAAATCTAACAGATATATTCTTGGAGAAACCTAAGGCTAACATGATATATCACCTAAGCTTGGAGGCTTTTTCACAAAAGACACTTAGACACAATACAACCAGGGCTTTTTTTCAGCCAGATCTCAGTGAAATGGCATTCCGGCACCTCACCAAAGTCATCATGTGTCTGGTGGCCCCTCCCACCTGATTCCATTTCCTCCCAGCACGCAGCCCAAGGCTTCCCGCTCTTTAGCTGCACGTTGAGCCTCTGCTTGGGGAAACAGGAGCAGGTCCTGCACCCCATCTTGCTGAGGAGGGGCTGCCTCTACCACCGCTTCCTCAATTCCCCCCAGCCTGAGGCAGAAGGAACCCTCCTCCAGAGCACACAGGGGGGCGCAGGAGATTTCCAGCCAGCCAGATGGTGAGTCCGCCTCTCCCTTTCTTGTTCCTGCACTCCCACGGTGGAGTCCTGCCTGCCTTCCTTCCAGCTAGCCTACCCTGGTGCAAGCCATGGAAAGAGGCCCTTTGCAATCTGGCTTCAGCTGGCCTGCGGGGAAGTCACGAGTTTAAAAGTTAAAGGGCCCCTTTCCCTGTGGCTTTGCAACCCAGTTTCAGCTGGCTGGAGGGGAAGTTCCCACAGGACAGCTGAAGCTGCGGGTTTAAAATTTAAAGAGGTCCTTGCTTGCATAACAAGAATCATCCCCTGCCCTCTGTTTTACAGTGCTCCTGGGGGTGGCAGGGCCCTGCGCGATGAAGTCATTTCCTGGAAGTGACATCATCACAAGGTCCTGGGAGGGTGTGCATGCAAAGTGTGCATGCATGTGAAGGCTGGATAGTCACCTCCTGCATTGAGTTGCCCCAGGTGCTGGCAACCGCTGCCCTGAGTTCCACCACCTGTTTCCCCGGAAAAAAATCCCTGAATACAACCAAACTTTTGACAGCATTCCTAAGCAAGTTTACTCAGGGCCAAGCTACACATGACGAATGACACTTGAACGGCAAGTGTATTTCTCCCTGTTCACTTGCCCTCCACTCAATCCACTTGCCGTTCAAGTGTCATTCGTCATGTGTGGCTTGGCCCTCAGAGGCCTACTCTGGTCTAGGCAATGGAGCTTACTGCCAGAAAAGGGTTCTTAGGATTGCACTTGGAGTCCCTTTGATCTCAAAGGGAAAGCTAAGTAGACACATAAACTTCTCCCACAAAAATAAGGTTTGGGTTAAGCTCTATTAAAACCATTGATTAGTTTTATTTTTAGCATAGCATTTCCACATGAGAGTGGCATGATAGGATGCTCCTTGTATTTTTAAACTGCTAATATTTACTGTGGAATTGATAGATTTGTGGTCATGCAGGTGTACAAGACATAGTGCCACACTAGATGAGACAACAACCCAGAGTTCACTGAGGGGATGCACTGCCATTTGGTACAGTGAGTTCCTAGGGAACTTCTTTTAACACTGTGAAACTGTCACACTGAGTCAGGCTATCTGTTTTCAGTATTCTCTATTTTGACTGACAGTGGCTCTCCAGGGCACAGACAAAGTTCTTTCACATCTCCTGGAGATGCCAGGGATTGAACCCAGGACCACCAGAGTGCAAAGAAGTCTTCCTTCAACGAGCCATTTCCCCTCTCAATGAATTCACTTTATTTACTTAAATTTTCTTTACTATTTACTTTATTATTCTTTTCAATTTGAGCATAAATTGAGAGAAAATTTTTTTCAGTACATCACTGCTTTAATTAGGTAAGGGAAATGCACACAAATTGACACCCTGGGAGCCTAGAGGGGGAAGAGAGATGACTGAAAAGTCTAAAAAATTCTACCTTTTATAAAATAGTAGAGAGTTGAAACAATCATCACCACATCCTGTAAATGAAGGGGGCAAAGCACCTCTGTGGTGCCATGCAGCCAGGAATATTCTAGCTGTTTGCTAACGGGGGCTGGAAGAAGGCTCTTGTGATTGATAAGGGGAAGGGCTATTAAGTGTCTGTTTCTACTGAATTTCAGCCTGGTCATTTATTATACTTGTTGATGAAATTGTTTAAATGTTTTGAACAGCTGTAACTTGGCTTCTTTTTTTCAAATTTACCTGAAATTGGATTATTTGTGCAATTTATCAAAGAAGTTCATCATGGTAAAATCATATTGATAGGAAAGACATTTTAATTTCATAAGGAGTAAAATGTTATTGCTTTAAAATAGCAGAATACAAAGAAGTTGTCTTCTTTCAACTATTTAGCCAGCACAATTGTATATACAATGTATTGTCGAAGGCTTTCACGGCCGGAGAACGATGGTTGTTGTGGGTTTTCCGGGCTGTATTGCCGTGGTCTTGGCATTGTAGTTCCTGACGTTTCACCAGCAGCTGTGGCTGGCATCTTCAGAGGTGCTACACCTCTGAAGATGCCAGCCACAGCTGCTGGCGAAACGTCAGGAACTACAATGCCAAGACCACGGCAATACAGCCCGGAAAACCCACAACAACCATGTATATACAATATTGGGTAGAGGTTGGCATGGACCGATAAATGGACCAAAATCTGACATGGATTGGCCCGGTTCGGCATTTGTGAACTGGCAGGTCATGGGACGGGCATTTTTTTACAGACGCAATGACTTTGGGGCCGGTTCATTGGTCCATTGCTCCGTGAAACCAGACATCCTGGCACGGAGCAATCAATTCCCTAGACAATGGAGGGGATGTCCACAAACCTTCTCTGGCTGTCAAACACAGAGCTCCCATTCTTTTCTATGAGAGCAGAAGGAGTAAATCCCCCCCCCCACCTCTCAGGCAAGTGGTTTCAGTTTCCAGCAGGCAGTAAGACCAGGAGAAACTGCAGGGTGGATTTTTCAGTCACAGAGGGAGCTATTTGAAGCTTTGGCTTGAGGTTCTGGCTGCTTCTGTTCCACAGCCAGGCTCAGCATGTGAGGACTCACAGAATACTTCTATATATTATACTTATTAACAGTATCATTATTATTCAGAGCACTTATCCCAGCTGGGAAGGTGCCTGAGTAGGTCAGGGCTCTGGACCACCCCTTGTCCTTGCCAAGTGTGAATGCACCCCCCACAAGGGGAATTTTAACTTCCTTTCCCATGGGTCCTCCCGTCCCGTAGTCCACCAGTTGCTGCCCTCTGGCTGCATCCTAGCAAAGGTACTTGTTATCAATAGCTGGGTTCATTCCAGGAGGTTCTGAACCCCCCCCCCTTTTGGGAATTCCTTGCCACTAGACCATGAAGATTCGTGGTTTTGAAGCATGTTTTTGTGCCATGGTGGTGCAATGAAGTGGTGACTGCATGGGTTTTTTGGTGCAATTTGTGGCAAGAGGCATGATATGGGATTGTGTGGTGGGTTTTGGGTGGGTCAATGTAAAAATCAAGAGGATCCATGAGGATCCATACTTTTGTAGCATGTTTTTGCGCATTGGTCGTGCCACGGAGTGGTGGGTGCGTGATTGTTTCAGTGCTGCCTGTAGACTAGGACATGATCTATAATATGATGGCTTTTTTGTTTTGTTTCAGTATAAAAAATCATATGAATTCATGATGATCCGTTTAAAATCATCTGGATCCTGTTTTTACCCACTCCCTTTGATCTGTTCCCAGAGACCATCATTCCACTCTGGTGCCTGTCATTCCAACCCCAAAGCAGTTTAGCTGCTCCCAGGGACTGTCATTCCGCTCTGGGGGGGCTTCATTCTAGTCCCAGATACAGTTGCCAGCTCCAGGTTGGAAAATTCCTGGATAATTTGGGGGTGGAGCCTGAAAAAGGCAGGGTTTGGGGAGGGGAGGAACCTCAGCAGGCTATAATGCCATAGAGATCTCCATCCAAAGAAGCCATTTTCTCCAGATGAACTCATTTCTGTGACCTGGAGATCAGTTCAGGGAGATCTCCAGCCACCACTTGGAGGCTGGCAACCCTAGGCCCAGAGCAGAGCAGTGCATTTGAGCTTGTGCAGAAATAACAGAGAACCTCACCTCTGTAGAGCACTTTCCGTTCTCAGAGGAAGATTCTCTAACTCCAGTCCACATTTTCATTGCAACTTTTTGGTGCTGCAGTGTATCTTAATGGAGCCAATGCAAGTCCATTGGCATTTGCGGCTCCTATTATATTTAATGGAACTTTCCGGGGGCAGCCGAATTTGGGTGTCTATAACTCAGACATACAAAATCCAATCTTCACCAAATGTTGAGGGTGGCTGGAGAAGAGCCAGTTAAAGACTCCCTGCAAGATTGGCATCTCAAAGTGTGAAGGGGGCCATCCTAGGGCCCTCAGAAGCAACAGACCATGGACCGACAAACTGGTCTGTGAATGGAGTGGGTCTGTGGAAAGTTCATGGTCTGTGGTCTGTGAAACATGATGGACCATGGACCAATGGTCCGTAGTTTTTTCCCGCTCCATGCCTGCCTCTTATATTGGGTGCCCTATATTGCTGGTTCCATACTGGCTGAAATACTAGATAAAAGCTCTGTATCTTTCTTCTATGATACCATGAGCCATCACTATTGCACCCTCCATTGTTATGCTCTAAGGGATTTGCAACATTACATCTGGTGATGGTTGTTGTACCCAGTGCAGTATTATTGTCATGTGCTATTCTATTTACACAAATGCTGGATCTGCTTGGCCTCATGGTGAAAAGCCACAAAATTACTGAAGCGCTTGTCCTGCATCCCTTGCTTTCGACAATAGACAACTTACCTGGATTTGCAGCAGCTCATCGAATCTAGCCATTGGTTTCATGGTATTTAAGGGTAGTGGCTTGTAGACCTATGTACCATGGAAGGTCAGAGACTGTGAAAACGACTAAGGTTTCCAGGGAGAAAGTATTTTGCAGCAGTTGCACTTATTGCAGTCCTGGGCCAGGTCAGGTTAACTAAGAATGATTAAAGACATCTGTGTTCTAAATGTGAATTTGCAAAATATCTAAATTTTGAACTTGCTATAGAAACAAGAGCACACAAAGCTGATTGCTTGAAAGACCTTGTTATCAAAGGGTTATTTTGACTTGAATCAAACTTACAGTAAATACAAAAACTGTGAATATTCTCACATATAAACAAGATATGTCGAGAGGTGTCATGCTGTAGGCTTGTGAATGCAGCATGAACTACATTGCTCCCTCAGAGCTATTTGTCAACTTATTTCTCAGTTACTCCTTGCTGTTATTGCAAAATCTTGGAAAATAATAGGCAAACTTAAGGGCAAAAATATATTTTTAACCAGTCATCAAATTAGCAATGGGAGAAGTGGGAAGAAAAAAAGCAAATAGTATGCAAGTGGTATGGTTTCATTTCACATCAAGCCAGTGGACCAGTTATAATCTTTAGAAATATAACTGTTGCATAAGCTCTTTGCTGAAAAGGTTGAATTGGATATACACATAGTTGTTGTGGGTTTTCCGGGCTGTATTGCCGTGGTCTTGGCATTGTAGTTCCTGACGTTTCGCCAGCAGCTGTGGCTGGCATCTTCAGAGGTGTAGCACCAAAAGACAGAGATCTCTCAGTGTCACAGTGTGGAAAAGATGTAGGTCATTTGTATCTACTCAGGAGGGGTGAGGTTGAGCTGAGTCATCCTGTAAGAGTTTCCCCGGGTGTGGAATGCTAATGGCGGGAGGCTTCACTGGTTGGATTTCACAAGCATAAGCAAAACTTCAACAGGAAAGAAGAAACCTTAAGAATGAACAGAGCATGGTTTCCAGTTCTGAAAAACACCAGGCTAACAAAACATTCTATCCCCGACAATAGCCCTGCAGAGAAGATTAGCACATCAAGTACCAATCCATATGCAAAAGAACCTCCTCAGGATACAGTGAAGCCTCCTGCCATTAGCATTCCACACCCGGGGAAACTCTTACAGGATGACTCAGCTCAACCCCACCCCTCCTGAGTAGATACAAATGACCTACATCTTTTCCACACTGTGACACTGAGAGATCTCTGTCTTTTGGTGCTACACCTCTGAAGATGCCAGCCACAGCTGCTGGCGAAACGTCAGGAACTACAATGCCAAGACCACGGCAATACAGCCCAGAAAACCCACAACAACCATCGTTCTCCGGCCGTGAAAGCCTTCGACAATGGATATACACACTTTGAAATCATTACATTCTGTTATCAGTCATTACTAAGAACAGAAATAGTATAAGTGTAAGTAGTATAAATGAAATTAAAAAATCTTAATGAATATAGCCAAATATTTGGCAATGTTGATGCGATTCTGGTCATCTTCTGAAGTGTTTTCATCCCCTGAAGTGGATGGTTATAAATCTTCCTGAAAAAAAGTGGAATGGAATCCTGCCAGACCTCAAGTACTGTTTTCAACATATGCACACACAACAGGAGAACTGATGCCTGTAGTCTAGAAATCAGTTTAATTCCAGGAGAACTCCAGGCCCCACCTGAAGGTTGGCAACCTTATAGGCAGATCTCATGCACTGACATACTGAAACCATGGTTTGTTAGAGGCAGAGAATTGTGCTTTCTATTGATTCTGAGACCCATCTCAAGGTCTGGTGCATCAGCAGCCATCACCATCACTGCACAAGAACCAGTTCATGTAAAATCCAACCAAAGAAAGCAATAAAATTATAGATGGTTGTTGTGGATTTTCCGGGCTGTATAGCCGTGGTCTTGGCATTGTAGTTCCTGGTGTTTCGCCAGCAGCTGTGACTGGCATCTTCAGAGGTGTAGCACCAAAAGACAGAGATCTCTCAGTGTTACAGTGTGGAGAAGATGTTGGCAGGTAATTTATATCTACTCAGGAAGGTGGGTTTGGGCTGAGTCATCCTGTAAGAGTTTCCCAGGGTGTGGAAAGTAGGATACAGTATCCTATTCCAGGACACTAAAATACTGGACAACACTTCCAATTAGTTCGTCAGATTGCACAGGGAAGCCATTGAAATTCATAAGCATAAGCACAATTTCAACAGGAAAGAAGAGACTTTAAGAATGAATAGAGCATGGTTTCCAGTCCTGAAAAACACCAGGCTAACAAAATACTCTACATCCTACAATAGCCCTGCAGAGAAGATTAGCATATCAAGAACCAAACGATATGCAAAAGAACCTCCTCAGGATACAGTGAAGCCTCCGTCCATTAGCATTCCACACCCTGGGAAACTCTTACAGGATGACTCAGCCCAAATCCACCTTCCTGAGTAGATATAAATTACCTGCCAACATCTTCTCCACACTGTGACACTGAGAGATCTCTGTCTTTTGGTGCAACACCTCTGAAGATGCCAGTCACAGCTGCTGGCGAAACGTCAGGAACTACAATAACAAGACCACGGCTATACAGCCCAGAAAATCCACGACAACCATGGTTCTCTGGCCATGAAAGCTTTCGACAATATAATAAAATTATAGTTTGTTCCACTGAAATGTTTTGACATTGTATGAGCAGTTTCTCAACTGTAAATCTAAGAATAATGATGCAATTTTACAGAGATATTTCTTTCAAATGCTTGCCTACAAGCATGTTTGGAGAATGGTTTCAGTTTTGTACTGCAGTAATTAAAGCCAATCTATAAGATGAACTTGCATTTTAAGTTTATAAAAGTTAGAAGTTTTTTTCTCTCTCATAGGTTTGTGATATGTCACAATGTTGAGTCCTAATACTTTGCTGATACTCATTTTCCTCAACCATGATAGTAGTCCTTGTAGTCCATTGTAGTCCAATGTCCTCTTACTGTTTTCCTTATTTTGCATTTTATATTAAAAAGGCCTTCCCTGTTTTTGTAATACAATACAATACAATAAAGTGGCACTCCCGGCCAGCACCAACAGCTGCTTTGGCAGAGGGCTGTTATTTGCCTCCCTGGAGGACAAGGAGGAGAAGGAGGAGGCAGCAGCGCTTTCCCCAGCCATCTGGGGAATGCTGGAGGGACAGAGCTGGAGGCCTTATTAGGGCTGCTTTGTCCCTCAGTGTCTCTGTTGCACTTCAAGCTTGGACCACCCACCTCACCCTATTTCAGTGCATGTTTAGCTGGTCGCCATTTATTGGGGCCAGGTAGGAATTGTTTCTCCTTTACCACAATTGGCAATTTGGGGAGAACATTTTAATCTACCTTGCACTGTCGTTATGAGAAAGTAATTGGCTTGGGTGGGTCATATGTCACCCCTGCGGGCAGGTTAGAAGTTGGGGAAAATCAGTAGGCAGGTGAGCACCCAATGAGCATATCCCCATTGGTGGGGAATTGGGGTCTGTCAGGAGTGGCTGGCTGCTTCACGGTCCAGTTGCAATGCCCTGGTGGGAACCCCTGGACAAGCCAATACTGTCCCAGCTTTATGCACAGATGGGAGAGCTTTAAGGAGGTGAACCACTTCTCCTGGCCAGGCTGGTTTCCAGCTATACAATGGATGGCTCGCACCCAGGGTAGTGGCTAGCTCACCCAGCAGGTCAGGGTGGAAGTCCAGGAGCGTCCCCCAGGGCCTAACCTGTACTGCTAGTTAGGCCCTTGCCGTGTTGACAGATATGTTGTAATTTTAATAAAGTGGCCCTTTAGTTCCCAACTCTTGTGTCTGCCTCTTCATTCCAATGGGCAGGCGGGCGGGGCAATCACTGTACTCACAGGAGCTGCTGAATGTAAGTTACATTCGTTTATTCCCAATGAACAACAAACTAACACAGAAAAGGAAAGTAAGAGAACAGTCTAAGGAGTTAAGTTTTCCTCCATTCCATAATCAGGTTCTAGCTAATACTTTACTATCCATTTTACTACACATGTCCAGGTTCAAGAAAATTGGCTACAGTTATTTATTTCTGGATGTGGAGTCAGAAATTTACTGATCATAATATGACAAAATCATACCAATTTTAGAAATTCAATAAAAGCTCTCTAATAGAACTGGATTATTTTGGGATTCTGATACAGTTAGAAATATTTCGGCCTTTTATTCTCGGGCCTTGTTCTCTGGTTTCTTTTTCCTGGCCAACAGAATGGGCAGTGAGGGGAATGAGTGACTTAGCAGACGCATTGTGACAGGGACATCATCCAATTTGAACAAGAATCTGTCTTAAAAGAGGATTACTGATGATGAAATCTTCCACTGAACATGTTTGGTGGGTAAAGAAAACATTTTTCAAAGGTGCAATCACTTGGGAGCCTTGAGTCATCTTTCCTTTCTATTGTCTGACTGGAGTAGCTGCCACACAGTTTAGAAGCCATTTGATATTACTGTTTTATTCCCTGTGCTTTGTGGATACTTTTGCATTTGTGAGGTAGATTGAAATTGATTCTTCCTCATTGTCATAGACGATTTGGTCAGGTAATTGAATGACACAGGAGGGGAAAACTACAGCTTTCATCTGGCTGTGCAAAAAGGTAGTGGTGGAATGTGCCCATCAAATCACAAGTGACTTAGGGCAACCCTGTAGGATTTTCAAAGCAAGAGGCATTCAGAGGTTGCTACCCTAATGGGGGTCTTCTCATTAATTGGGGGAATTAGTGTGCAAGAACAGCCAGCAAGAAACAGGTAACTGCAATATCTTACATTTGTGTAAGATATTACACAATCCGAGGATTGTTCTAGAGAACTCTTTCAATAAACAGCCAGATATTCAACCAAAATGGAGCTTTTATTTATAAAATAATGAAGATCAATTGCACACAAAACACACAATTTCAACTCAACTTGTGGGGCAGGGGGGAAGAGTTCTATCCAAAAAAAATTTTTCTTCCTATTGATGCCAAAGGAAGGAACAATTGGGTTGATTTCCTAATGCTTTAATTAAAGAAGAATCTGACTGACGTTCTTAAATGACCCAAATATAATTTTACACATCCCTATTAATCTCATTATTCCCCAGAGATCACAGTATTCCATGAGATTAATACAATTTTGCTAATCAGAAAATATGAAATGAACCATGAACTTACGGCCAGTTCTCACAATCCTTTTCATTAGGATTGTATTTATGAGTGTTGGTTTCCATGCAGAAATTCATTATATGGAGATTCTCATCAGTGTTGTATGACATGCTACTTTGAGAATGCCTTTTAACTTCTTACACCAATCTTCTAAATACCCAGGGTGTACAGATTCCCACCCATGCTGTTGGCCTTCACATAATCACCAGTGGATCAGAGTCAGTGAGCAGCTATCATAGCAGAGATGGCAGGGAGTAAAGCCTAATAAGAGAAGTTCCCATTTACTCTACTGAGTGCTTTGATTAGGGAAGTTGCTTTGTACACAGTCATTAGAAGGGCAAAGCAGATTGACTTAGGTTAATTAGTAATTTTAATTATAATTCTGCACATGAATGGACATTGGAAATAGCTCAAGAAACATCCTCTTAATTAAAAAGAAAAAATTGAAGGCGTATAAAAGATGATTTATTCAGAACTGTCATTTACCACCAATTCATGCAGGTGTACCAAAGCATTTGTGGCCAAAAACGTGTCATCAATGACATTGCACGAACAGGCCTGTATCCAAAGATTTAGCTGGTTATTTGAAAGCAGTGTAGTACCTTCTGTCTTTTTTGTGTCTTCTGCTTCAGGAGACATGTGCTGTTCTTCACACACCCTTTTCTTTCTCACCTTTCCCCATCCAGTGCTTCCTTATTAGGCCTCTTGCCCTTGACTGCTGCTGCATTCTTCCCCACCGATCCTTTCCTCAGTCATTTGTTCTTCTACTGTCTCTTCTTAGCCCTTTTACCCCTGCAGGATTACACCACCTCAATGAGAGTGAGGAACTCTTGCACTCCTTTATTGGCATTAGAGAAACTCAGCCAAGGATATACAATAAAATAACTAAACAAAAAAAGCCATTTTCATCACCATACTTATCATAACTTCAAGTGTGTAGCCAAGATTCATCTCCAGTAGCATCTTAAAGACCAACTAGACTTCCAAAGTATGACCCTTCAAGAGTCAAAGCTCATTCTTTAGATACATTTAGAAGTAGAATATGTAGGGGTTTATTCAACCAGAAGGTGGGAGGGGTATTTAAATTAAAGGTGTAAGGTATAATAAAGGTGTAAGGTATAATAAAGTAAAGGTGTAAGGTATAATATTACTGTGATTAGCTTGATAGAATTGGGGTATGAAAACCAGAAAATTAGGATTTGTAGTGAAAGAAGAATCCAATGTCCCTGGAAGGGGGGGGGGGTCCATTTTGCAAATTCAGCAGTTTCACTTCAATCTGTCAATTTCACCTCTGCTTATGGGAGGCAAAGATGAAATTAACAAATGCTCTGAGGAGCCATCTCTGCCAGCTCAGTGTAGAGAGGTGAAATTGATAGAGCCTTTGGCTCTGTCTTTTTAAAACATGTTTCCTGGCTAACATTGCGTCCCCCTACGCTTGAGCATCCTTGTAAAAGATGCCTTGTGTAGAGAGACTCTTAATCCTCATTGGTGTAACACTTTTGCCTGTCACTTGAGAAACCCATTCCCTGTTACTACTATAATTGAAACAATGCTTTTGTTACCTTGCAAATTTTTGAAGTGCATTTAAAAAACATTGATGAATTCAAATGCCTCTCTTTAAAGCTGGAGAGCTTCAGGCTAAAGAGTTCCATTTTCTGAAAGCCTTTTCAAGATGCTGAACAATTAAATGCTAGACCTCTATTCATATCGTGTCTAGTTATTGTGCACACTGATTTGGTATCTGTTTTGGGAAGCAATCAACTCTTTGTACTCATAACAGATCACAGTCTATTTTTTCACCTTTTTAAAAAAGAAAAACAGCAGCTAATAATGGTTTCCCACTCTCTTAATTCCTGCAAACAAACACCGATTTTTTTCCTGCTTTATGTTTTGAAGGTCATAAGAGACAAAGGATAATAAAAATGGCCATTCCATATCTTTGCACTGAATCCTTTTAGCAAGTAAATAAGAAAAGGATACACTACAGTTTGCTTTACTTGTGTGGTGAAGAAGCAGGGAGAGGGGAGTGTTTATATTTGTTTTTGAAAATTGTAAGATTCCTATGTAAACAAATAGGGTTTAAGTTGCATAATCAAATTCAGTTTTCAGAGTAAATTCAATAATTGTAATTTATTGAAAGTTTCATGTGGAGGTACCTATATCTCCTGGCCCCTGGGAATTCAGTTTTTTAAAATGTTGATTTCCTTTCCTTCTTTGTTGGACCAGAAATGGTCAAATTTAATTGTATTGATCCTAGAATTTTAAGCATGAGTTAAACAATGCATGTATTCTTGTACAATAATATCTCAGGTCATTAATATAGGATTTTATACTGCTGCATGACATTGCACATTTAGTTTTGTCTGTTATGGCATCCTGCAACTTTCATTTATTTTAAAGGAAAAATAAATTGGAAAACAGTTGCCTGAAGTGCGCAAAATATTCATCTTGTAATACTTACATTCACCTTAAAATGGTTCTAAGTTCTTATGGTTCACAATGCTTTTAATAGTTTAAGATGGGGGAAAGGGGGATATTTGAGCTCAGGAATGAGATTTAGGAGATTTGTAGACTAACTAGAATGAGAAAAAGAGATTTGGTATAGCTGTATTCCAGAATATAAGGGATAGAGAGTGGACAATCCTGTGAATAATGCTTGGGAAAGAGATGAGTATGCATGTGTAAGAGATAGAATATGATGGCGTATTTCTAGTAGAAAAGAAGGGAATGGTTGAAAGGGGTGAATCTACTTTCAAGTAGATATTCAGATCAGGAAGTGTTGATGTACACTGTTATACAATGTAGTACAGACACTATCTGATAATTTTGCCTCCTGTAGGATTGTCTATTAATAGCTGCGGGCTGAAACTGCCTTTTGAACCGGACATTTAGATATTTCTGAGTGCATCTTTCTAGTAATCTATACATACGAATAGCCTTTCCCTAACAGATGGGACATCCATCTTAAACTGGATATTCTAGAAAATAAAGGTTGCTGATTTCAGTGGTTCCTATTTTCCAGAAAACTGTATGTGGTGGCATGGTCCCTGCTGACAAGACTTGAGGCCATGCAACTTACATCAGAGCAGCTCACAATCACACAGCCCACAACAGTAAATAAATGACATAAATAAATAAAACAACATGGTTTGCAGCTGTACGGATTGCGAGAAAGCCTATTGCGGCAGAGCAAGCCCAGCTGGCATGGCTCTCAGCCTTGTGGGTCCTTCTGGAAGATCCATGGGGTTGAGTAACATCACTCCCTTGTCCCAGCTGGAAGTAAACAAGGTTGTGTTGTGTGAGGTGCCAGGATACCATTAGGAGAGCGGGACTTACTAAGAGAGGTCTCAATAGGGGCTGAAATGCTGACAACAAGGGGAGAGGACCATGAAAGACAGGCAACATTTCCCCTAGAGGTGACAGCATGCAGGCGGGAGAGAAGTTGGGGCTGAGTCAGGAAGTAAATGGTGGGAGGGGGGCAAGGCCCCAGGTGAAAGCCAAACATCATTGGGTCAGAAAGGGTAAACAGCCCAGGGAAGCTGAAGTGACACAGCTGGTCCTGTCTCCATGTGGGCTCCACAGCAAGGCAGACAAAAGAGAAGCTTTCTTTCAGTCTGACTACTGCCCCAAGGGAACAGGAGGGGGCCTGGTAGAGGCACACACTCTAGCCTCTGAGGAACTCCACATGGTCACTCACAGCATCATGTGACCATGTGGAGGGGAGAGCACAGGGGAGATAAGGCCATTGATAAATGTCTCAGGTCTCTGACATTGTTACCTGAGTGCCCTGCTCCTGAGGCCTCGGAGAAGCATCACATTGTGATTTTTCATCCCTGGCATGAGACCGGAAATGATAATTTTTAAAGGTTCTTTTCTATCATGGGGTTTCTTTTATTTTCTGCGTAGTTTTTCATTACCATCCTTCTGCCTGTAGTTTGTAATGCTGTCATAGTATTACAATGAGAAATGAAATAAGTGAGGTATTAAAAATTTTAAAATATAATTTCATAGTCAATCTTTGAATGAATTAAAAACTATTTGGTTGCTGCTAGTCTACTTTTAAAAGGCAATGTATTTGCACAGGTTGCAATCCTGGTCATGCTTTGGATCCTTAATTCCTACTGAAGTCAGCTTAACTTTTTTTAAAAGCACAACTTTCACTCTGGTGCCCTGTGGTGGGGGATTGCTTTTGCCACATAAAAGGACAAGAGGGAGAAAAATATCAAGGGAAGGTAACCTCTAGGACCTCTAATTTAGATTTTCAAATTTAACGCTTTTGGCTCAGAGCCCTAACTCTTTCATCAGTGTTGTCTTTCCCTGTTTGCAAAGCAGCTTTTGTCACAGACTTAGCCTGATGTAACCTCAGTTGTTAACCTGTAATTTTATGGGTTGAGATGGGGTGTCCTTATCCTGTCACAAAAGGGGGCAAAACTCTTGGGAAAAGTCTACTGAGTTCTACTTCCTTAAGAACAGCAGGACTGCAAAATTCTGATTAGGATTTACTCTGTTTTTTCCTTGGACTTCTCAGAGATGTTTACTGAGATGCAGGGAGTATATAGAAATGTTGAAGACATGGGCCATCATAAGGCTACATGTTTACTGTTTCTTTTTCTATAGGGCCAATAAATTACTACCATTGCATTCTGCTGTTGCCTATTGCTGCTATGTTTCCTTGTGCTTTGTAGTTTTGTTCCCATTATGAGGGGTGAATCCAAATCTTTTGCATTGATACTCAGTGTTCCATTACAAAATGGGGTGTTCTCGCTGCCAATCTTCTCCATTGCCCAAGTGCAGGAAAGAAGGAAGAATAATTGTTTGAATCTGCCCCTCCCACAACAGACCTGTTTTTTCCACTTCCCACAGAGGACAGAGCAGCTGACTCCAGCCTCTTGGGCTGACCTGATCCTGGCCTCGAGACTCCTTTGGACTGTACATGGGCTGCAATGCAATCCACTATATCACATCTACTAGACAGTGTTGTCAGCTTCAAATTGTTAAATTCCTGGAGACTTTGGAGGGGGGGAGCCTGGAGGGGGTGTTGCCCTAGGTGGGGAGAGACCTCAGCAGGGTACAATAACACAGAGTTCACCCTCCAAAGCAGCCATTGTCCCCAGGAGAAGTGAGCCCAGCAGCCTGGAGATCAGTTTTAATTCCGGGAGATCTCCAGCCACCACCTGGAGTTGGCAAATCTACTACTAAAGGACTCCTCCTAACAGGAGGACAGCACCGGCACAGCACTTTTAGAGGCTTGCCTCTTTGCTGGTTGTTTGCCTTTGGGCTTCCTTTGGCCTTTCTAGGGCGGCATGATTAAACCGGGTACAGAAGTGAAATGGCCACGTATGGGGTGACCCACAAAATGGCTGCCCACTACACAAAATGGCTGCTTCCCAATAAGATGCCCTAAACAAAGATGGCTGCCCTGGCATCACATAATGGCCACTGATAACCACACCTCTGTAGTTGCCCTAATAAAAGATGGCCACCAGCCCACACTACCAGTTGTAGCCTCCCTCAAGTAACAAGGCTTGCTAAGGCTGGAAGGCCTGCCACTCTATCTGCATGAGCCTACCGCAAGCCCCCAAAGTGTAAACGGGTAGAAGGGAGGGAAAAGCCCAGACAGGGAGGGGGGGCCACCAGCATCCACCCTCTTTAAGCTCGTGGCAATAGTATATGAAGCAAGCTGCCCCTCAGATGGCTGCAATTCACTCCTGTGGCCTACAGCAAAACCTATTGCTGCTGCTACTGGAAGAACTCCCTACCAACAGAGTGAAAAAAAGGGAGGGAGAGGAGCCTAGTAGGCCTACAGGGGCTGGGCCTCACCCTGCTTTAGCCCTCCTGACTGATAGACAACAAGCCCCAAATGTAAATAAGGGGGGGGGGAATTCTGCCAAACTACTGAGCCTGGCACTAGGCCCTGGCTGTCATCCTGGAGTTTGAAGGTAGCAAGCTGGAGTTGAAGGTAGCAAACGGGAATAGCACAGCTTCTTCAATGCAGCAACTGCTGCCTAGACCTAAGAGCCTTCAATAAAACCAGCCTCAGAGGAGCTCAGCTTGAAGCGTGCTCTGCTCAGGCCGAGCAACAAAGGTACATTTCGCACTCGTTTTTTAGAGCGCGTTTGTACCTGTTCCACATCCCATGTTTGTAAGGTTTTCACACTTAAAAGCAGTCATGGGATGCAGTCTCGCTTTTTGTCTGCTGTATCCCTGATTTTTCCCCCTGCGAACATACCCCGATGTTTTTTTAAGTTCGCTGCCGACTGGCAGCTGGCCCGCATTTTGATAATGTGAACACTTTTGCCTCCTTTTTGCTTCTCTTATCCCCCCTCTCCTTTTCCCTGGGAGCTGATTGGTTTGTGCAGAATTAACCACTCCCACCCTCCTCAGCTCTCTGAACTCCTTGTCCACCATTTTTTTTAGTAAAGCGAGCTGAGGGTCATAAGGCTGCTTCTTCCTTGGTTTCCTTCCTCCCGGTATGCATGCTGTTTTATTTTTTTTTCAAAAGCCAGGAATGATTCCTAAGCTTGCTGCTAATTCCCTGCTAGCTTTAAAATCAAGGAAAGTGTTAAATAGCTGCTTTCTCCTTCCTCCCTTAGGGTATGCACACACATTTTTTTTTTAAAGACAAGAATGGGTTGCAACGTTGTAATGTTCCTGCACTTTCTTCCTGGCTTTAAAAGCCAGGAAAGGATTAAACGGCTGCTTTTCCCTCCCTCCCAGGCATGTTTCAGTCTTTGCCAAAGAGGGGGGAAAAAACCAAGCATTTTGCACAGCCCTTTGGAAACAAGCCTCTGCTTCCTGGGAGGAGATTAATCGGCAGCATTTTAACCCTTTCCTGGCTTGATTTTAAAAAATGAGAGTGGTATATGTTTTCCCCCAGAACTCTGCCACCAATTGCCTCTCCGGTGGGCAGGGGACAGCCCAATCAGCAAAAAGGGGGGAAGTGTTCCAACATTGCAACGTTACTACGCATGCTCAATTTTTTTAAAAAAAGTGTGACGTGAATTGCAAGGCCCCAAAAGCCCAAAATTGCACCGAGGTTTTGAAATGAAGCACAGACACCAAATCGAAATTGCAGTGGACAGTGTGAAATGAACAGGTGCAATGCCGAAGCCACTGCGATCGGGGCGAATGCTCATAAATGGCGGTTTAAACCATAAGTGCGAAAAGGGCCAAAGACAACTGTGTGCTGAAGAAGGGCAGAGCAGGAAAATATGCCTTTAGCCCCACCCATCCAGCAAAGCCCTTGGATGCCTAGGAATTGTTGGGTTTTACCTCTTTTAACTTGTGCTCCAGTTAATCATTATCAGGGGGAGATTCTTCTCTATCCAGTGCTAGATAGTGATCAAAATATAACCTTGTTAGTTGCTAAATTTGTCTAGTATGTTTTTCTTTAGACATAAATTTATTTTATTAGTCATTGCTCAAGATCATAGGAGCTCTGAAAAGGAAAGGAAGGAAGGTTCGAATGCCACTACTACCACGAGCTCAGTAAGTGGCCTTGGGTAAGCCACTCCTCTCAGCCTCAACTCCCCAGCTGTATTGTGGCTATAATAATAACACTGATTTTGTTCACCTCTCTGGCCCACTGATCTATCTTGAAGGGTAGCATATAAGCAAAATTGTTGTTGTTGTTGTTTAGATGCATGTTTGTTATGTACCAGAAACATGATACATCTCCAGTATTTCCATTGGGAGGAACATCTTACATTTGAGGTATGAATAATTAGTAATATACATTTTACTGTGTCTCCATATTTTTGCTCCACATATATTATTTGTGTACTATTTGGATTTTGTTAAGAAGGTAAGTAATTTTAAAAATTGCTGGTCAATTTACTTTAAAAATTTACATATCAGAATGAATATATACAGGCTAATTTTAAAAAGTACTTAGTGACTACTGTAAGTATTAGAATTAAATTAAAAACAGGTACATGAATGAATTTTGTTTCTCTGACACCTCTTTTTGTCTTCCTGGTGTCTTATATCTACGTATACACATATAAGCAGAAGCATCTGTTTAATAATCACATTAAACTGCCATGCTATTCTGTCTCGCACCAATTCGCTAATGCAATCAGCATGCATAGATTTTTCATCAGTGTTTAATTTGCTTAATTTTGGTGAACTGTTGTCTTAGAACATTTCCCATCTTTCAGCTGTATGACTACACTGACAGAGTCATGTGCCATTCTTTCTCTGTCGTTCCCATTCCAATACAGATTTTATAGTTCATTACCTGTCAATCAGTTTTAAATGGTGCAGTATTCATTTTATCATGTTCTGTAAAACACTTGTGTGCTTCTTTCAGTGTCTTACATTTATTTCGGTCTTAGCTCTATTTATTTCACTAAACTCTAAACCCATCTGTAGCTACGCTCATTTTAACATGTATTTATTTTAGCAAAAGCAATATTTTTCTTTTATGCAGCGCTCATTTGGGATGTTTATTCAAGCAAATAAATTGTAACTCAGTGGCACTCAGAAAATTCCTTAGCTGTGACAAACAATTCTTCCCTTTACTATTTTTTTATTTGTCGCAAACCTTAGAGAGCTAGATTTTCCAATAGTTCTTTTTAAATCCTATTTAAGATGTACCAAAACAACAGGTGTGCATTAAAAAAACACACCTGATACAAACATTTAAAATCCTTTGTGCAGTTGGAGATGTGCAGCCTTATCTTTCAAGTAGTTGCTTGCTGTCATGGAGAAGAAAATTGGTCACAGATGACTCACAGCATATATATTTTTTCCGTGGGAAGGTGAAGAGGGGTTCAGGCTGGATAATGTATCCATTCTCCAGACCTGACCATCTTATATACTACAAGCATTTCTCTTATGTATCAATATTCTAACAGATTTTAAATTCTGTCTTTACCTTTGTTTACCTTCCTGTAGTGCTCTTACACTTTTAGCTGTGGCCATTATAGGGAGGCCCTTGGAAAAAGGCTCTGTGTGGCAATTATTCCAGAGGAATGTTACAGCACATTAAAGATGAACACATTTTAGTCTACATTTTCATAGTTTTAGCAATTAAAAGCCTCAGCAAATAAAATCTCCTTCGAGTGCATAAAAAGGTCTAGAAACATTGCCCCCCTCACCTCCACAGAGAGCATGTATGGAGTGGGAGATATGCTGGAAAGGGCACAGGCTTTGGCTGATAAGCAGGCTGGATTAAGTGGAGGAACAACCAATAATAACTATTAGCCTGAGGAATGTAGTTGGTGCAAGGGATGCTGCAATCTTTGCTATGTATGAGTCTCTCTCTACACAAAACACCTCGGCATGTGTTAGCCTAGTGTAGGGAGACACAATGTTAGCTAGGAAGCATAGTTTAAAAAGACAGAACTGGCAGAGATTGCTCCTCATCTTTTCCTCCCCAAAGGCTCTGTCAAATTCAAATCTCCAGTCTAAAACTGTGTGGGATTTCAACCAGAGGGCAGTGAGGAATGGAAATGGGCTGGAGATGCCTTCCAGAGCCAGCTTTGGACCTGGAGAGGTTATAATGGGCTGAAGTTTCCCTTCTGGCATTTCACAGCCTCTTCACACAGCTCCAGTGTATAGCAAAGCTTTTGTCCTGCTACCAGATCTGTCTTTAACTTCTCTTCTCAATTAACATTGCATCTCCCAACATGTGTTCTTCAGATGTAGAGAGACTCTGAGTTCACTAGGTGAATTTACCATAATCAGGGGTAGATATTCCAGTAAACTGATCCCAGGATTAGATTGTTAGTGTAGTAAACATCCCAAACTACTTTGGTCTTTGTTGGAAACAATGGGAGCTATCTGAATGCCCGCTGGATGTAATGGGAGCCTCAGATGCTTGAATGCACTCTATTGAAATACACTGAAGTATTGCAAAGGTGCAAATAAAACAAGGGATAGATCAAGAAAAACAAGGGAATGGGTAAAATATAGTATGTGCAAGAAGAATGAGGCAGCAGTCCTTGCACCTAGAAATAAGCTAATTGAATAAAAGGAAATTTACATCTGAGTATTTTGGCTTAAGACTGCACTCAACAGTCCTCATGGTCTAGAACAGTGTTTCCCTACCTGTAGATTGGGACCCAAAAGTGGGTTGTGAAGTTTTTTAAAGCAGGCTGCAGACCAGCTACCCTTAATGGCAGCTCCTGCTCTTAACACTCTTCTCTTTCTCTCCTCTTCTTCCATTCTAGCTTCTTATATTCTTTGTCCCCTTTGTGACAATAATGAGAGGGGGGAGAAAGCTGTTTGGCAACTAGAAACTTTACAATAGTAGCTGGACGAAGTGGTGGTGAGGAGACTGGAGAGTAGATGGGAGTTGTTAAGTGCATGGAAAAGTAAGAGGAATAGAGGAAGAGATATGTGCAAGCATAAGCTCTGTCTTCATACTGCTCCTTTAACAGCCCAACCTCCTGCCCAGCCCCTGCAGTATCCCCCTGCCCTCTATCTGCTGTGGGATATATATCGCACTGAGCCACTTGCCTCCTACCTCTTTGCCAGCATCTGCCATCTTCTCATAGTTCCTCAGCTTGGAACACTGTGCATCTCAGTCTCTCAGGCTAGCCCTGGATGGGTCACTGTACAAAGTAAATTTGGACTTGTGGGTCACCATTAGACATGGGCACAAACCGCATTATGAACCAAAAACCCCCACGAACCACCTGATTGTCTGTTCGTGATCCAGCGGTTCGGAGGGTCCATGGCCAACAAACCAGCATTCATTGGAAGCCCAGTTCATTGTGTTCGCCCATGGTTCGTGAAGCCAGACAGTCAGGCACCATCAATCAATTCCCTTGGAAATGAAGCTGGGGGAATGCCTGAACTCTGTCTGCACTCCTTCTGTTGCCCTGGAAACCCAAATTGAAGCCCAGCTTACCTTGATCGGCAGGTCTTCCTTCCAACCATGGAGCTGCAAATTGGTTACTATTGGTTACATGGGAGAAGACACTCGGGGGAAGGGAGGGGGAAGGGGGTGTTCTGTAGCTATGGGCACTCCAATCTCATCCTTGCAAACTCTGATAGGCAGTTCTGACGGCCAACGCTTTGTACACTCAGGGCCAAGCTACACATGACGAATGACACTTGAACGGCAAGTGTATTTCTCCCTGTTCACTTGCCCTCCACTCAATCCACTTGCCGTTCAAGTGTCATTCGTCATGTGTAGCTTGGCCCTGAGCCACCATCAACTGGTGGCTCTAATTGTATCGAGTGGGAGTTTCCTTGGGGCCTCAGATTGGAGAGGGTATAACTCCAAGATCCCTATTGCAATTGTGACCAAACTCGGATGCTGGCTGGAGGAGAGCCTGCTAAACACTCCCTGTGAATATGGGCTCTCTAAGTGCAACAGGGGCCATTCCGACGCCCATGAACCATGAACTGCGAACCGGTTTGGTAACGGGAAATGTTCATTACGGTTCATTTGTTCGGGTTTGGTCGTGGCACCGAACCATGAACCACAGGTTCATTAATTTTTTTTGGTTTGTGCCCATGTCTAGTCACCATACCAATAGGGTTGGGAACCTTTGGTCTAGAATGATAGCCTCCAGAGTAGAATGATGGTCCCTGAGAGTGGAATGAACAAGTAGGAACAAGTAAATAAGTAAATAAGAAAAAGGATTGGGTTTTGTGTCCACACCGAGATACAGATCTTTCCAAACTCAAATAGACATATTTAAACTTGTCCGTCAGATCACACTAAAAATTTTTTTTGAGGATCAAAAACAATGACCTGAGAAGGATGTCAGATTGAGGTCTAAATCTGTATTTACACCGAATGTTATAGACTCTAGAATCAATGCCTTTGAATATGCAGTCC
Organism: Eublepharis macularius; assembly: GCF_028583425.1. NCBI lineage: Eukaryota > Metazoa > Chordata > Lepidosauria > Squamata > Eublepharidae > Eublepharis > Eublepharis macularius. The sequence goes on from NC_072798.1 coordinate 51,892,489, forward strand.
TTTGGGACATTATGCAGCTTGAAAACAGACCTAATAAAATTTGGCAGAACTTATTGAAATCAGAGTGGATTGCTTTAAGGAATTTAAATGAAGATCCTTCAATAGTGATTAAGCCAGCTGATATAGGAGGGGGCGTTGTGATACTAGATACGGCCGCATGTGAGGGAGAGGTGCAGAAACAACGACAAGATGATGGGAACTACCGCCCCACATCCTGGGATCCTACAAATCATACATCTAGGCTAATTAAAATGGTTTTGGATGAGGGACTAGCAGTGGGGGAAATAATGGAAAATACAGCGGGACATATTATTGTTCCGCCGGGCCTGTAAGACAGAGCTGTTCTGCCAGGCATTCGGTGATTGAAGGGGGCGGTGCCATGTCGGCCTCCCACCTTTGGGGTGGGGGAGGGTTCTCCCCACCACTGCACTTTGTTAATTTGTTTTATTGTTTGTATATTGATTTTAGTTCTTGTTTTTATCGATTTTAACTGTTCACCACCCAGAGCCCCTGGGGATGGGTGGTATATAAATTGAAATATAAATAAAATAAATAAACATATAGATTTTTGCTAAACACAACACCTAGAATACCATTGTTTTACGTTCTACCTAAAATCCATAAGAGAATCATCCCACCCCCGGGTTGACCTATTGTGTCGGGGTGTGACCCAATTCTTGACCCTCTAGCCATTTATTTGGATACATTTTTACAACCATATGTGGTTAAAACTTCTGCCTACCTAAAAGACACAAGTATGTTCATTCAACAAATTGAGGGCATAAAAATGGGAGAAGATTGGGTGTTCATCACCATGGATGTCACCTCTTTATACACCTCCATCCCACATGAGGGTGCAAGGTCCGTTATAGAATCTACTTTATATGAGTGGGAACAGCAAACCCCAGGACCCCCTTTCTTTTGCAATTAGTGGATCTCATTTTAGAGAAAAATTATTTTCAGTTTAAGACACAATTTTATTATCAGATCACAGGGGTGGCCATGGGGTGTGCGGCTGCCCCCAGTATTGCCAATCTGTACATGGCCTCTCTAGAATCCCAGTACATACTATCTCCAGAACAAAACCCCTTCTTTGATAGAATAGTGAAATAATACATGAGATTTATTGATGATCTGTATCTCTTGTTCAAAGGAGACAGTGAGATGGAGACGTTAAATACTTGGATGAATCAATTGGACCCTAATATTAAGTTTACTTTACAGATGAATTCGAACTGCATCAGCTTTCTGGATGTTGTTACTTACAGAGACCATCAAAACAGAATAGGCATCAGACCATTCAGGAAGTTGACAGATAGGAACTCCTACTTAGAATATGGTTCCTTCCACCCTAGGCACATTCGACAGAATACGGCTCTCCCAGCGCGGCAGAATACCGCTCAAGCTGGGAGCCGTCCTTTGCGGCCCCGCCCTGGAGGAAAGGAGACAGTCTCCCTTCCCAGGCATCCCGGGCTTAGCCGGAGGGCGGAGCCAAGAGCCTGATCCAGGCGGCTCTGCTTTCCCCGGCTGCAGTCTCTTTGAGCGTTTGGCCCACCCACCTCACCCTGTTTTTAGTGCAGGAATAGCTGGCTGCTGGATTCAGAGCCAGGTAGGAATTTTTTCCCCTTTTCCCTGATTGGCTGTTGGGAAGGGGTTTTTTTCGCCTACCTTGCACTAATGGCGCAATTGTTGGGTTGCACTGTTTAGTTAGTTTGGCAGGAGATTCTGGGAATAGGGTGCGGGCCGGTGAGCTCCTGTGGCATTTCCCCATGCGTGGGGTGCAGGGTCTGCCAGGACGGCGGGATGCTTTTGACGGCTCTTTGCTAGGAGCGCAGACGCCTGAGGGGATCCCCAGGAGCAAGGCCTAACCTCATGTTTGACGGCTGGGGCATAAAGGGTGCTTGAGGGGGGATCCAAGGCCTGGCTGCCGGGTTCCAGCCAGTCATGAGATGGCCTACACCCGGGGCATTGGGGCTTGCCCAGACAGGCAAGGCGGTGGTCAGTGGGCTGACCCCAGGGCTTGACCTGTAACGCTTAGTTATCTCTTGCTGTGCATTGCCTTTATGGTCATTTTAATAAACGGCCCTTTATTCCAAGCCTGTGTCTGTCTCTTCCTTCCGGCTGGGGTTGCAATATTCCCTATGGTCAAATGCTCCGAATTAAGCATAACTCTACGTTGGAGACTGATTACAATACAGGCTGTGAAAATATGAGGAGTACATTTCTCCAAAGGGGTTACCCCCTAAAAGTCCTCCTACAAGCAGAGAATAAAGTCGCTTCAACACCTCGACGCGACTTATTTAAACCCAAGGAATCAGGGACACAGGAATCCCTTGTGTGCTCATTGGAATATAAGCCTTTAGCTAATGAAATTAAGCACATTATTCAACATCACTGGTACTTAGTATCTGAAATAAAGGGATGTCCTCCCAGGATAGGTTTCAAATGCACTAAAAACATCAAAGACCTAGTGGTCCATACTAAGTTTCAAATACAAAAGAATCCTAATGGTCTTCCAAAGGGACATTTTGCCTGCGGCCATTGCCGAGTGTGTCCGCTGGTTTGGCCAGTGGGAGAGATTACAGCAGATCACAGGCTAAGAAATACTAAAAGTGACCATTTCTCCACCTGTCAAACAGAGGCAGTAGTGTACTTGATCAAATGCCCTTGCCACAAATTGTACATAGGAAATATGACTCGACCTATACAGATATGCATCTGTGAACATCTCTCCAGAATAAAACATCGGGTCATGGAAGCTCCTCTAGTGGAGCATTTTATTGGACATCACCCGGGGGAGTTGCATTTCAAATACACTGTTTTATGCAGGGAAGGACAGGCAGAGGTACAGAGAGAACTTCTGAGATGGGAGGCAGAGTGGATACATCGTTTGGGAACACTAGACCCCAAGGGACTAAATTCTGAACTCAATCTGACATACTTTTTGGGTTGATAAAATTGTACCTGAGTGTGATCACTGTTGCTTTAAACCACTTGAGCTGCTATGTGAGTGATGTTCTTTAGGACTGTAATTAAGCCGCAAGTATTTATTGCTCTATATGGGTGGAGTGTATCTATCATGACTGTTCCTGAACGTGCGCTGAACTGTATGCATGAGAATACTGTGTTGGATGAGAGTGGGGTAAGTTTCTGTTTTGACCCAGGCGGTTAAATCTACATTTATAAGACAACAAAATTGTTTTTAAAGAAGTTTTTTATTGTGTTCTCAGAACATTGTGCATTTAGGTGGAATGTATTCCGTCCCCTGAGGAAGTGGATTGCATGAAACAAGCTGAGTTTACCGGTCGCTTGTAGGGCGGGGGGGGGGCGCCTTCGGGGACCTTTTTTCAACTCTGCACTCCATCTGCATTTGAAATTACAAGATCAAGATTTACACCTCAAAGGGAAATTCTGCCTGCTCTCTCTTCTTTGTGTTAACTCCTTACCAGCCCCACTCCGGTCACGGAGGTCTCCAGTGATTGATTTATTGACACATTGTTTTCTACTGGAACATTGAAAGAGAAACTCTTTATATCACTGAGAGACTTGGCTGGGATTACTTGGCTGGGATTACTTGGGGGATTACCGTCTGTGTGGACATTATGAAATGTATACCTTCTACTGTATAAGTTCATGCATGTAAATATATTTTCATGAGTACTTATAGTTCACTTTGAAAGGTACATTTTGTGTTGCATAAATAGAGTGACTGACTTTGAAATTGTTGGTTCCCTTTGCTTGCTCAGCTATTGTTTCTTTTGTTACCCAGTGGGGACTGTCTCTCCTGGATTGTTTGCCACATAGAAACAGGTCAAATGAGAACCGAGGGTAGAATTTTACTATGGTCAGCTTTTTAGTGGCTTAAGGTTATCACAAAGCGAAAAGGCCTCCTTCCTTTAATAATACAAGATCTTTATCAGCCAAAGTGGATGCGAATGGTTAAGAATAATTTAGGAAGAATGGGACTTTCACCCTGTGCCCTTCTGGCTCAGAATAGTGACCAGGTGAAACGTATAATCAAACAAAGGGTTCAAGATAAAGAGCGCCAACATGATTTAATGAAATGTTATGATCATGGCCCAATATCTTACCCAGTTAGATAGTAGGATAGTTCTTATAGGAGAGTGTTTACCTTGGCTAGATGTGTGGCTATGCTGTCAATGATTTTAGAAGGGAGATAAAAAAAGATCCATTATGCAGCAAGACTTTGTCCCTGCATTTTAGGTGAAGTGGAGTCATTGGAACATGTCTTTTTTTATTGGCCTTTCTACCCAAAACTATGAGATATTGGCACACCCGGCTGCAGCAACGCTGCATAAGCCGGCGGCCATGTGTTGCTGGCTTGCCCGGAAGGAGACAGTCCCTTCCCGGGCATACGGGCATTTGGCTGGGGGGCGGAGCTTGTGCCTTAGTAGGCTGCTCCGCTCTCCCTGCCTCTCAGTCTGCCTTTTAGCTCGGTGGAGGAAGGTGCTTCCTACCTCTGAGTGGCTCTGGTAGCCTGCATACTCGCAGGGCGATGAAGAGCTCAGGCAGCAGGGATCGTTGCAGCTGGAAGAGGCTGCATCGGAGGTGGCGGAGGCGACAGAGTCAGCGGATTGCGGCAGCGAGAAGCGGAGGCGGCGGCGCACTTTGGGCCTCGGCCTTGGGCGCGGAGGACGAGGCACCTTTCGGTGCGCACTCACCCTTCGGGGCTTGTGAGGCGCCGCCGCAGCGTTGTTCGGCTGGGCGCTCACCTTGGTTCGCCCGGCAGTGGGACGCGGCGGCGTGATGCGGCGGCAGCACCGCTCTTTGGGCCTTGCTTTCTGGCATGGTGGGGGGAGGCGCCTTTTGGCGCACTTGCCTGGCTGGGCATTCGAGGCGGCTGCAGCGTGTTCCTGTGGGCGCTGCCTTGTTTCCCCGGCTTCTCCTGCTGCAGGGCCTTCCTGCGTAGCAGTGGGGGATGGATTGTGAATTCCCCCCCTTCTTCTTGGCCCATACTTGCTGCGGTTGTGGCCTTGTTACCCCCCACCTCTTTTTGGCTGGGGTGTGCAGGCATTGTTCGTGGCTGGTGGTGGGCGGCTTCCCTTGCGTTTAGGGGCTGCCTTGTCCGGGTGGCATTAGGGAAGAAAGTGTCTGGGGGCCAATTTAGTGGCTTCACAGCCAGTTCTTACTTCATTGGCTGCCATTTTGATTGTTCCGGGCGGCCATTTTGAGTTCCTGTGAGCTGTAGTTTGGACGGGGGGGGGGGGGCTGAATCCCAGTCCTGTGCTCAAAATTGTGTGTGATTTTGGTGCAATTGTAGCTCTATTTGGCTTCTTGATACACAACTGCACGCTCAACCCAGTGCAAGGCAAGCCTATCCCTGCTTTAATTAGCAGTTTCTTGCCTCCTTGTTTAATAGCAGAAGTGATCCCATTATGCCTCCTAAGAAAGGAGGTGGCCCATCTAAGGGCAAACAGCCAGCAAAGAAGGCTACTAAGAGACCCCACCCTCCTACAGTGTCCTCTTCTGACGAGGATGAAGGGGGTTCCAATATGGGGGAGACCCTGGAGTGCTTAGTAGCTTTGGAGCGGGCCCGGGTTGGGAGCCAGCCAGAGGCATCCAGAGCCAGCGTTCGTCGGCCTACTACTAAAGTTGCACCGGTTGCCTTTCAGAAAGACATCTTGAGGCACATCGCTGCTCTGGAATCGGCCTCTCCCCTTGAGTGTGGTGAGCCCAGCGTTAGCCAGGAACCAGAACACCTGGTGGAGGAGGTGCCTGTGCCCGAGCATGAGCAGGAGGCTGCTGCTGAGGGAGGGCAAGTTGCCATTGCTGTGGATCCGGTGTCGCAGGATGGTAAGTTGGCTGTGTCTCAGCAGCCTTGCACCTGGCCTTGGGGGCCCTGGGGTCAGCCTGCTGCCTCAGCGCCCCCTGGCTACACTTCTCCGGCCTTGCCACACTCGACTCAGGCCTGGAACACTGCTCTTAACTCATCACCTTCTCCGTCCACATTGGCGTGGCCACCTACATCTCCTTTGGGTTGGCATGGTAGTGCTAGTACTTCTCAGAGCCAGTTGCCAGCCTCGGTGCCGACTTTACCGTTAGGGCTGCCATCCTCGAGTTGGCCGTATGGTTATGGAGGTCAGGGAGGATTCCCTCCTTACGGGTCTTCTCCTTATGGTTTTGTGCCATATAGAGCCCTGCCATTCGGGGATACGGCTTTACCTCTAGGTGACCACCTCACTCAGGCCACCCGGGACAAAATTGTTCAGGGGGAGTACGTGGATGTCTTTACCCTTCTCTTCAGGGAACTGGAGAAGGACAAAGATGATTTGGATGAGAAAGACAAGGAGAAAATCAGGCGGCGTAAGGTGGATAGGAATTGGTCGAATTGGTTACCCGGGTTTCTGATTTACGCGGGCGTGTTGATGAGAGCGCAGCCCTGGCTGTTTCCCTTTTCCAATACTTAGACATTATCTATAAGGGCTACACAATATTTGTTCCAGCTGAAAAAAAGCCCTGGTGCCATGGCTGATGATGCCACAAAGGCGCCTTTTCCCTAATACATCTAACAGACAGGTGGGATTCAGAGGTGGGCTGCAGCTGCAGTAAAGAAGTGAAGCCACAGCACAGACATTTTGGCCTGAGGAAAGACGATTCGGTCTGAAACGAGCGGAGAGACATTGCCGGCTCATACTCGTTGCCTTCCTTAGCAAACGGTGTTTTGCTTCACTGTAAACGGTGCCTTGCTTCTCTGGATTGCATCTTGTCATTGACTGAACTTTTGGATATTGCGTTGCAATATAGGAGCGATTCCTTTCAGGACTTTGGAAATTGTACATGTTGTAAACTTTATTATTGTAAACTGTACATATCGTGAACTTTATCATTGTATGTTGGGAATTGGTAGACAGTGTGGACCTTGTTAATGTGAATTGCGATAAGCAAAAATAATTCATGAATGTGATTTTTCACTTCTTTCTTTCTTTCTGTGCACATGGGATCAGGTTCACCAGCAGCTTTGGCTGCAGGTTATGACCCCAGCTAAGCCGAACTCAGGTGATAGATCTGATAGCGGCCACTTAATTTCCCGCCCCCAAAATGTGACCGGTTCCCGTGCCCCGGTGGGGCAGCAGGTTCAACCCCGGCTGCTTTGCTGGGATTTCACATCCAAGGGGCATTGTAATTGGAAGGCCTGTAAATACAGGCATGAATGCCCGGCGTGCACCGGCCCCCACTCCTATGCTGCTTGCCCCAAGGCCAAGCCCGGTGGGGGAGGTAGACGATACGGTGGCGGGGGTACTCAGCAGGGGCCTGGGAAAGGGGCCCAGCCCACTAAATCTGAGGGTACTTGAGGGCCTATTGGCCTTTTACCCTCGCCGCGTTGATGCGGAGTATTTAGTTTCTGGGTTTAAATTTGGTTTTCGGATTCCTTTTCAGGGCCAACGCATGTCTTTCATGGCAGCCAACCTTCGGTCTGTGGCTGGCATGGAAGACATAGTGCGCGCTAAGATTGCGAAGGAGTGTGCGGAGGGCCGTGTCCTCAGCCCATTTGACACCCCTCCTGTTCCCTGTTTGCGGGTTTCCCACTTGGTGTGGTGCCAAAAAAGGTGGCCGGTGAGTTCCGCCTTATTCACCACTTGTCTTTTCCTAGGGGAGATTCGGTAAATGATGCCATTCCTGAGCATCTGTGTTTGGTGCATTATACGTCTTTTGACCAGGCGGTCAAGGTCGTGCGCCGTTGTGGAGTCGGTGCTGAAATGTCAAAGTGTGACATTAAGTCGGCATTCCGCCTTCTCCCGGTCCACCCTGAGGACTTTGAGCTCCTCGGCTTTGCTTTTGAGGGCAAGTTTTACATGGACAGGGCCCTCCCCATGGGCTGTTCCATTTCGTGCGCGGCCTTTGAGTGCTTCAGTTCTTTTTTGGAATGGGAGCTGCGGTGCCGCTCAGCCTGCCCCGATACCTGTCATTATTTGGATGATTTATTTTGTTCGTTGGGCCGAGTGGCACTGGGCAGTGCGCCAGGCTGCTAGCCACCTTTATTTCCCTAGCTGATGAGATAGGGGTCCCCTTAGCGCACGAGAAGACTGAGGGTCCCACCACAGTGTTGACCTTTCTGGGGGTCGAGTTGGATACCATTCAGCAGTCTTTAAGACTCCCTGCGGACAAGGTCCAGGACCTTCGCAGGTGGCTTGATGAATTTATGGGGCAGAATAAAGTTTCCCTCCATGAATTGCAGCAGTTGGTGGGGCACTTGAACTTTGCTTGCAAGGCAGTTGCTCCAGGTAGAGCCTTCTTGAGGCGTTTGTGTGATGCCATGGGGTCCCTGAAATTGCCTCATCACCGGCTGCGCCTCAGCCGCGACATGTGAGAGGACCTCCAGGTTTGGAGGGACTTTCTGGGTTCCTTTAACGGAGTTACGTTTTGGAGGGAGGATTTGTTGCTCAAAGCCGAGCTTCAGGTCACTTCTGATGCGTCTGGTGCCCTGGGTTTTGGGGTCTACTTTAGAGGTCACTGGTGTTCAGCCCGTTGGCCAGCTGATTGGTTGGAGCAGGGGTTGTCCAGGGACTTGACGTTCCTGGAATTTTTTCCTTTGCTTGTGGCAGTCTGGCTTTGGGGGGACGAGCTGTCAAACCACACAGTACAGTTCTGGTGTGACAACCAGGCTGTGGTGCATGTTGTTAACTCCTTGACCTCAAAATCGCCCAGAGTTATGCGGCTGGTGCGGGCTTTTACCCTTAGGTGCTTGCAATTGAATATATTGTTCAGAGCCAGACATGTTCCTGGAATTAATAACGGTGTGGCAGACGCGTTGTCTCGCCAACAGATAGAGCGGTTCTGGCTCCTTGCCCTGGAGGCCGATCGTCTGCCAGAGCAGATGCCCAGCGAGCTTTGGCATCTTGGAAGGTGGAAGCGAACCGGGTGATCCAGTCGGCCTTAATTCCTAGTACACGGAGGGCATATGATCGTGCGGTAGGGCAGTTCACCGAGTTCAGGGGGACGGTGGGTCTCTGGGATATATGGCCCATTCCTTTGGAGCATCTCATGCACTTCTGTGTGGTTCAGCATGGTCATGGCTTGTCCGTTAAGTCTATCAGGGGCCAGTTGGCTGCCCTGGCTTTTGTTAGTAAAGCGCATGGCCTGCCAGAGGCCATGGGGGACTTTAGGATCCGCAAAATACTCGAGGGTTGGTCTTGGGAAGCTGGGGCTCCTAGGGACCAGAGGCAGCTGATTTCCCCTTCAGTCCTGAAGGGTTTGGGTGCCACGTGGGCTGAGGTGTGTACATCATCTTATGAGCAAAGGCTGTTTCATGCGGCATATTTACTGTCCTTTTTGGGGGCATTGAGGGTCAGCGAGCTGGTAGTGCAGTCTCGTGTTGATTCGTCTGGTAAGGCCTTGGCTGCTGGGGACATTAAATTTGTGGAGGATAAGGTATCCATAAGGATCCGTCGCTCCAAAACAGATCAGAGGCAGCTTGGAACCACTCTGGTTCTTGGTCCTTGTTCGGACGGGGAGCTATGCCCTGTGCAAGCCCTTAGGGATTACATTGAGCTGCGGGGTGATGCCCCTGGTGCCTTCTTTCGGCACGCTAATGGTGCCCCATTGACCTGTTATCAGTTCTGGGCGGTTACAGAGCAGGCCCTTGGTAGGCTTGGGTTATCGGGGGTCAAGTTCAGGACCCACTCTTTTCAAATCGGAGTGGCTTGAACGGCCGCTGCGATGGGTTACCCCCAGCGGGCTATTCAGCGTGTAGGCAGGTGGCGGTCAGGTGCATTTTGTTCGTATATCCGCCCCTTGTCCCATTGTTGACAGCCCTTGCTAACTGTTGTTTTCTTAGGTGCGGCGCCGGGCCCTGTGAAGCGCAGGATCATAATTTGCGGGCACAGCATGGTGTTCTGGGCTGCCCACCAGGCCAGACGGACTCCCATCGGATCCCAGCTCGGGCTGAGTGCTGTTGCCACGGTTGAGTGGCTTGGAAGGCGTGGCCTTCGGTGGCCGGCCTTATTACCACTCTTGTTCAAGGGGCGGAAGGGTCTGCCCCCACACATTTTGGTTATACACTTGGGTGGGAATGACCTTGGCCTTGTGCAAGGGAAGGCCCTTTCATTGCAGGCAACTGCGGACCTACGTGAGATAAGCCGCCGGTGGCCTGGTGTGCTGATATTTTGGTCTGAGATGTTGCAGCGTCGGGTGTGGCGCGAGGCAATTGACCCATGGGCGATAGAGTGAGCACGGCGCAAGGCGAACCGGGCTATGAAGAAACCTTTAGGGGCAGGCCTGGGGATTTGCCGCACCCTAGGATTAAGGCTGAATTTGCCCATCTCTACCGAGATGATGGTGTCCATTTGTCACCAGAGGGCAATGATATATTCCTTGATGATCTATGGCAAGGGCTGAGGTTGGCCCTAAGCCACCTGTGGGGTGTCAGGGCCTAAGCAGAGGCTTGGCCCTGGCGGTGGCAGGAGATTTTTGGGGAATAGGGAGTGGGCAGGTGAGCACCCACTGGCATTTCCCCTAGATGTGGGGGAACAGGGTCTGCCATCAGTGCAGTATGCTTGTGACGGCTACCACAGCACAGGCAGATGCCTGCGGGGATCCCCAGGTACAAGTCCTTCCCTCATGCTGTACGGCTGGGGCGTTAGGAGCTTGGTGGGGGGATCCGTTAGCCTGGCTGGCCGGGTTGCAGCTATTCAATGGATGGCCTATACCCGGGGCTTTGGGGCTCGCCCAGACAGGCCAAGGCGGTGGTCAGGTGTGACCCCGTGGCTTGGCCTGTACCGCATAGTTGGCCCTTGCCGTAGTTATGCAGTTATATTGTTGTTATATTAATAAACGGCCATTTATCTCCAAGCCTGTGTCTGTCTCTTTTTCCAGCTAAGTCAGCAAAAGATTATTTCTCCCCTCCTTGATGAGCCAACAGTTCTTGCAGTTAAGGCCTGCTTGGAGAAACTCTTAATAGACGAAAACTCAACTATCTCCAAGCTAATAGCCAAGCTCTGTGCCCATGTAATAAAATCTCGCAGAAAACAACAAGGTCATACATAGAGATTTTCTTTTTCCTTCCTCTTGACTTGACCTCAATGATTTTAATGATCTTAACATGTATTTTAAATTGTATTATGTATTTTTTATACCTTACATTTTATATGCTGGAATTTTATGTGCTCCCCATTTTCTTGGGACTGTTGTAAATATATGTTAATGGTTCTTAATGGTTGGTTGTTGACCACAAACAAATAAATTGGAACAAGTAGGAGATCTATAAGGACTTGTGTGGGCTTCTTGTTTTCTCCTGTATCCCCTCCTCAACAATTTCCTCTTTCCCCAAAGCAGCCCCAATAGCCTCTTCCTTTTTCCTGCTTCCTTTTCTACTTCCCACCCACTAGACATCCTAGCTTACCTGTCAATCAGTTTTACCCACTTGCCCCCACCCTCAAGCTTCAGCTTTCTCTCCTTTGCTCCTCTAGCAGTTTCTCCCCAGCAGAACTCTGGCCGAGTTGCAAAAGTTGCATGCTGGCTATTGACAGTCGTAGGCTCGGTTGGCCTCAACCAGGGCCAGGGCCTTTTCGGTCCTGGCCCCAACCTGGTGGAACTCTGTCTGAGGACACCCGGGCCTGTCAGGATCTTCTATCATTTCGGCGGGCCTGTAAGGCGGAGATGTTCCACCAGGCGTATGGTTGAGGCCAGCATGAGATCCTCACTGAGCCTCCCACCAGCCTCCCACTAAGTGTGGAGTTATACAGTGTCCACCGGCCTGCTGCCCAAGATATGGGTACAGAAAAGAGGAAAAGGGGGGGGGGTTCACTTCCACATAAAATGTACAACAGAAGAAAAAGAAGTGAGAAAGGCACAGTCGTGGCAATACTCGTAATTTACATATATTCTCAATTTTACAAATGCAAATCCACAATCGCTACAACATGTTGTAGCGATTGTGGATTTTGCATTTGTAAAATTGAGAATATATGTAAATTACGAGTATTGCCACGACTGTGCCTTTCTCACTTCTTTTTCTTCTGTTGTACAAGATATGGGTACAGCACGGGGCTATGTATTGCCCATTTGTTTGCTGACTCATGTATGGGTTGCAGTACATTATCTGTCCACTTCCCTCCCCCTGTATGTTCATGGGCAGGAATCTGGAATTGACCCCATCTTGGGACAGTTATTATCTGTTGATTTTATGATGAACTGTTGTTTTATGAATTGTTTTAATATTTGTATTATATTTTTATGACTGCTGTACCTCGCCCTGAGCCTGCTTGCGGGAAGGGAGGGTTAGAAATGTAATAACAACAACAATAACAACAACAACAACAACAATAATAGGCCTGGCCATGCCATGTAGTTACTGCCACTACTGGTGGTCCCAGCCAGTAGTGTGGTGGCTGCTAGTGGACATTTGTTATATAAAAATTTTTTATTGGATGGGGCAGTATACACAAATCATATCAATATCCATCACATTATATCACTCCCACCCATTCCCCCCCTTTTCAGTTGACTTCCAACAGTTTTCCATTCCCTTTATCTACATTACGTCACTATCTCCTATAATATTAATTTCTACATTATAATATGTAATATAACATATCTATATCTACCATGTTTAAAATAAGTCTCTATTATTACTTTCAAGACTATAATATAAAATATACTATATCATTCTTACTTATACACTATCCATATTTTCACCTCTAACTAATATAAAGATCTATTCTCCCCTCTTAACAATTATCCAAATACCACATTTTGCCTTTCATGTCCCACTTTTTTCCCACATAATTCTTAAGTTTCTCCCAACTCTTAACATATTCCACAGTATCTGGTTCTTTCAACTTCCTTGTTAGCTTGTCCATTTCTGCCATATTTAGTAATTTCAGAATCCAATCTTCCACTGATGGTATCTCTTGAGTCTTCCACAACTGTGCATAAGACATCCTAGCCGCAGTTATCATATAAAACACCATTGTTCTGTCCATTCTATCAAATTCTTCTAGGTTCATACTTAATAACAACAATTCTGGGTTCTTAATCACATTTTTCTGTAAAATATCTGACATAACCTCTACAATTTCCCCCCAGAATTGTTTAGCTTTTTCACAAGTCCACCACATATGATAAAAAGAACCTTCATGTTTCTTACTCTTCCAACACTTATCTGACATTTGACTATTACCATTTGCTAACCTTTTTGGCGTTAAATACCATCTATACATCATTTTATACACATTTTCTCTTATAGTGGTACATGTTGAAATTTTTATAGTATTTTTCCACAACCTTTCCCAAGCTTCCATCGATATATCTTTATTATAATTTATTGCCCACTTCACCATCTGTACTTTAACTATCTCATCTTCTGTAAACCATTTTAACAGAATCTTATATACTTTAGATATCATCTTTTCCCCCTCTTGAAGTAAACATTCTTCTAGTTTCGAGTTTCTAGTCCTAAATCCTACCTTTCTACGATCTGTATCATGTAAGTCTTTTATTTGTCTATATTGAAACCAACCATACTGAAACGGCAGTTCTTCATTGGTTTTAAGTATATATTTATCACAATCTACTCTTAAAATTTCTTTATATGTCCTCCACTCCTCTCCATCATATTCCACCTTTGGGTATACAGCTTCTGCAGGTATAATCCACATTGGAGTCTCTTCATCTAAATATCTCTTATATTTTTTCCAAACCGCAAATAAACTCCGTCTCACAAAATGATGTAAAAACATAGCATCAGCTCTTGTCTTCTCATACCACAGGTACGCATGCCATCCAAAAAATTTGTTATACCCTTCCAATGTCAATAGCTTGTGGTTTTTCAATAACATCCACTCTTTCAACCAAACCAGACATATAGCTTCGTGATACAATTGCAAATTCGGTAATTGTAGTCCGCCTCTCTCCTTAGCATCATATAATACCTTCATCTTGACTCTGGGCTTCTTCCCTGCCCATACAAAGTTGAAAATCTTCCTTTGCCATTTTTCAAATTGCTTATTATCTTTCACAGTCAGTATTGTTTGCATTAAAAACATTATCCTCGGAAGTACATTCATCTTAATTACAGCAATGTGACCCAACCATGTTAAATTCATTTTGTTCCATTTCAACATGTCCATATCTATTTGCTTCCATAATTTGTCATAGTTGTTTTTAAAATGATCAATATTTTTCGCAGTCAACTCAATACCTAAGTATTTTATTTTATGGACTACCTCACAGTTCATTATCTCCATTAAATCTTGTTGTTCTTGCTTAGACATATTTTTACATATTAATTTTGATTTGCTCTTATTTATGTAAAATCCTGCTAAATCCCCAAATTCTTTTATTTTCTCCATCAATCTTGGCATATTTTGGATTGGATCTTCGACTATCACCATAATATCATCGGCAAAAGCTCTCACTTTATATGGGAATCCTTTAATTTTCAAGCCTCTTATCATATTATCTTCACGTATCTGCCTCAATAGAATTTCCAGTACCATCACAAACAACAATGGGGAGAGTGGACATCCTTGTCTTGTTCCTTTTCTTATTTCCAACTTTTTTGTTATATCACAGTTTACGATTATAGCTGCAGATTGGTCTTTATATATTGCCTTCACTGCTTGAATAAACATCTTGCCCATTTGCATCTTTTCCATCATGGCAAACATAAAGTCCTAATTTAAATTGTCAAAAGCTTTTTCTGCATTCACAAAGAAAAAACCGACTTTTTTCCCTGGATTCTTATCATAGTACTCTATTGCATTCAGTACTACTCTTAAATTGTCTTTTATTTGTCTATCCGGCAGAAAACCTGCTTGTTCCTCTGCTATAAACTCCACCAACCAGGTTTTAAGTCTTTCAGCCAATATTTTTGCAAAAATCTTATAGTCATTATTAGTCAGAGATATCGGTCTATAGTTTTTAACATTCATTAAATCCTTTGCTTCTTTCGGTATCAGTGAGATGTTGGCTTCATTCCAAGTTTCCGGTATTTCCTGTCCTTCTAATATTGCGTTCATTACTTTTTGCATCAATTGTACTAATTCATCCATCAATACTTTGTAAAATTTTGCCGTAATTCCATCTGGTCCTGGCGCCTTTCCCACTTTCGTTGCTTGTATCGCCTCCATAATTTCTGTTACTGTAATTTTAGCATTCAAATTGTCTTTCAGTTTCTTAGGCACCTCTGGCAATTTCATTTTATGAAAAAATTCCTCCATTAGCCTTTTGTCAATAGGTTTTTTCTGATATAATTTTGCATAATATTTATAAAATGCTCTTCCAATTGCATTTTGATCAAATAGCTCTTTTCCATCTTCTATAATTTTGCTTATTATTTTCTTCTCTCTTTTTCTTCAACTGCCATGCTAGATATTTCCCAGGTTTGTTGGATCTTTCAAAAGATTTTTGTTTCAGTCTTTTCAGTTCCCATTCCACCTCCTTGTTTTCCATCACTTTTATTTGTTCCTGTAACATTCTAATCTCATGTTGCAATTTCTTTTTACCTGGTCTTTTCTTTAATTGTTGCTCTTTTTGCATTATCTTTTCTTGAATTTCCTTCAATTTCAATTCTTTATTCTTCTTATCTCTGGCATTTAGATCTATCAGTACTCCTTGAATAACAGCCTTATAGGTATCCCATACTTTATGAATTGATACACCTTGATCCACATTGTATTGAATAAAGCATTTAGTCTCTTTTTTAAGAACATCCAAATTTGCTTGGCTAAGCAGGAGATCTTCATTTAATCTCCATCTCAGTTTTTTCCTTCTCATTCCAAATCTCCACAACATAGGGTTATGATCTGAACTAATTTTTGGCAAAATATCCGTTTCCTTAGTCCACACTGCTAATTCTTTGGATGCCCAAATCATATCTATTATTGGTTGTTGTGGGTTTTCCGGGCTGTATTGCCGTGGTCTTGGCATTGTAGTTCCTGACGTTTCGCCAGCAGCTGTGGCTGGCATCTTCAGAGGTGTAGCACCATCTATTATTGACAATATCTATATCTATATCTATTATTGACAATGATTGGTGATGCTGAAAAAAAAGTGTATTGTTTAGTCTTTGGGTTATGCTTTCTCCAAATATCTTCTAAACTTCCTTGTTTTTGAAGTTCAAAAATGATTTTGGCAATTTTCCCATCTTGTTCTTACTCATACTTATTTTTTTGTCTAATTGTAAGTCCACAACACCATTAAAATCCCCTGCCACAATCACTTGATCATATGTCATTTGATCCAACTGAGTCATTATTTCATTAAAAAAATGTTCTTTTGCTCCATTAGGCGCATAGATTCCCAAAATCAATGTTTTTTCCCCATTGCACTCAAATTCCACCGCCAAATATCTACCATCTCTATCACCAACAATCAGTTTTGGTTGCAATTCTTCTTTTATGTAAATTACAATTCCTCTTTTTTTTTTTGCTTTGTTGCCACTACAAATTCTTTCCGCAATTTCTTATTTTGTAAATACTTATTATCTTGGTCTCTTATATGGGTTTCTTGTAAACAAATTAAATTACATCTTTGTTTGTAAGCCAATGAAATATTGCCTTGCGTTTTGAGGGTGAATTAAGTCCATTTACATTCCATGATATTAATTTATACTCCATATTTAAAGTCTACTTGTTTTAGGTAAGTCCTTTTCGTTCTCCAACAGGAAAACTTCCATTGCATGTTTTGATTTAATCGCTTGTCTCACAGATTGGAACTCAAAACTCAGACCTTCAGGTATTTCCCATCTGTATCTTATATTCATAAATTTCAGTTTCTGTGTCAAATCTCTGTATTTCTTTCTCTCTTGCAAAACTCTCCTCGGTAACTCCTTCATAATTCTGACCCTTGTCCCCTCAAGTACCAACGGGGATTCAAAATGCTTTCTAATAATTTCCTCCTTCATTCTCTTTGTAGTTAGCTGGACAATAACATCTCTTGGTAGATTCTTTTGCTCTGCATATCTTGAATTCACTCTGTAGGCTATATCCAGGCTGGCCGCCACCTCTTCTTTCCCCTTATTTAGAAATTCTGCTATTATTTCAGTGATTTGTTTCAAGGTTGATCCTGCCATTGTCTCTGAAACGCCTCTAAAACGAAGTTGTTTTTCCATTGCTTTGCATTCCATCACAACCATCCTGTCACTTAATGCTGATGTTTCTGCTTTTATGCCATCCGTTCTAAGTTCCACCTCCTGTACCTTCTGCTGTGTTGTTTGCAACTCTTTTTTTATCTCATCAATATTTTTCGCCAACTCTGCCACTTCAGATTTTATAGCCTCTTTAATATCCTTCAATAAATTTTGATGTGACTCCTGTATATGCTTTTGCGATTCCTGTACCATTTCTTGTGTCTTTTGTATAATTTCATTTATTTCTTTATTGCCCTCTGTCACTTTTTTGTCCAAGCTTTCAATTGCCATCTGACAGTCTCTATCTTTATCTTTTTTTGCCATCGCTGGACTTGCCTTGGAACCCCATGAATCCGCTCTCTTTCTCAACTCCGTTTTCTCACCTGTCACTTTAAACTCCCATATTGAATCTTAAATTAATAGTCCAATTTTTATATCACTCAAAATGCCGGGTGTCTTTTCTCTATGGTACAGTCTATGGTAAAATTCACAACCTTCCCTTACTCAAAATGGTGAATTTCCCTTCTTCTTCAAAATGTCGGGTGTTTTTTCCCTATAATATAGTCTATGGTGAAGTCTTCAACCTTTCCCACACTCAAGATGGTGAATTTCCGCTTCCTCTTCAAGTCCTCTGTCCCACGCTGTTCTCCTTCCGTTGCTCCCCCAACACACTTCCTGCCCTTCTAGCCGCGGCTCACTGCTTTTAACGAGTACACAACTTCTCGCGATCTTCCAGCCGCTTCCCACACTCCTTCCCCGCATCATTATCTCTCAAACCACAGGTATGCAAAACAAAACATCTTTTTCACTCTTTTTAGCTCTCTTATATTCAAAAAGTCACAATTTCCACAATCACTTTCTTACTTCCTCTGCTTTAGGTATCTGTCTCTTTAATTCAATATACTTTGGTCTTTGTTTAATTATCGAGTCCGTTAGGGGAGATAGCAATCTTTACTTCTTTTGTTCTTCTTGGGCTGTACTCACTGTTTCTTTTGTTCAATTCTGCTTTAAATCCATTTCTGAAGCTTGGGTACGAAGGTCCTGTGCCAATTAAATGACTCCAAAAGCTGCTGCAGAGATAATAGCTGCCCTTCTATGAGGGGACCTCAAGGCAGAAAGGGAATTCTTTATTCAGAACCCCCCCCCTCTGCCAAGATCACTCACTCTTAGGGCCACAAAGCGTTCCTGCCCGATTTCTGACTGAAATCAGGGGGCTGTGGGTGGTCGAGGCACCGCGCCAGCCAAAAGACAGCACCTTGGATGGTCCAGCTCCTTGGAACACTTCAGACCTCCATAATCCCAAGCCGGAAGTCGCTAGTGGACATTTGTTTTGTGGGTAACAAGTAGACATGGGCATGAACCGAAAAAATTTAATGAACCGGCAGTTTGTGGTTCGGTGCAGATGACAAACCCAAACTAGCAAACCGCGACAAACTTTTCCCATTGCCAAACCAGTTTGAGGTTCATGGTTCGTGGGCATCAGAATGGCCCCTGTTAGAATTAGAGAGCCCGTATTCCCGGGGAGTGTTTAACAAGCTTTCCTCCAGCCATTACCCAAGTTTGTTCAAGATTGCAATAGTGATCCAATCTCCAATTAAAATCTCTCTATCTCTCTCCCCAAAGGCTAGCAAGTAGCAAGCAATAGCTCTGTCACACTCCACTGCTCGCTGAAAGTGAAACCCAGCCTGGGATCCCACTACTTTTTATAAGCTGAGGTCCCATTGAGCAACACAGGAGGTCTGTAGTTGGCCATCAGAGCTGCCTATCAGGGTTTGCAGGGATAAGATTGGAGTGCCCATGGCTACAGAACACCCCCCTCCCTCCCCCGGATGTCTTCTCCCAGGTTGTAACCACTTTGCAGCTCCATGGTTGGAAGGAAGACCTGCCAATCAAGGTAAGCTGGGCTTCCATTCGGGTTTCCAGGGCGACAGGAGTGCCGACAGAGTTCAGGCATTCCCCTGGCTCCAAGGGAATTGATTGCTGGTGCCTGACTGTCTGGCTTCATGAACCATGGAAGAATGTACCAAACTGCATCTCTAACGAACACTGGTTCATTGGCCATGGACGCTCATCAACCTCCGGATCGTGAACGGAAGATTGGGCGGTTTGTGGGGTTTTTGGGTTCATAATGCAGTTCGTGCCCATGTCTAGTAACAAGTCATGCAGAGGCCCAACAAGTCTTCTTCCAATTTCTAGGTTCTTCCAAGGCAGCCTGATATAGAGCACATCATTGTTTCCTAACCACAAAATGTGGCCAAGTCAGCAGAGTCTGAGAAAGTAGAAAATATGCGTACAAAGTGCTGGTGATAGAAAAATTCTTGGGTACCATACCAACTTGCTTTTCAAAGCAGTTCTTCAGAACCAGCATGGTGTAGTGGTTGAAGTGTTGGACTAGGATCTGGAAAAACCAGGTTTGAATCCCTGTTCTGCCATAGAAGATTGCTGGGTGTCCTTCATTGGGCCATTGACACACTTTCAGCCTAGCTTACCTCACAGAGTTGTTGTGGGGATAAAATGGAGGTGAGGAGAATTATGTAAGCCACCTTGGGTCCTCATTGGGGTAATAAGTGGGGTATAAATGAAGTATAAATATAAAATAAAAAAATCACAAGGCTGGGTCTGGGAGTGTTCCCAAACTCCTAACCTGTTTTGCAAATGCCAACTTCTCTCCATTCACCACAAGTAGATCCAGTACCTTCAAAGCATGAGCATTCTTAGTTAATATTACCTCTGTCTTGTCTGGTTTCTGCCTCAGCTTAGTCTGCATTAACCACTGTCATTGTCACCATAGTCCAGTCATGAGCCAAACAGCCCCTATGAGAAAATTTACTTCAGTTTCTTATTTACTGTTTTAATACAGTGCAGAATTAGCTTGTTGTTTAGGGAATGAATTGATTTTTTTTATTTCTAAACTCAGACTAGTTGGGGTCTATATTAATTTTTCTTCACTTATTCTACATTGGAAAATTAGGGGAGGCTGAAATATTAGAGTAAAGCAAAATTTTTTAAAAAACCATTTACACTTGGTAGGTCACTTGGTAGGACAGTGCAGTTGGCAGGGACAGGTTATAATTGAGGCCTTGGCATCAATTCAGGTGAAAGAGGTTTCCTCAGGCCAGCCTACTGGGTCTAGAAAGAGCTGGGATAGACAAGATCATTGTGCTCGACTTAGTCCTCAGCCCAGAAATTAGGGCATTGCAGGAGGGTAATGATCTGGAAAGGCCTCTCTCAGCACTGCTGAAGGCTTTTCAGGCCCTGGAGCTGAATTGTTCACCCATACTAGGGAATTAGGTAGGAAGACAGTGTCTCACCTGTCTGTACCCAGTATAGTACAGGCACTGAGAGCAAGAAATAAGTGGGCAAATAAAGCTCCCCTGCAGGTTTTAAAAAATGAACCAAGCTGTTACCTGTTAATTTAATTCATATTTACTGCATCATCTCATTCTGGAGGGCCAAAGGGGTTTTCTGTACGGATTTTTTCCCCATTGACTCTGGCCCTATACTGCTTCAATTTATCCCCGAATTTCTGCATGCATTTTTGCCTTAGGTTTTCACTTAGAGTTTTTTTGGAGGTTTCCTGTCCCCCCCCCCTGGTTCTTTTGAGGCCACTTTTACCCTAATCTTTTCTCTGAAGCCGATTTGGAATCAATTTTTTCCTCCTGTGTAATATTTATTCTAGTTATGTTTGTCCCTCTCACTCCCACTCCCATCTCCACCCAACTCCAGCCCATTTTTCAATGACTGGACATTCATCATCATCAAACTACTCTTTCTCCAACCTTCCTTATCACCTCCTAGTTTTGTTTTCTTTTTTTAATCATCATTTTCATAGTGTTACATTGACTTACTGTTGTAGCAATATGTGTAGCAGATTTTCTGAATTCCTAGTTTTCATTTTTTCAAAAGGTAGGTCTCTAGCCTGTTCCATTGCAGATGTGCCTTTTTTATATTGGTGCAATGGAAGGGGCTTACTTTTTTTTACAAAATACAAGCTGGGAATTCAAGGAATTGGCTACATGTATTTGTTACAATGGTAGGTCAATATCATGCTATGAAAAGGACCTTTTTAAAAAAAGTTGTGGGAGGCTGGGAGGCTGGGGTGGGGTGGGGGGCGGCATGGCTACTTCTGGTGTCAGAAAAAGCACATCTTTGCTGCTGCTCCAGGCTCCATCCCAACAGAATTTGGTTTGACTTCCCAGTGCCAGCTGCTACTTCCTAGCTCTGGGTCAGCCTAGGCAGAGATTTCCAGTTTGGACTGTGGGAGGAGGGGGGCTTAGGTATGGGTGGCAGAGCTGTTCCCATTTCAGGCTTACCCATGCAAAGACTTCCCCATGTGTTCATTTTCAATTCTTTTTAAAAAACATTCAGCCCTTATATCAATATAATATTATAAGCATGAAAAAAATGGAAAAGGAGGCTGCTGTGACATCACTGATGATACCACCAATGACAACAGCACACTCACTTAAAAATCCTGATTATTTAATGCAGGAGCAGAACAAAATAAACTGACTACACAACTGTAAAGATGCAAAAGGAGGGCAGACATGCAGAAGAAATACCTAAACCGATTCCAATGCTTGGGAATCAACTGCTAAAAACGTCAGGAACAAGTTGAGTGTGCAGAAAAGCCAAAAGTATGTGCAGGAATATGCCATACCTGAAGGAATTTCTATTCCTTCTGTGAATATCATGATTTTTCTGATGGGAATGATTGGATTAAAAGGTAGACTTATTGTGGGAAAGGTGTTTTTGTTGAGTGGTGGAATTGCCATTTTTGTACAAGCTTCATTGTACATTTCTGTTCTGAGATTGCATGACTCCAAAATTAAAAGTATGTTCTATAATGTCATATAAGAAGCAAATATTTGCTTGATCATTTATATGTTCCAAGTTCATGAACGTGTACAATTTTCATAAATGTTTACACATCAATTGGTTAAAATAAAGATTTACATAGGATTCAGGAGACCAGATCAAAAGAACTATGCTATCTAAGAAAGCTTACCATGCCCATTTCTTGAATATTTCACACATTTAAACATACATCCAGATGCAGTGTATGAACTGATTGTTTTTACCAATTCCATTTCAAGCTGGAATACACAGAGAGAGAACTTTTCTCCATCTCCCAAAATAACTGAACTTGAGGGCATCCAGTGAAGCTGATGAGCAATAGAACATACAAAAGGAAATACTTCTTTATACAAGTGATTAAAATGTAGAATTCACTGCCAGAGGATGTAGTGATGTCCACAGGCATAGACAGCTTTAAAAGGGGATAAGACAGAGGTCATGGAGGAGCGGTATATCAGCATCAACTAACCACACCCACATTCAGAGGCTGTAAACCTTTGGATACCAATATGAGGAAGAAACGTCAGGGGAAGTCCTCTGCCTCTGTGCCCTATTGTTGACCATCCATAGTAACTGGTTGGCCACGTTTGAGCAGGGCTGGATCGAGGGGGGCAGGGGGGGTAGTCTGCCCCCGGCGCCACCAGGGAGGGGGCGCCGGGAGCAGCTGCCAGCTGCCAGAGGGCACAGGCAGCAGCGCGGGCAGCCTCGCAGCCTCCCGTGCTACCTTTTGCCTGCCCCGCAGGACAGGGGGCAGCCGGCTTGCCGCGCACCCCCTGTCCTGCAGGGCAGGCAAAAGGCAGCGTGGGAGGCTGCAGGGCCACCCACGCCATTCGCCTGCCCTGCAGGACAGGGGGCAGCCAGCCGCCCCATCCTGCGGGGCAGGCGAATGGCGTGGGTGGCCGTGCTGCCTTTTGCCTGCCCTGCAGGGCAGGGGGTGCCCGGCAAGCCGGCCGCCCCCTGTCCTGCGGGGCAGGTGAAAGGCAGCACGGGGGGCTGCAAGACCACCCGCGCCATTCGCCTGCGGGGAGGTGAATGGCGCGGGCAGATTCCCAGCCCTGCACGCTGCCTCCATTCTGCCCTGTGTGACATCATCACGCAGCGCGGGGAGCATGCGCGCGCCAGGTAGCCGGCCAAGGGTTGCCCCTGGCATGGGCAACCCTAGATCCGGCGCTGCATGTGAGACAGGATATTGGACTAGATGGACCACTACTCTGATCCAACAGGGATCTTTTTATGTACTTAACTTCTTTCTTACCTCCAGATGTCTAAATAAAAAGAGCACAAATGTTATTGAGATCATGAGGTCTGATTTCATGTTAATCCTTAGATTAATAATTTCTAACCAACTTTCATTTCTAAGTAAGAAGTAATGCTTATAATATATGACTGTATACCTCTGTCTCAACTTATTAATATTCCTAGTCAGGAAAGCACGAATCAACATTATTAAGAATCTCACATTGGATTGCATTTATTATGAATTACAGTTATTAAAATTAACTGAAGCATGATAGTTTTTAAAAAAGAAACCTTTACTGCTTCCAGGTTTACAACTGTTCTGAGATTATAACTTCTATAACAAATATATTTTCAATTTTTTTTCAAGTTCCTTAAACTACAATCGACTGAACAATGTAGTACATCAAAAGTTAGGTATATCTTTTAAATAGTTTAAATCGGGAAGTACCTGAAATGGGACTTTTGAGAACTTTTAAAGACCATCATAAGAATAATACTGAAAACTATCATATAGCACATAAAGATATATAATTGGATACCAGTTTTATACATATGAGATATGATAGCCGGTATATATAAAAAAGTACTTAGAGAGATGGAGAAAATTATGCCTTTGAATATGGACCAGTTCTCTTTGTAATTGCTGGCTTTGAGGCAATGCCAGCAACTAAAGAGCATTGTGGTGGGCTACCCACAAGGAAGATGATGCAAAAGAACAGAGGGTTGCTACTCTGCGTAGCATTAGGCTAGGTTCTCCAAGGACTCTGGCAGCACTTCAGAGGAAGTGTCTGTTCTCTTGGGAGGGACTGGGAGCCTGATGCCAGTTTGCTTGCAAGGACAATGTAAGCCAGGAAAGACTCTGCCATATCACAATGTTGGGGTTGGCAGGCAATGTCTGTGTGGGCTACGAAGAGGTATTTAATCTCTATGGCAGAAGATACAGCAGGCTGAAGGTCCTGGCATCTAGAGAGAGAAGGGGCAGCCTGAGGGTGAAACTCTTGGCACCTTTTGTGACTTCCCTCTCAGTGAAAGGAGAGGGGCTGGAGTAACTATTCCCTAATTCCCTTACTGGATAAGGCATCTCATTGTCTGTGGAAATAGTGGCATAAAATATGAAATAGCCTGAAGAATGGGGGAAAGAAGAAATGTTTTTTCTCAAGAGGAGTCTTTGCGATTGAGAATCAATTTCTATGGCTTAGCATGTATGAAGTACAATACACAGTTAGAATAACATCTAAGTGTTGAAAGTCATTATCCCAGATGCCTTTATCTTCATTATCAGTTTATATATGTTGATATTGGCTGGAGCCAGCATTCCTTCCTTACTAGGTAGAGCCATCACAATACCAGGTGAGACTTCAAAGCTGTGAATGGAAAATGGCTCTCAGTGATTCTCTCATGACTAGACATGGGCACGAACAGCATTACGAACGCAAAAAACCCCACAAACAGCCTGTTTGGCTGTTCGCAAACAAGCTGTTCATGAGGCCCCATTCTAAATGAACAGGTGGTCATTGCAAGCCTCATTTGTTGCTGTTCGTTCCTGTTCATCAAGCGAGACAGTCTGGCACCTGCAATCAATTCCCATGGCAACTCAGGCAGGGATTGTCTGAACTCCTGCTGTTGCCCTGGAAACCCTGAATCAAAGATTCCCGAAGCTATTTGTGTAGCTTTGGGAAACTTCGGAGTTTAAATGCCCATTTCCATGCCACTGCTCAGCGGCATAGAAAGGGGCATTAAACCCCCTGAATCAACTGCTTGTCGGGGGCTTCCCCGATGAGCGGCTGAGTGCCGGCTGCCCCTGTCCTGGTGCGATAGGGATGGGAAGAATCTCCACACCCCTCTCACACCTGGGCACAGCAGCCCAGCAGCACCAGCTCTCCCGGTGCTGAGAGGGCCGGGAAGATTCTCCTCCCACCCATTGGGAGAGTCAGCATTGCCGGGCTTCTTCTGCCTGGTGTCAGAGGGACTAGGAGATTCCCCTCAACCCTCTCACAATGGGCAGAAGCTGCCCGGCTTGCTTGCTCTCCCAGTGGGAGGGGGGAGAAACTCTCCATCCCTCTCAGCACTGGGAGACCCAGCGCCATGGGGCTGCTTCTGTCTGGAGTCAGAGGGATGGGGAGAATCTCTTTGCCCCACTCGCACAGGGAAGAAGCAGCCCTGGGGTGTCAGCTCTGCTGGGTGTGAGCGGGATGGGGAGAATCTCCCCACACCATTCGCACGAGGCAGAAGCAGCCCCAGGGCACCGACTCTGCTGGGGGTGAACGGGACAGGGAGAATCTCCCCGCACTGCTCGCATGGGGCAGAAGCAGCCCCAGGGCACCAGCTCTGCCAGGTGTGAGTGGGATGGGGAGAATATTTCTGTCCCTTTTAGCACCGGGAGAGCTGGCGCCGCATGGCTTCTTCAGCCTGGTGTCAGAGGGATGAGGAGATTCTCCTTGTCCCTCTGACATCGGGCTGAAGCAGCCCTGTGCACTGGCTCTCCCAGTGCTAAGAGGGATGGGAAGATGGTCCCCGCCTCACTTGCATGGGGTAGAAGTAGCCCCACAGTGCTGGCTCTGCCGGGTGCAACCAGGATGGGGAGAATCTCCCCAACTTACTGGCACTGGACAGAAGCAGCCCCATGGCGCCAGCTCTGCCTGGTGCAAGAGGGACAGGGAGAATCTCCCGCCCCGCTCACACCAGGCGGAAGAAGCCTGGCAGCGCTGGGGTGGGGCAGGATGGGTGCGGGCCGGGGGTGTTTAAAGGGCCCTGATGCTTGCAAGTGGCAGGACAGGGCCCTTTAAACTATCAACTGGCAGGGGGGGCAGCTGATAGTTTAAAGGGATCTTTAAAGGGCCAGGTAAGTGGATTAGAGGGTAGGGGGGCTGTGGGGGGGTTGGGGTGGGATGGGCGGGGGTTGCAGGCCCCAATGAACAACGAACATGTTTGTGACAGCATCATGTTCATCCATGTTCGTTGTTCGTTTTTCGTGGACGGCAACAAACCACAAACAGCGTGTTCGTTTTTCCGACTCATGACTCCAATAAGAGGATTTTCTATAAATCTGTTTCTAAGACCAATTCTATGTCCATTTTATTTTCTATGAATTGTTAGTATCAGCAACCCATAAACTGAATAAGAAGGCTTATTATTTTTTGAAGGTTCAGCCTGTTTATGATGGACATCTTCCACAAATAATAACATTTCCTTGCCATCTAGCCTGCTTATAGTCAAGAGGGAAGCAAGTTTTCCAATACTTAAAACAAACAAACAATTTTAATAAGTTGAAAGCACAAATCACAAATGGAAAAGGGTGTTTTGTTTTGTGTTTTTAAATCTTTGGTGGGGTTAAACAAGTGTTTCCAGTGGAACAATGCACCTTTCTGTGGCTGTGACTTAATAGTATAGCTCTTAGCTCTTATTTCATCCCAAACCATCCCTCTGACTGCTCAAGATTTTGTTATTCTCCCTTTTCCCCAAAAGTGTATGTTGGCCCAAAAGAATCTTCTTAATTCTGTTTCCTCAGATTTCCAGGTCCATCACAAGGAAGGTCACAGAAGTAGGTCATATGCTGGACAAAATCATTAATAGCGGAACAAATCCATTTATAGTTTTGTATCTTGTTTCAATAAAATTCATGGATATTGGGGTCTTTGTCTTAACCCTCTTCTCAATGCAGTCCAGAAACTCAGTGCTAAAAAGAAGCAACTTAGTATTGGCTCCTACTTCTATCTCTGAACTTAGTAGGACAGAAGGCTGCACTTGGGATAGATTTCTTACAAGTGGAATATTGGAAAAATGAGATAAGGAAGCAGTTGTGAATAAAACATAGACAGCTGGAGGGGCATTAAGGAAGCAAATTCTCTTTGAGAGATGTAAGTTAGGTAACCATGATTAAAGCTATGAATGCCTAATGTAAACTTCTTATGCAAAAGGGGATTTATTGAGCCAAAGACAGTATTATTGTATAAGAGTGGATATTAGCCCAATCCAAATCTTATATGCATTCAGACCTCATTACAGAAGCTTGTATCTGAATGGCATAAGAAATGGTAAAATGTCTAAACACAGAAATACATTACTGCATGCTGAATTCATGCATATTTTGTTGAGAATTTTCAAGAGGGCTGTTTATGTTGAAGAAAGGAAGGGCATTAAAAAAAAGTGTTTTGCTACCACAGGTCTTTCATGACATATTATGCTTTTAGACAGCTCACAGAAAGACACTGATTAGAGCTTGTTGCTGCTCCTGACAGGTGGAACATGTACTACTGTGTGCAAACATCATATTATTTAAATCAAATGCCTACCTTTTCCACCCTTAAACAAGTCTGCAGCACGTATACCATAAAGTCCTTCTTGGTTTAGTCTATGTGACTATGCTATACACAGGGAAAACAATTTGTTTCTTCCTTGTGTTCTGCAAGCAAGCAAACAAAAAGTGATTATAGTTTCAGGTGGGTGGCCATGTTGGTCTGTAGTAGAAGAGTAAGATTTGGGTTCAGTAGCATCATAAATACCAATGTCCATTTATTTTTTTGTGAAGGGACTGACTGTTTGTCCCATATAGGGAACTGAAGGGCTGACACTTGATGACATATATAACATTGGAGGATGAACAAGTGAATGAGCCTCTGATGGTATAGCTGGTATTGTTAGTGATTGTGTTGGAGTGGATATGTGATCTTTGAGCAGCAAGACAAAAAAAACTTTGCTATGAATTTCTGAGTGGTACCCATGTTAGTCAGATGCTGTGAGCTAATATTATGACCCAGCATTGTTTGGGGACATTATGATTTCCCTTAACAGAAAATATGGGTACAAGAAAACTGGATGAAAGCCAGTCTGCTATATACATAGTCATAGATTTGAAGGATACTCTCCAGCATGAGATAATTGAAATGACAAAGAACACTACATAGAAGAAATGAGAGCATAGAACCTGGTATAATCAGTTTCAGGCATTTCTATAAACTATTCTTTCTTATCTCAAGATTTTTGAGATGTCTCCTAAGATGACAGCAGCTGGCCGTGGGATATCAATGTTGATTTTGCCTGAAGGATTTTCTTTCTCAGAACTCTATTTGCCGTTGGTTACTAAGTATTAAGAAATTCAATTGAAATGTATTGTGTGGGACCCAGTCCAAACCTGAGTCAAGAAGAGTATTGGTTGGATATATTTTTTAAAAAAATACATCGAAGATTAAGAGATCTATTTCTAGAAGACTATAATGGAAAATCATATTGAAGGGAGTGGATGAATGAATCAGCAATTTTTACTGTGTAAAATGCCATTTGATTTTTTAAAAACTTTTATCTCATAAACACCAAGGGGCTATCCAGTTAATTGACAATTTCATGGATGGCTTCTATTCTTTGTAATCTTTGCAATTTGATGCCATGTTTATTATTTGCTTATTAAATATAAATATTGCAGCTGGTGGCTGCAGTCACTGGAATATTTCTTTCTTGGCATGCTTGAGCACATTTTGTGGTTATTACTGATTTCAGCACTAGGTTTATTATGTATAACCAGCACAGCAAGAAGCCAGTTTCCAAGGCTCTGAGTCACAAATAGCCACTAAAAGAAAAAGCAGCTGATTGAAGGGGGGAAGTATTTCTTTCCCACTCTCCTTGATACTTATTTATAATTCTGCACACGTCTTTTCTAAGTTGTTTTTGTCCACAGCTTAGGTACTGTATTATGTACAGAGATCAAATTATGATTAAACCATAGGTGCAGATTTTTCATTGTGAAGGCAAAGTTCAGCATCTGATTCTTGGCCTAGTGTGAGATTTGATGAGAATGGCTGCCATTTAAATAAAATCCTGTAGTGTAAACCTTTGCCTCACTTCCAAGAATATATCCAGGGATGCAACTGAGTAACAGCAAATGTGGAGAGTAAGTACAAGTGCAGCAACACTGATGGAAACTGTGGTGCTAGTGTCACCAACCATGAATTTTCACAACAAAATGGTAAGGACGATAAGCACTAGATTTCCTAGAACTTTGGCAGTGCATATGATCAGACTGAAAGCCTGGTGATTTTTGTTTGTTTTTAAAAATGTCTAGGTCAACCTCACCACCACCCCAGGAGGGATTCAAAGCAGCTTACAAAAAGGAAAAGCTTCCAAATTCCAACCCCCCCCCCGCCCCACACACACATAAAACCAAACAAATCTGAGATGGTCTGAGTTTAGCAAGTTGATTTTTCACCTTTCCCAGGCCAAGGACCCCAAGCTAAAAGCTAAGAAACAAGAGCCATTTGTCTCTGCCCTCAGCACATACCTAAAAGCATGCATCTCTGGCCTAATTCTGGTTAAATACTTGCTGAAAGAAGAGAAAAAAGTCGTCTTAGATGGATCTCAGCTGCTGTTAGCCTGCTGCAGAAGGCCAATGTAGTGTTGCTCTGTACCTTTTTCTCTCTATATATTGACAACACTAACCAATAAATTAAATCCGCAGTATTAAGAACTATAACCTGCCACATTGTGGTATAAAGAAACAAAGAAAGTTAAACAATTTAAGATGGAGAGCCAAAAAAAAAAAAGAAAACTTGGGAGGGGATAAGGAGATTAGGTAGGGTTTCCAGGTTCCCTTACCCTCCCAGTAGGAGGGGAGGGAACCTGGCAGTCACCTCTCAAAAGACTTTCCCAAAGCAGAAATCTGTGCCTGACTACTAACTAGGCTTACCATCCACCTGTTTATGGTAGGCAAACATCTGGTGATTCAATCCAATGCCTGCCACCACTCTGAGCAGTAGCAGAAGAAAAATAAAGGCAAAAAAAGGGCTCTGGATTAGTCTCTGGCATGTTACTTCTGGGTACAACATGGAAGTGACAGTGGTAGTTCTAGGAATCACCATAGAGTTATATCATAGAGTTGTGGTGACTCCTAGAGCTACCACTGTACAACCTGAAAGTGGCATGATGACATCAGGGATGTTGGGAATGTCAAACTCCTCCCATGTCCCCACTCCCAACCCTTCCACTGGTTACCAGGCTCAGTCTGGCAACCTACTGCTAATCAGCCATTGGTCCTTCCACACTTGCCCAAAAGGCCAGGATGTTTGGGTATAGGCTGTGGAACTGTCCATGAAAGCCAAGCTTCCCCTCCCTACTGCTCTTTGTGCCCCTTTGGAATGCCAATGCTTTGATCTAATGTCGAAGTCTCATCTCTGGTAGATTTGCCTCTGGATATATGATTGGGTCTTTCCAGTTGATTTTAATAAGTGTGGCAGAGCCATATGGAAAGGGATTTTACTTAGGTTTACCAAACCTAGGAATTTATAGGTGAATTGTTAGCAGAACTGAACGTTTAGCCCATTTCGTCACCTTATCTCCACAGGATAGGCTGAATGCTGTCATGCATCCTCTACAAACACCTATATAAAGAATCATAAAATGGTGCACCAAATTTTCAGGATGCTCTTGAAGAACTTGCTCTAAAGACTATTGAATATCACCCTCGTATCACTTTTACAGTGCAATCCTAAACAAAGTTACTCCAGTAACTTTGCTTAGGATTGTGCATTTAGAGACATTGAGATTTCTGTTTGAGTTGAAATAAGCACTCCAGATGATATCATGCAACCAAACTGGTCAATTTATTATGAACATTCTGAGATAGCATCTGATCTGGCAGTTTGGAGTTCTATCACACTCCCATTTCTTCAGGGCGTGAATAATGATATTAAATCAGTATAATAAAACAAAATAGTGAAAACACATTTGTGATTATTCCTTAAAATTCTTTATCATAGTGAGAAATATTGTTGAAACTGTTGTATCCCTTTTTCTTCCAGGATCTTCTATACATGCAATCCTACCAATTTTCACTCCAAGGACAAATAGAAAGAACTGCAGCAATCTATTTTCAGCTATAAATATGTCTCCTTAAGGAGAAAGCTTTCACCTTATAACATTTCTAGCATGACAACATACACAATCTAGGTAAATACATTTCCAGTAGGAAGACCACCAAAACAGACAAGTTCAAGCTTTCTTAATTATTTTTTTCAGTTCGAGAATCTTGGTAGTTATAATTTGCAATTGCAATATATAGACCTGACCTGAATATTTTTCAAGTTCTTTTGGAGGGAAAGAGCACAAAGGTAGTGTTGGTGGAGGCAAATGCTAGTTTTATCTACCTCAACTCTGGGCAGATGATGCTAAAGCTATGAGGGAAATACTGGAAAACAAGCCAGGATGTCCAGATGTCATACAAAACCAGCATCAACTAGCATCAAACAATAGATCATTATATGATTTATCCTAAGTAAGCATCATTAGTGAAGTGAGCTGGGTTTGACTGACTACAATAACCATGGATAGTTTAATTAAACTATGGTTTTGCATTACATCTAAAATTACCCTTTCTCTTGTGGCTAACTTCTAGAGTCACCTCAATAATGTGGAGAGTCTCCATGCCATTTCAGAGCATTCCTCTGAGTGCTTCACAAGTTGCTTGGAAGCTCTCTCAGTTATGATAACAACCCATGTGATAAACTGCTCTCTAAATTACTGTCACAAATGTAGACCAGATGTTTTCAGAGGTCTCCAGATAAAAGATTGCTTCTGAAAAAGCATTGTCTTCCCTAAACAATGGGAAGCTGAAAAACTGTAAATATTTGTGACGATGCTTCACACTCCTCATCCCTTCTTAACTTTATGTCATAATGGATGACATTTAGGTTTGTTGAAGAGTATTGATTTATAGCTGAGGGGTAATTAGATATAACTTTCTGAAAATATGCCCCTGTAAAGTAGAAATTTTGAAAATCTAAAATGACAACATTGTCACAGTAACTTTAACTTAAACTATTGAGCTGAAGCCCTGATCTCTTTCTCCAATAAAGTTGATGGGTTGGCTGGTGTGATGGATTGCACGTTTTAAAAAGCCTGGAAGGCTGCAGGACTGTGAAGTGTTAATCATTCATAGAATCAGAGAGCTTTGAGGGACAGGCTACTCCAAGGGATTTGATTGGGCAGCATGAGCTGGAAAGAGGAGGGTCGGTTTTGAGTCCTAGCTGAGAGGAATCCAGTGTGGAGAGTTGGGAGTAGGGGTGTGCAGTTCGGGAATCCAAATCCCGAAAAAATCCCGAATCACCCTGATTCGGGGTGATTCGGGGAATCCCGAATGATTCGGGAATCCAGAATCGGCATGCCCCGAATCGATTCGGGGCGATTCGGGGCGATTCGGGAAAGCTTTTTCAATGGGATCTCCATTATTTCCTATGGGGAAAAAATGAAGAGGCAGGCTTCCTTTGCCAGGGGTGGCATTTTGCATGCAAAATGTCCCCCAAACCTCAGGGGCCCTTCTCCCACAACTCACTTCACATTAAAGAATCACCCCAAAAATTGCTGTCAAAAGCACTTTATTTCTTTAACTGCTTTAGGTTACACAGTAGGAAGGCACAACAGGGCATGAAAGCAGTGTACTACACAAAAATAACACAGCTCACTTCACATCAGAGAATCACAAAAACACAATTGCTGTCAAAAACGGTGAAGTGGGTTGTATTATTTTGTGTAGTACACTGCTATCATGCCCTGTTATGCCCTCCTACGGTGTAACCTAAAGCAGTTAAAGAAATAAAGTGTTTTTGATAGGAATTGTGTTTTTGTGATTCTCTGATGTTAAGTGAGAGTTGTGTTATTTTTCTGTGTGGGGGACTGCTGGTGTAATGTGTCATAATGCTTTGCCTACTTGTACTTTGAAAGGGAGAAAATAATTTTTTAAAAACTTTATTTTGTGTTGTTCATGTTTTATTCTTTGTTGTGCAGTTGGTTCCCATCATAGGGAACAATGGGGCTGGCTGGCCAGCCATCTCTGTAGGTGGTGGGGGAATTTGAGGGAGGGTGTCTGTGGTTCAGGTGCTCTTTCCCAGGGACAAGCTGGCACTCAGAAGTGTGCCCACCATTGTGGCACCCCTGGGCTGTGCAGAATTGCCCTGGGAAAGAGAGTTTAGAAGTTCCCAGCATAGGGAACAAAGGGAGAGGGCTGGCCAGCCTGTTCCTGGGGTTATCGGTGTAGGGCTACTGGGGGTGGATTTGGGTCTGTGAGGATCTAATGTGGGAATTTGGGTCTGTGTGGTATTGGGTATGTGTGGGGCTGTAGGGGGTGGAGTTTGGGGGCTGAGAGCACCTACTTTGGGAGGCCATGAAATGCCCCCCCAAGTGGGTGCAGGCTGAGCCTTGGTAGGGGGGTGGGAGGAAAGGTGGGAGAATGGCCCCTGAGGGTTGGGGGGCATTTTGCATGCAAAATGCCACCCCTGGCAAAGGAAGCCTGCCTCTTCATTTTCCCCATAGGAAATAATGGAGATCAGCAGCAGCAAGCACAAAATAGGAGATTAGCAGCAGCAACCTAAAGCTATGCCCTTTTATAGGCGAGTATAGGGGGACCTGGTTTTGGGGGCTATAACATGCCCCCCAAAGTCCAATCTGTCTGAAACTTGGGGGGTTGTTAGAGGGGAGTTAGAGGAAGGTCCCCACCAATTTTGACTTGATTCGGTGGGAAAATGCCTCCCCCAGGCTTCAGAGAAGCCTGGGGGAGGCTTTTTCCCATTGAAAAAGCTTTCCCGAATCGCCCCGAATCACCCCGAATTGCCATTTCCGAATCGGCTTGCTGATTCGGGGCCAGCAATTCCCGAATCGGCTTCTCGATTCGGGTATACCCGAATCGGGAAAGCCGAAACACTGTGCCTTTGCACACCCCTAGTTGGGAGACGAAGTAAAAGAGAGTAATTTTAATACTGCTGGGAGAACTGGGAAAAGTTGGCCAGGAGGTTTGCAAAGTAGGTGCAGACTCCCAAATGGGCCAAAGAAAGGAGACAGATCTTCTAAGAAGAGGAGATTTTCCCTACCCAGTCAAACAGGGAGGTAGCTCTGGAGTGTAAAGAGATCCCTAGTTGGGTGTGGTTGGAAACTGCCTGTGGAGACCCTTAGATTCAGTAACACCTGAAGGAAAGCTCAGGTGTGTAAAGGGAAGGGGATTGGGGTACTATAAAGTGGGTATCAGCATTCTTAAGAAGAATAAAATACTAAAGTATACTAGAGTGCTTGGGGGAAAACAAGGGAACCAAAGCCTCAAAACATAAGACTTTAAGTATTTGTGAAGAACATAAGAACTGAAGTCTGTGCATGTTCTGTACATTTCCCCTCTAAAAAGAACAGTTGGTTATTTTTGGAATGAGTTATTTTTCAAATTTTAAAAATGCCTCTAGTGTCATTTCTGTTGTCAGAGAACATCATAGGTGGTATTTTAAATATCTGCTGTTGGTTTCTCATGCCTCATTCCTTATGGTCAATTTAAAGAAAAATAAAACTGTCAAACTCACTGTCCTGCAGCTTGTGTGTGCACACATACTCATCTGAACATAACTGTGAAAGAGAGAGAGTATGCCTATTTGGATAACAATCCAGAAAGCAGTGAAAAAAACAGAGGTTACTCATTTGTTTTGCTGCATGTGAAATGGTAAAGAATATCTTTCACTAAGCAGCAAGCCATGTGATCTGTTTTCATATGATATTTTGTATCTGGTGGCACAGTAGGCACAGAGAGAATCATGTCTGGGCACCTGAGGTGACCTTCAGCAGCCCTGCTTGAGACAACAATCACAATGAGACAGCTGGCTGCCAGGGACTGGTGCTTAAGTATGGGACTGAGGTTAGGGAAATGGCCAGAATTCTCCCTTTACTCTCCCCCATTTGCTGCTCAATAAATACTAGCACAAATTGTTAGGAAACAGTCTTGCAAGCCCCATTCCTATTTGTCCAAGTGTGGAGAAATGATTTTCATTTGTAAGTTTGGATTGTTCCCAGATCTTCAAACCTGTATATTTAAAAAAACTTTCCAAGCTGCACCCAGGGTCTTCAGTTATGCAGATGCCCCACCCTGTTGAAGACAAAAGAGTGGCCAGAAGACTTTCTGCTAAAAAAAGCATGAGACTGAGGCAGGAACTCAGAGCAGCTAGGGAATGGGGAGCATTAGTCTTCCCTGTGGCAAATCCCACAAAGGCCAAGTAGTGGCAGTGAGTACAAGAGAGAAGCGAAGGCCCCTCTGTGAGTTAGGGGGGGGGCACTGGTTGGGTGGCACATGCCAGGCAGGGACTGCCACTGGTTAGCCTCAGACACCCCAGAGGGTGAGAAGGAGCAATTCTCACTGGTCAGTCGGGCTGATCAGCCACAACAAGGAGCTTGGGAAGTTCTGCTGCCCTGAGTTTCTGCTTAGTGAGGCACCTGGTTTATCAGTTTCTTTCCAGGTATTGTCCACTACCACCAACTAATCTGGAAGTGAATCTTGTGCTAAAATGGATTAATACTTCTAGCATTCTTCACTGTGTTGTCATTTGGAGGCTATGCCTCTTTACCATGTCTCCCATTCATAGTAGCTAGCATAGGGACAATCTATTACACTTTTGCACTGTCTGACTTTGAGGATGATGAGCTTAACCACTGCCCCTCTCTTTGGAAAGCAGAACCAAAGTAGGCATGATGTGTATAAAGAGACCACAGTTCAGGCATTCAAATTATAAGGACATTTAATAAACAAATTTAAAAGTACACTTAGTCTGTGCATGCTCAGAACAGCTCAAAGAAATAGTGTAAACATATGGTCTAAATACTGCCTCTGTCCTTATCCTAAACTATGGTGAGGTAAAATAGGCTAGTGACTCTTAAAATTGCAGCATTTAAAATCTCCCATGACTTTAGATCTTGAAGTTTTGGGACTTCCTCCCGTGTTCTTCAACACATGGTCAAGAAAGAGTCTTGTTGTAAAGGCTTAGTCCTTCAAGGCTTGAACTAAAATGTCAAAGAGCTAAGAGGAAAGAGTAAGAGCTTCTCCCAAATTCTCAGAGAATTTATAATCTCCTGTTGGGAGGCCATCCCTCACACCATGGTCATTCTCAGTCTTCCTAACCGAAAAGAAAGGAATGCAATCTAGTTTTCTGGCTTTCCCATTCTCTGTCCCTTAGGAGTGATAATTTAGCTGAGGTATTAGCTGGTAAACCTTTTGTCTCAGCCAGGCCACAGCCATCTGCATTTCTAAGCACTTATGTGATCCATGCTTGGAGAACAATGACTGTATTTTGCCTCTTGCCAGTTGCCATTGTGCAGCAAGGCTCCTGCACAAAGGCAGCGCAGACCCAATTACTGTAATATAGACATGATCTCTAGAGTGGAAGGCACCTAGAGACACAGGCTGAGGCTCACCGGGCAACTATATACTTTCCTTTAGGAACCAAGCTGAAACACTTCTCTTTACGAAGGCCTTTTGTTAAGGGGAGTCAGCTTTTTAAGCTGTTTTATGGTGTGTTCCTAGTCTGAGGACAGTTTTATCAATATCAATTTATGCTACTCTGTTTGGTTTATGTGTTTTTTTATGCCCTGGTTTGTTTTTATGATGTTTTTATTTACTTGTTTTTATTTTATTGACTTAACTTGTTTTATTGGTATGGTTTGTTTTGATTGACTGGAGGGCATTGCTTTATTATTTTAGTTGTGAGCTGCTTTGCACAGGGCTGTAGAGAGGACATACAGATTTTAGAAGTTAATAAATAAAAGCTAGAAAATCGTGATTGATTTACAGTACAATCCTCGTTAGACTAGCATCCTTCTAAACTGATTGATGCCAATGAGCTTAGAAGGGCATTACTTTGCTTAAGACTGCCATGTAAGACAAAGTTTTTAACTCATAAAACCACTACAAAGATTAACAGTACAATCCTATTCACTGCTATTCCAGTATAAGCTTATTGAAATCAAAGGGCTTAGAAAGGAGTGACTCATTTTAACATTGTATTGCAAGACTGGAAATAAGCTGTTTGAGCTTTAGGTTTATATGCATATATATTTGTATATCTCCTTTGAAGTTCATGTACTAACAAAGCGAATGACCTTTCCTGGGTGGAAAGAAGCTCCATCTTAGATTCTTCAGGGACTATGCAAAGAGGTACAGATAAAATACAGGAGTGAGAACTACTATGTGTGTGTGGAATTCCCAGGGGAACCTAGCCAGTGACTGCTGAAAACAGTATGATCCAGTAAGGATTTGCTTTCTCTGGGAAGGTATTAAAGGTATAGAAGTTCTGACCTTCTTTGCATCTTGTCATCCAATCCATCATTCCAAAAAGAAAATAATTTCTAAAACAAAATAGTTTACAACAGCTTTTCTCAGATTTGTAAGATGAGAACAGTGATGGGCACTCCTCTTTCCAATTGTAGTTTGATTGCAAATTAGGAACAACATGTCTAATGTTAAAAAAAGAGAAACTTTAAAATGCTCAAAATAGTTATAAAACATATTGTAAATATTTGTCCATGCCAGTTCTGTTATAGACTGTTCCTGTCTCTGTCTTCTCCCTGGAAAAATACAAAAGGGAGAAAAAACCACAACCTGAAAATCAAGTCAGGAACCAAAAGTTTGAGCAACAAGAAAAAAAAATACAACAATTTATTACACAGTGCATAGAATCTTAGGATTAAAAACAACACATATATATATATTAGAAACTTATTTCATAGTATAACAGTAACAAGATGAAGTTACATGTCCAATAACAAAGAATCACAATAATGGTTACAAATGTATAGTAACCAAAAGACCCAATGCAGCAGCAGCAGCAACAGCAGCAGCAACAACCTTTATTAGCATTACATTCATATTAATGGCAGAAACACTCCACACAATCACAGGTTGGTCTACAAATACATAACTTTCCTCATAAACGCAAGTTACAAAAATTTAGCTACAGTTTTGATCATCTTTGATTCTTCTGAGTAACAGGAAAATAATTTTACATTCATCAGGTTTCCCTATTTGCTCTCTCAAATAAGTATGGGGCGTACATCACAATAATAAGCACAGTTCAGGAAAACATGTTCCAGGGTTTCTATGGCCCTCCAAGCACAAGTGCATAACCTGTTTGCATATGGCATTTTGTGAAATCTCCCATAAACTATCGCGGAAAGTAGAACATTAAACCGAGCTAGCAAATAAGCTCTGTGATAATGTGGCGCCATTAAACAGGTCAGATACTCTGTCCTATACCCATGGGGTAAAAACCCCAAACCCAGGGGTGAACATCTGCCTTTTGCAAGGCTCCTAAGATCCTGAATCTTGATGTCAAGGAGTCTTTCTCTAATTAATGCATATGCTGATTTTTCTGTGAGGAAAAATAAATATTTGATATTAATCCCTATTGAGTTTATTTCCTTGTCTATGTGGTTTAGCCACATAGATGACTGAGACTCCATCAGCATATGAAAGATGAGGCTATCCTCATTATTCTTAAAATGTAGGTGTAACCAAAATTTGATAGTAATAATCCATGCTTTAGTCTCCAGGAGTCTTTGGTTTCAAGGCAGATGGCCGCATAAGACATATACGTGGGAAGGCCCAATATTTTCCATAGAAAGTTGGATTGTAGTCTCGCCACTTCCTTGTTGAAAGCCATAATCCATATAGGTATTCCATAAAACAATCCTGCACTAATTTTGTTGCTGAATACTCTAATAGCAGTGGGCACAAATTGATTGCCCTTGGTAAAATAGAAGTGAGTGAGTGCAAGTACCTTGCAGTCCCCAGATTTTATCAATTCCCTTCTATGAGGAACCCAGCTGGCTCTGTAATTAAAACGGATTCCTAAATTATGAAAACTTTTGACATGTTCAATCCTATTACCTCTTATTCCATTTTAAGGGTTTACACACTTTTGTGAAAACCATGATTTTCAATTTCTCAAAATTCAGGATTTCAGCCCTGAGGGCCTTATTTAATAATCAAAATTATATTAACACACCCATAAAACTATGAGCAAGAGTCCAGTATCACCTATAAGACTAACAAAATTTGTGGTAGGGTATGAGCTTTTGTGAGCTGTGGCTCACAAAAGCTCATACCCTACCACAAATTCTGGAAGTCTTATAGGTGCTACTGGACTCTTTCTCTTTTCTACTGGTACAGACAGACTTACATGGCTACCCATCTTGATCTATCTTAATAAAACTATGATTATATTAGTAAAAAAAAATTCTTTTTCAGTCCTGGCAAGTTGTATATGAATCACTAAAAAACGGAAGCTCCAATTAATAGTTATAAATGAGCTCTGCTTAGACTGATGTGCCCCATGGACAGATCTATGGGGGGGGGCAGGGGGGGCAGCTGCCCCGGGCGCTGCCAAAAAGAGGGTGCTGGAGTGGCTGCTGTCCGGGACTGTGCACTCCTGGCCTTCCAGCAGCAGTGTGGAAGGGCTGGGAGGCAGCCCATGCAGCGGTGGGCACCTGCCATGCTGACGGGGTGGCTGGCTTGCTGCACACTCCTGGCCCTCCAGCAGCAGTGCGGGTGGCTGCACAGCAGGGCTGGGAGGCTGCCTGCAGCATGCACCTGTGATGTTAATGGGGTGGCTGGCTTGCTGCATGTTCCCGGCCCTCCAGCAGCAGCATGGGTGGCAGCATGGGAGGGCTGGGAAGCCACTTGCGCTGTGTGCCTGCAGAGCTGATGGGGCGGTCAGCTTGCTGTGCACTCCTGGCCTTCCAGTGGCAGCACAGTCGGCATGCTCCAGGAGGGTGCACTGCGTGATGATGTCACAGAAGTGACATCATCACGCACTCCTGGGAGTTCGCACATGCGCTTCACACACATGCAGTGGGGCAGGGATGCCCCGGGTGCTGGCAGGGATGGAACAGTTGCTAATAACAACTGGAACCTTTGAGATGCCCCAACCGAACTTGGGATGCCCTGGGTGCTAACAACCCAAGACATGGCTCTGAGGAGCCCTCACTTGTCAGAGATAAAAACAAAAGCTTACCATTCTGTCCTGGGCCACAGTTGAATTCTCAATGTGTGTTCATGGGCATGGTTTACACATGAAAAAGCTTTCATTTTTTCATCTGAAAAAGTTGCTCAGGGGCTGGTGGCCTCGGACTGCCTGGCCAGTCAGTTGGCAGGGCTGGCCTGGCTATTGGAAGGTGGACCATGCCCACAGATGGGGAACAGGCAGGTTTCAGTCCAGTCTGTGGCCAGGGCTTAAATTTTAGAGCTGCCTGGGCCCTGCATACTGTTGCCTCCAATTAGCTCCCCACCCTCCTCAATCTTAGGTAGTTCAGGGGGCTGTGACATGGCTGGCTCTGCCTTGTACTGTATTGGAATGGTCATGTTTGTGGCTTTGGATCTGTACAGGTGTGGCTATAATCTCACAACTTTGATGGGGAGGTTTTGGCACTGGACACAGATTCTTTGGGGGAATACACTGCCTGTGGGTGCTGTTGCCCCTAAGATGAGGATCCCCTTAAGGGATCTTGGGGCCAAGGTATGGCAGGGACAAGCCCAGCTTGGGAACTGTTGGGCATGCTTGCTCCAGGTGGCAGGGGAACCATGCAGAGGCTTACGCCCATGAGGAATCTCATTTACTGTGATCTCGTGGTTTCCCCCTAGGCAGGCGGGCCAAGGGGCTGCAGGGGTCATTGGCTGGCAGGCAGGTCAGCTGAAGCAGGGACCTGAGCCCTATGTGATGCCAATGCTCCATAAGCTGTAATCAATAAAGTTGTGGCCCTTTGAAACTCCATTGGGTATTCTGTGTCTTTTGTCACTCTGTGCTCACCCCTAACCACTAGAGATGGCCACACAAGTTCCCATGCTCACTTCACTGTCAGTGGATGAGGATAATATATTTGCATGCTCCCTCACTATCTTTTGTGCAAGGGAATGCTTTATAAGATAATGAAAAGCAATTTTTCAAAAGGTGTTCTGCATGGATCAAGCATGATCAGGAAAAGGAGATCGCCACTACTGCCTCAGTTGCAAAATGAGCACATTGACAGCAAGGTTGTCCTTTCTTTTTGTTGTTAACCAGAATAAATAAGAGGACAGTGAGCTCTAATTGATCTTTTGGTGCTTTTTCTTTCAATGCAGCAAAAAGACCATTAAAGAAGGAAAAGCAATGCATTCATTGTCAGAGAGGCTTCACTTCATGGAGTTTCTCTTAAGAATGGAACTGACTAGGCCAATGGCTAAGTGCACTCTGGTATGGCTCTTAAATTCAGGAGAAGCTTGGGAACCGAGGCAATTAGGAATTTGAAAAATGGAATTAACTGCTTTCCTTCAACAGTGAGGACTGCTCTATTCTCTCCCAGACAATCACATGAATACAGTTATTTAGAAACTTAAATTAACTAGCAGTTGATAAATTAACTAGCAGTTGATGTTGATGCTAATGGTACTGTAGTAGTTGGGGGCAGGCAATCTAGTTGTGTCATAGAAATGTTTGTTGGTACACAGAGGAAACAAGCTTGTTCAAAAGTTAGTGAAAGATCCTTTGATAATTTCTTGGACAAAAACTTGCTCTTATGCCATACACTGAATTTGTTCTTTTCAAAGTTTCCAGTTGTTGTTAGCAACTGTTCCATATTTTTGTTCAAAGTACTTCTGACTTCTGTGAACAACTATATGTTTCAAATGTTTGAAATAACCTTTCCTGTAACAGCATTCTTTCCTGTAATCTTATGTCTGATTTACTGTAAACTAATATATAATATTGTTCAATATATCTTGAGGCAAAAGAAGCAGAACTGTTTCCAATTTCAAAGTGGAAACAGGCAGTTTCACTTTCGTTTGTTCAGCGTCTTTTGTGAGAATGGGATTTCCCACTCTTTCCTGTGCCGGGTAAAGGACGCTGAACACATGGAAGCCAAACTGCCTGCTTCCGCTTTGAAATTGGAGACGCCTAGAATCTGTGAGAAAAACAACCAGCATTCAGTAAGTAGCCCGTTGCTTTAATAGCATGTGGAAATGGCCGCAATCTAATTCTAATTCTCCATCTATTCTCCATCTATCTAATTCTAATTCTCCATCTATTCCTGTGTAGCCAGTGCAATCTCTTCTCTAAACATAGTTTATGGTGGAGTTGATCCAAATTCCTTCCTTTCTTTAGCTCTAGGACAATTCTTTCTGTAACAGTTGCTTAAAACAGAGGATTTGATAAAGTGCATTTCTCTCTTCTTCATGACAAACAGGAGGACTTTTGCAAGTAATGAATACACAGCATTAACAATGTATGTTCCTTTAATAAACATACAATGTATTTGCCTGTGTAGACCCCTAGATAGCTCTGTGCTAGTGTGGGACTCAAATGGGGGAAATTGGACTCTACTGTCTTTTCAGGCTATATTCCTCCCCTGCCCTGTAGGCAGTGGTGTATCTGGCTTGATATGTAATGCACACTTGGTGCCTCTAATGCGACTGAGGAGCCTGGCTTTTAAAGGTACAAGGAAAGTTATTATATGTTAAATCAAGGCAGATCACCCTTGGATGTACTGTCCACCTTAATGTAGTGTTGACAATCTGAAATACTACTGAAGCCAGGGAAAGGGGTTTATTTAAGCTTCTGAAAATACGGAGACATATCGAGGTGCACGATGAAGTGGAAAAGCAAGCAATACTGTAATGGAAAAAACTTGTGGGTCATAATTTCCATAACTGTAACAGGTGGGAGAACTAAAAGCCCTGCTGGCTGTATTAAAAAAAATCTGACAACTAGGTCATGATGAGCCCAGAAGCCAGTGTCTGGGGTATGTGTATGTGGGGGCGGGTGGGATTGGTATTAATAGGCTAGCTAATCAATCCAAAGCCCATTAGGGATCATTAGAACAACAGTAAGGGTGCCCTTCCCCACAGTTGCTTCAAACCACTACTCAGCCTGGAAGTACAT
This sequence comes from Eublepharis macularius, assembly GCF_028583425.1. Taxonomy (NCBI): domain Eukaryota; kingdom Metazoa; phylum Chordata; class Lepidosauria; order Squamata; family Eublepharidae; genus Eublepharis; species Eublepharis macularius. The sequence continues at coordinate 51,935,365 of NC_072798.1, forward strand.
TGGTGGTTTGTGACAAATCCTTCCTTCTCCAACCAGCACCACAGATTAAGAATAACCCTGGGACAGCTCCACAAACACTGCCCTGTTCCATGAACACTTGAAGAAAGGTGAGATAATTGTGGTGAACTGACATCCAGTTGGCATTGATCATATTTTAAACACAATCCTTTGTTTTGGTTTGTTGTTGATACCCGCTGTTCTTTAGTGAATCACAATTCTACTACAGATTCAGCATCATTAAAGGAAGCCAGCTTTATAGTTCTTCTGATTGTCATGTTTCCAGGTATAATCATTGTGATCTCAGCAGTGCTTAAAACCCCGCTATGCCTTGCACTCTGAATATCATGCCACATAGTTGTTCTGTACAAGAGAAGAAAGAAATAATCCAAATGAACTGCCCATCTAATGAAACTCTATCTTGCAGATTGTTCTCTAATAAGTTAACGCAGTGTCGATAGTAGTTTCATATTTAAGGTTTTAATGTTCTCTCTATTGACCAATGCAAGGCATTTATTATCAGCAAAATTGGTGTTATTTATCATTTTCTAATTAGTTTTAGTAGACTAATAAAGCAATTGATTTGTGTTGGAGATTTTTTCCAGATTTGTGAGGCACTCTGATGTCCTCTTAATTAGGTGAATGGAATGCTGCCTAGTAAATTATTCTGCCTGAAATTATACTATAAAATTACATCCGTTTTTTCCTCTTATAAAAATCACATGGCAAAGAATAGAGAAGCTACAAAGCAGAATACCACTTCACACAATCAAAGTTTCCAGGACTATCTATTTTATTGAGATTGAATCCTCGCCATAATAGTTTTTTTAATTCAACAATGCACAGTGCAAGTTGACATATTATTTCAAACTTCAGTGAACGTAATCCAAATGTTTTATAGCTGGGGAGATGGAATGTAATATATTTGTTTGTGGTAATTGTAATAAAACTTAATCTAGTGTTTAAATTGAAATATGGAGTTTAAAAGGGATCTGAGATTCTGAACTCTTGAAAGTCAAGACCAAATTAATAGCATTTTTTTTAGTAAAAGCACAAATTTTAATTGAGGTCTAAGTTAAACAACCCTGAGATGAATAAATAGTTAACTACATGTAAGTTTGAGAGAAGTGATATAGAATAATATATCATTTAAAATCATTAAAAATACAAGCTTTCTGTCTCCAAGTTATAATTGGTTTCAATATAGACAGATTAGAGATCTTTATAACTCAGACTACGTGAAGGGAGGGGTAAGAATGGAGAATTCGGAACTAGAGGAGGTAATTTTGCGAGAGGATAAAAAAGAAATCTCTAAGACTTATAAAGTGTTGTTAAAATGGCTAACAGAAGACGAGATAGTTAAAGTTCAAATGGTGAAGTGGGCAATAAATTTCAACAAAGAGATAACAATGGGGGCGTGGAAGCACTTGTGGAAAAATACGATGAAGATTACGACATGCGCTAATATTAAGGAAAATGTTTACAAAATGATCTACCGTTGGTATTTGACACCAAAGAAAATTGCGCTAGGGAATTCTAACATGTCTAATAAATGCTGGAAATGTAAAAAGCACGAAGGATCTTTGTATCATATGTGGTGGACTTGTGAGGTAGCTAGGCAGTACTGGGGGGAAATAATAGAAGTAATAAGTGAGATTTTACAATTTCAAATTAATAAGAACCCAGAACTGCTGCTACTGAACTTGGGAATGGAAGATATTCCAGCACAACATAGGACATTGTTATTTTACATGACAGCAGCGGCTAGACTTTTGTATGCGCAAAAGTGGAAAGTACAAGAAGTGCCAACTATGGAGGACTGGATTTATAAATTGCTGTACATGGCGGAAATGGACAAAATGACAAGGAAACTGAGAGATCTCGATCCAGGACAGTTTAATATGGATTGGGAGAAGCTGAAGCAATATTTGGTGAAAAAATGGGAGGTGGGAGGAGAACTGTGGCAGTTTGAAAATTACTGAAACACAATAAAAGAAGAGAGAAGGGACTTTACGGGGGGGAGGGAAGTTAAATAAGAAGTTCTAAGCAATTGTTGTATTAGATTATTATATACAGTATTAAACAATAGAGGTGTTATTTTGAGAATTATAAGGATATAAGTTAACTAAGTATGTTTCTGGCAGATACTTGTATAATAGGTAAACTATATAATCAAAATAGAATGAATATGAGAAAGGTGGAAGTAAGTAAATAGTAACATATAGAGTACAAGTTAAATTAATTGACTTATATTGAATGTATACAATGTTTATAGAAGTATTTAGAGTTATGCAGAACAGGGGACAAATTGATTGTCCCATACTGACGAGACTAGAATGATCAAGTTAGAGAATAGAGAATGGAAAACAGATAAAATGTTATATTATTAAAGAAGATATGTTAGGAATGTAATACTTAGTTTGATAAGTTAAGTGGGGAAGGGAATAGAGATAGCACTGTGTTATAATATATAAGCTTAGAAGAGAACGAAAGTGTATGTTTAATAGAATAAAGTAAGTTTGAAATGAGTAAGGAAAGAGATAGATAAGGGGTTGGAAAACTGTTGGAAGTCAACAAAAGGGGGGGAAAGGGAGGGGGTTAGAATTGGAATATTTAAAGGGAATTGATTGTAATGAATAATAATTTGATTTCTAATCCAATAAATTTTTTTTTTAAAAAAATACAAGCTTTGGCTTGGATTCTAAGGAGATCTTGTGAACACTTTAATATCCTATAGTCCCTTTGTGGGAATCCCATATTATTTAAAATTATTTGTCCAAGATGATATTATACAGCACCATAATTTCTGCAGTCTAAAGACTGCAAATAAAAATATCAATACATATTTATAGCAAGGAATCAGAGCTAGGGTTGTCCTCATACTTAGACCACTGTTTTCTTGAATAAATCATTAATCATCTCCAGTGCACATGCTGAATGACTGACACTTTTTCAATTTCTTTATATTTGTAGAAATTGCTCCAAGCTCTACTCCACAGATCAACAAGGCCACCAACAGTGCAGCTGTCAGAGGAAGGATCCCCAGAGATCTTTTTGAACACAGTCAGTTCTATGAGTATTTGAAGGTGACCGTTTCTACTGATCTCTACCTTGCCAGGGGCAGAAGAAGGCAGGCAACTCTCTTTGCCTTCAGAAGATAATGATCTGCTCATGACACCAATGTCACCTGCGCTCTCCAATAACCAGGTCACCTGTTTCCAGGCCAGTCTATAACATCAAGCTCAAACTCTCAAGTGAACCCTGCAGTATGTATTAAGGGCATTTAAGCCCTGAGTGGGTCCTGAAAAGACAACTTTGATAGCCAAAACAATGAGCCTGGTTGATCTCGTCATTCAATCTGAGACTTCTATAAAACTTCTATAAAATACTTGGTAGCAGGTTGACTGATGCCTAGATGGATTAGTGAAGGCAGATAAAGAGAGTGTAAAATCCATTCTTTGCATCATTTTTCATTGCAGAAGATGATAAGTAGATACCCACACCTGAAATACTATTTGGGGAATCTGAAGAGCTAAATATGAAGGATTACGTCCTAGGATTAAATTCACAAATAACATGTCACTGAACTCAAATTGCTTAAAAAAAATTAACTTCAATGTGAAATCGTTGGTCTTGTAACAAACATATGCACCTTATCTGCAGCTTCCTTGCAGCAGGATTTGAAAATAGGCAATGACACCAATTAAAAAGGAGCCAGAAGGAGCCATGAAATTTCAGGCCTTTGGGGTGAACATCTACCCCAGGTAAAATAATTTTGGAAGGCATTATTAAATCTGTGTTGTTAACTGTGCAATAGAAGAAGCCTTGATGAGAAATAGTCAACATAGTTTGTCTTGGATTCCTTGAGATATAAAGGCATATATAGAGATGATCTAGTTGACAAAGTGGTCTGTTGAGTATACTTTGAAGTTGTGTGAAAAAGGATGGGTTATCTTATGGAGCAGTTAAAGTTCAAGAACAGGAAGGAAAGGGTAACAATAAATGGAAAGCTAAGTTAAGTTATTGGATGACACTAATTATTCATGATGGTTAACCCAAGCAAACTGTGAAGAGCTCCCAATTAGAGATGGGCACGAATCGAATTATGACCCCAAAAAACGCACAAACCAGGCCAGTTCATGGTTCGCGAACCAGTGGTTTGTGGAAGCTCGTTTCCACAAATTTCCATGAACTAGTCTACTGGTTCATTTGGGTTGTATTAAAGGGGCAGTTTAAATGGCTGTTTCCCCAGGGAAACGGCCATATAAACTTTTCCTGCTGCTTGCAAGTGGCAGGTCCCTTTAAACTCTCAGCTGGCAGGCGGCAGGGGGGGATCCTCCCTCGCCACATGCCAGCTGATAGTTTAAAGGGACCTGCTGCTTGCAAGTGGCAGGGCCCTTTAAACAGCCCAAACTTCAGCCCCAGCCCCAGCCCAACATTTACCTTGCCCTGTGGGCCCACGGTGTCCACCCCCCTCTGCTGCAGCCATTTGAGGGGCAGGGAGGGTGTTTTCAGCCTCCGCTGTCACCCTGTGGGCCCACGCAGTGGCGGAAGAGGCCAAAAACAGCCTTCCTGTCCCTTGTGGAAGGAGGGGGAGGGCACTGCGGGCCCACAGGGCAAGGGGCTGAGGGGAGGGGCTGGGGACTGGGGGCTGGGGTTTGGGCAGTTTAAAGGGCCCTGTTGCTTGCAAGGCTGGTCCCTTTAAACTATCAGCTGGCAGGCGGCAAGGGGGGATCCCCCCTGCTGCCCGCCAGCTGATAGTTTAAAGGGACCTGCCGCTTGCAAGGCAGGAAAGGGCCCTTTAAACTGTCAAATGCCCTTTTCCCTGCTGCTGCTAAGTGGCCGGAAAGGGGCATTTAAACCCCACGAACCACAAACTGGTTCATAACCTTGCCCCAGTTTGTGCCAGTTTGTGGTTCCTGGTTCGTGAAAACCCATGAACCATGAACCTCATGGTTCATTTTTTTGTGGTTCGTGCCCATCTCTACTCCCAATCCCAGGGAGTATTTTTGTAAGTGCTACCTAAAATACTTTACTCTCATCTCTCATAGGTAGCCAGGCATCATTTACTATGCACAGAGGTAATTATGTATCCCATTTTCAGAGGCATACAGGATATGTGGCCTAAAGCCGCAGTAGCTATGGCCAGTGGAGAGACATCTGTTCCTTTGAACTGTAGCCATATTTTTTTCCAAAATCATATATCTTTTAGTCGTCCTTTTTCTGATCTTCTTTTTAAAACTCCAGTACTTTAGCCTGAGAAGCAGATTGTAAGTGGAGCTGAAGGTGTTCCCCATCTCTAGATGACCAAATCTTAAAGCGGTTTCTTGAAGGTTAGATTCTCTACAATTATTTGCCTTGATTATGAGATGAAACCTGTAGTTCAAAGGTAGTTGTTGGGGGACTAGCCCCATGGGAGTGCTGTTTCTTTTAGGCAATGTTTGGGAACATTCCGGAAGCACTGGGCTGATCAAATCAGGCTCTTTGACATTTTTTATGCTTTAACCCAACAAAAAAAACCCCATGGTAAATCCAGACATTAAGTGGGAAAGGAAAAGAGTTTGATCGGCTTGGACAAATGTCCAGTTTTATATATATCAAGAGACCCTCCTCTCAAATAAGAATCTTATGTTTTATTCCTCGCAGCTGTCTCAAGCATTTTTGAACATATCTATGGGCAAGGAAAGAGAAGCACAATGGCAATAATTATTTTTGCTCCAAGTTAAACAAGCTGGTTAGTCAGCAAGCCAATGCATTTTAACACTTTTTTGTATCTTAGAATGTAAGCAGTTTAAAGCAAATTTGTCTGAACCTGATTTCTGACTTCCCTACAGTGTTGGATAATAAGCTACCTAGCCTCAAGCATTTACAACATTTATGTCCAAGATAGGAACATTCAGCTGACTGCAGTCAACATTATACAAAAGACAGAACATATTTTGAAGATCTGGATATATTTGTACACAGAAATTCTGCAATAGAGGGTAAAATACTTCATATTCAAGATTTATATATTACATTAGACAATAATTGTATAAACCTGTCAGACAAAACCTGTGAGAAAGACAGGTTTAGCTCCTCTGGAAGAAGGATGGATATATCCTTCCTCTTCCGTGATAGGTTGTAATATAGCAGATTCTTCATATCAGAAGGTTTACAGTGAAAATTGGAATTTCCATGGGGTAAATAACTACAAAAGAATTGCTTCCCATGCACAGAAGAATTCTCCATACAATTGCAGAGCTTAAGTGGCAACTTCAGGGTTCTAACTGTGTTTTGAAAATGCCTTATTAAGGACAGAAATAACAATTAATCATTTTAGCCTTAATCTCACTTATGCTCATGTTTTTTTGTTCTCCTCATTTGTGGCTGTACTGGTAAACAGTCACTAGAATGGGAAGAAGATGAGACCCAATATGTATATAGAAAATATTGCAGGAGCACACCTACAGAATGATGGTATCAAGTTCTTTGATATAACTATTTTCCGTGCAATCCTAAGCACAGTTACTCTAGTCTAAGCCCACTGATTTCAATGGGCTTAGGTTAGAGTAAGTCTTCTTAGGATTGCACTGTTTGAGTCTTATTTGGCCCATGACATGAAGAAATTGGGATGAGGCAGAACTCATACTTAACACATCAGTCTCAAGCTTAGTTCTCAAGTAGCGTGATCTCAGATTCTCAGGTAGCATGGTCTGAGAAGGAGGTCTTTATGTGGAAGATACTGGAGAACTGCTGCCAAATTTTGAGGACCAATCACATGACTCTGGGGTGGGGGTTGCATGATTAAGCTCCTAAACCTTTACCCTTTTAGAAGAAATATGTGGGTTTTTCCAGTTGTCAGTGGATCAGGAAGAAGGATCATTTAAGTCTCATGCTCCCTCATCCCATTTTCATTTCCACCTGAAAACAGCACCACGTAGCTGCTGAGGTAACATGCAAGTTCACTCCAGTGGGGCAAATAGCAGTTTCATGGGCCATTTCAGGTCAGGAACCTGAGTGAAGGAGAAAACCCTATTCCCTGTACCATTTTAATTGTTTTTAAATTATTTATTTGTGCAAAGAAAGAAAGATCTGTCAAATATGTACATACATTTCTATAAACGGTCTCCAAATAAGACTATGCATTTGTCATCTATATGCAATATATTCGAATGTTGATAAATGTGTAAGTCCCTCAGTCCAATGAGTAACAAGTGGGCTTTTGTCTTTCTGTTGTAGCATAAGTCTTGTAGCGATTGTAAAGGCACAATGAGTCCATTTCTGTTGACCATCAGTTAAGTTCCATGAGACAGACAAATAGTTTAAAAGTACATTTTAAAAATGAGTATTTTAATATAAAATTAATATGAGTAATGACTTCCTCCCCACAGGACCAAATAGCTGGACATGTCCAAAGTGTATGCTTAAGAGATGCATCTTGTAAGTAACAATGCCTAAAACTGGACCCTGTACTAGAAAGGGCACTAGAAAAGTCTTTTACTAGAAAGACAGGCCTAAGGGTCAATTTGTCAAAATCTCACATCCTCCCAATTAATTTGTCCAAAAACATGTGCAAACAAATTAGCAAGAACTACAGGTTCCAGATTGCTTACAAACAAATCAGTTACTTGGGGATAACTATTCCAGCCAACATTAACTCCCTCATAAATATAAATCATATGAAAATAATGAAACAGATCAAAACACTTATCAAAGATTGGAATGATCAACAACTCTCCTGGTATGATAGAATACACTTAATAAAATCCTTTATTTTCCCTAAGCTGCTCTACCTTTTAAGAGCTATCCCAATTGTTATCCCACGGACACAAATTAAAATCTGGCAAGGAACATTGAACAAATTCCTCTGGCACAATAAAAAACCTAGAATTGCTTTTGAGACATTATGTCAGAAAGATCCAATGGTGGGTTTAACTACCCAGACCTATACTTATAGCAGATTGCGGTAAGATTGGTTAATATAACACAACTCTTGCGTCATTCAGATCCTCCAAGTTGGGCTATCTTATTCCAACCTCTGATTAGACACTACTCTATAAGGGATATCATCTGGAAACACCCCATAGATCGCCCCAAAACTATCCATATATATATTTTTAAAAATAGCAATATTTTCTTGGACTCACTACTAAAGGCCTGGGATTATAACAGGAAACATTTAGTTCCAGCTATTTCTCGCTATACCCCCTTTATACACCAACACTGGTTTCCATCAGGTCAAAGCAATTCCTTCTCTGAATTTTGGACCCAGTTAAATCTGACGAGAATTATAGATGTGACTTCCAAGAAAGGGCTGTTTGAGAAATCTAAACTTGAAGATATCTCAAAGAATAAAATACCTTGGAGTATGTATCTGCAACTATCTGGTCTTGCTGATCAGATTGAGCTAAAGAAACTATTACTCACTCCTACTACAGAATTTGAATGTATCTTAGAGCCCTCTTCTCTCAATAATAAAGGCCTGATTTCAAAATTGTATAATGTAATTTTAAACACTCTTAAATCTAAAGAATTGAAAATTCAAGCCCAATGGGCCCAAGGCTGCTGAATAGATCTTAACACTGATATCTGGAAGCGAGTTTGGTCCTCCAATATATATAACTCCAAAACAATTGTCACTAAGATACAAACTTACAAGATAATAAATAGATGGTGTCTAACCCCCAAAAAACTTTCTCAGTTCTCGTCTGCACAGTCCCTAAACTGCTGGAAAAATTGTGGTGAAATTGGTAGTTTTGATCACTGTTGGTGGAAATGTAAATATATAGAAAAATTCTGGAAGGAGGTTCTTAATGAAATACACCAAATCACAAACTTTCATATTCCATTGTTGCCAGAACTCATTTTTTTAAATCTTTGGGACAACTGTCAAGTTAGTATACCAGCAATAAAGAAAGAACTCATTGAAACTCTGCTAGTGGCCGCTAAGTGTACAATTGCTGGACTTTGGAAGTCAAACACCAACCCTTCAATCAATAGTTGGTATATGAAAATCTGGGATCACTTCATTTCAGAGAAATTACATGACAAAATCCTTCATATGGAGCACTTCCCAAGAACCACCAATTTTTTAGAAAAGTGGCTTCCCTTCCTTGATTATCTTGAAATTAATAGACCCCATCCAGGCTTAAAACAGTTTTATTTACATACATATGTGTAAATTACTTTTATGTTTCTTTACTAATGTTAAGTGTTTTTATGTATGTTGGTGTGTATCATAGAATTCATTCACCTTCTGACACAAACAATTGTTATAATTTATTACTTTTTATTGTACAGTATTTAATCTAGAATTTTCTGTAAATGACAAACTACAATCTTTATATTGTCAAAGGCTTTCACGACCGGAGAACGATGGTTGTTGTGGGTTTTCCGGGCTGTATTGCCGTGGTCTTGGCATTGTAGTTCCTGACGTTTTGCCAGCAGCTGTGACTGGCATCTTCAGAGGTGTAGCACCAAAAGACAGAGATCTCTCAGTGTCACAGTGTGGAAAAGATGTTGGCAGGTCATTTATATCTACTCAGGAGGGGTGGGGTTGAGCTGAGTCATCCTGTAAGAGTTTCTCAGGGTGTGGAATGCTAATGGAGGGAGGCTTCACTGTATCCTGAACCTCCTCAGGATACAGGATACAGTGAAGCCTCCCTCCATTAGCATTCCACACCCTGAGAAACTCTTACAGGATGACTCAGCTCAACCCCACCCCTCCTGAGTAGATATAAATGACCTGCCAACATCTTTTCCACACTGTGACACTGAGAGATCTCTGTCTTTTGGTGCTACACCTCTGAAGATGCCAGCCACAGCTGCTGGCGAAACGTCAGGAACTACAATGCCAAGACCACGGCAATACAGCCCGGAAAACCCACAACAACTACAATCTTTATCTTCTGTATTTGAATTCAATAAAAACTATTTTTTTAAAAAAAAGAACAGAAGAGGCTGGGCCATGGGAGAAATAATATAAGGTCCCTCTGAAGTGGGAAAGTGGTCTTCTCTCAGGAGATGGAAGGAAGAGAAGCAGCTATTGGCAAGAGAGGCTCGCTCACCCAGGGAAGGTGGTTGGACCCAGGAAGGGCCAGGAAGAGTACAAAGCAGTCAATTAGCTGCATGAGGAAGCGTTACTGTTTTCTTGCGAGCTCATTTATGTGCATATTTTGCCTTGCTTGTTGAAAACTATTCCCAGTTATATCTGTTGCTCACAAGTGTTCTCCCTCTTCCCACTTGTTTGGTGATTGCCCATCTTGTAAATAAAACAGTTTGAGGATTTTAAAAAAAAGAAAAAAAAAGAAAGACACTGTGGTGTTCAATATACTCTAAATATATATTTTTGCTGAATTAATTGCAACTTAAGATCTAGAGAAGCAACAGGTTTAAGGCTTAAAGTCATGTCCCATTGCTTTAGCAGAATCGGATGATCTAGCTCCCTGTTCCATGGCACTAATGTGAATTAGAGCCTTGCAGACCTTTTTTGTTTTTTAATAAGGCAGCTTCATAAATATGCATACCTTTGATTTTTCCTTGGTGGTGGTGGAAAGTGCCATAGTCATAGCTGACTTGTGGTGACCCCTGCTGGGTTTTTCAAAACAAGAGACTAACAGAGGTGGTTTGCCATTGCCTGTCTCTGCAACCCTAGTCTTTGTTGGAGGTCACATCTAGTTACTAACCAAGGCTGACTCTGCTTAACTTTTAAGACCTGATGAAAACAGGCTTTCCTGGGCTATCCAGTTCAAAGCTTTTCCTTGGTACTCACTAGTACTATATTTGTGCCTAAGTTAAGTTTAGGGTTGCTACAATCATTTTCTTAATTTTTCCAACTGCTTGTACTGTGTCATGACTCTATTAAACTGAATGAACATTAGTCAGCTTTCAAGCTATGTTAGTGTCTTTCTTAGAATTTTAATATTGGGACGAAGCTGTACATGGGTGGAAAAATCAATGGTACTAATAACATCCTACAGCACTTCATTTTAAATCAGATGCAGTTCTCATGTGACCACTTTAGTACCTAGTATTTCCAACCTGCCCCCCCCCCCACAAGTAAAACAATTAAATGGATATCACACTCTTGAAAACTAAAACTTTTTAAAAAATCAATCTCATTAATGCAGCCTATTATGCCAAGTTTGTCTACAGAATATTTTAGGAAGAAAAAAATCATTCTTGCTGTTGTTCTATATTGCCCATAGCTAAACAGAGAAGGACTTGAATGCTTCAATCTATTAGAATTTATACCTTCAGAGAATTGTAATTAGAGAAGATAGAATGCTATGTGATGGCCTAAATGGAATTCTTCAGCTCAGCAATCTGGACTGTTTCATCTAGTAAAAGTGTAATATGCCACCACTGATTAATAGCTTTAATACTTTCGAAAGTGTTGGGACAATTTTTTTTCAATAGTAAGTAAATGTAGTGATTAAAATGTCAAAGATAGCAATCCTAATTGCTCTTACTTGTGATTCAGTCTCATTGAACACAGTAGGATTTACTTATGAGTAAACATGCCACCATCTATTTTTAGTAAGGTGATAGGTGTGATTATATGACACGTGTATGGGTTGGGGAGAGATCATTAAGGCTGCACTATACATTTATTAAGCAAAGGTCTGACATAAAACTGAAACATCTGGCAGATTGTAGAAATGTGACTTGCTTGCAGTCAAATAAAGATGATTCTGTGTTTCGGGATTAGAGTTGCCATTCACTGATAGGGGTGGGAGATCCCCTGCTCCTAGCCTTCTCCCCACTCACCTGGGGGGACAAGAAGCAGGAACAGGCCTCCTGAGGTGTGCTCCAGGTATGGCATAATGATGCCATGCAGGCCCCGAGAGTGCTCCTGGGCTTCACGCTGGGCTGATTCAGCCCGTTTGTGGGCCCAAATCAGCTCGGCGTGAAGATGGGGAGCACTTCTAGGGCCTATGCAATGACATCACTCCCAGAAGTTATATGATTGTACCACCCTGGGCGTGCACGTGCGAGAAGAAACTGCAGCTAAGTGCCAGGGGGGGCCCTCCTGCTAGGAGTATAAAGGGACCTGGCAACCCTATTCAGGATATCATTCGTTGATGGTTTAGTTAAAATAGTTCATCATCATTTTTATACCTTTCTTTTATAAGCATATCTCCTAAACTTGGGAATACTAATATGCAGTGATCATAGCTCCAAAATCTACCAAACTATTATGGTCATCTTCCAAGACCCAGCTTCGGGTGCTCCTGCTTTCTGAGATTAGGCAAGTAGTAACATGGGAGAGAACCTTTTGGTCATGGTACTCAAACTCTGGAACTCTCTCCCCAGGGAGACTCGCCTGCTTCCCTTCTGTCACCGTCTTCAACCAGGTAAGGACTCATTTTGTTTCATCTGGCATTCCCTATGTGATCATTTCTTCCTGCCTTATGTTTTAATTGCTGTTTTTATGTATGTGTATTTTATTGTACTTTTAATGTGTATTTCTTTATGTGTTTCTGCTTGTCTTTAAGTCTTTTAATGATTCAGGGTTTTTTGTTTTTTAATGTTTAATAAGACATGTCCTTCTTAAGTATGCTTTTATATGTTAGCTGCCTTGGTGACACTGACGAAGGCAAAAAGTGGGTATAAATTTTATAAATAAATAAATATCAATATTTTCCTCATACATATATCTAAAGAATAACTTCTCATTAAGAGATACAGGAGTTCAGTGTTGTCTTCTTCTTGGTCTACATATTATAAGTAATAAGCTTGTTGAAACTTCTTGAATCAATCTTTGTGGTAGGACTGTTGGTACTGACATATTGCTATACTCTTATGAGTTTTTAAATAAAAGGTTGTTATTTTTATATTGTGGTGGTGTTGTAAACCATCTTTAAATTGATAACATGGAACTCATTATATTTTAAATAGAATATAATGTAATATATAATTTGTAATATTTAACCTAGGCATATTGGTAACTACAGCAAAATTTTAATTGTCTTATGTCCTAATTCATTTTTAGGATTTCTTATTATGTTGCCACTTGGGTGATCTCATTTTTTTTACATTTGAGAACCCTGGTGGTGCTCTGAGGCATTATTACATTTTTATAAAAGTGGATTTAATTAGTTCACATGGGTAATTGAAAATCCAGAATTTCATATTAAGTAGGCTTTATTGGATTAATTTGTAGAAAACTCAAATTCCTTTTAGCTTCTCAGCATTTGAAAAGTGGAATAATATATCTGAAACTTTCATATGGGTTGACAAATGTAATTAACTTAAAATTAATGTAGAGTAGTTATTGGAAACTTTCAAGGAGTATATGAGTAACTTGTTACAGTGTTCTGGAAGGTGCAGCTCATGGGAAAGTGTTGTCTTAGATCAACTACTGAGAATGTCCCATGCTATGTAAACTACAGATGGACTTCAGATGGCAGGGGCAGCAAAGCAGGACTTGTTCAGGTTATCTCAGATGTAATGTAGATTCATTCTGGAGAAGTGGTTCTTAAAGTACCCTTGTACCAAATTACTTAGGGCCCTGTAGGTTAAAATCAGCACTTTTCATTGGGGTCCAAGACACACTGGAAACCAATGAAGGGTATGTGCACACCCTCTATCAAATGTTTGCATTCTGGACCATTTGAAGTTTCAGATAGCTTTTCAGAGTTCATACAGTTCATTATAGTAGTCTACATTGGGCATGAGAAACTATGACCAGACCAGACTTATCTAAGAATGGTTTTGGATGGGGTCGCAGTGCCCCTAAAAAAGTGGATATGTGGTTTGGGGATACTTGAAGGTCTTTGCCTAAATATGGAGACTGTGATCTCTGCTGTGCTGCCTAGAGCCTTTAGCTGCAGGCCTTTCTTCAGGAGCAGGATTTAGCTGCTGTTAGCTCTGTTTAATCAGCTGTACTTTCTCCACCAGCGTAAGAGAAAAATTGTCTGATTTCACTTAATCCTCCCTTGTTACTATAGTTCCCTGTGCTGCATACATGACATTTTGTCCTGAGCCTCAGCATTAGGTTTTAAGGGCAGATGCTATGGGGAGGGTGAGATGGATCATTGGATATGAGACTTCTTTCATTTTGTCCAAGTTTTGGGTCTAAAGTCATGTTTTGCTGCTTCAGGATTTTTAAAACTATCTTTTGTTGTTCTGATGTTTTAATGATGGTTCTAAATAATTCTTACTCTCATTGTAATGATTGATTTTGTTAAACTGCAGTGTTATATATTGAGTGGTTTGTGTATGTTTGAAGCCAACTGGAGAACTAAATAATTGAGATAGTAGACTATCCATACCTTGAACAACTAAGTAAATAGATTCAGATATAATTTCCCGGAAAAACTTAAATATTCTCTTATCTTTTCTATCTCTACTAAAAGGGGAGTTAGTTGTTGGTTAGGCTTGCTTTTAGTCAGTTTTATATATTTTTCAGGGCCTCAAGACCTGTATATGTTTAATGACAGGAATAAAGTCAAAAGGTATGTTGCCTGGAACCCCCTCCCAGAACCTGGACATGGACCTTATGTGGAGTGTGCACAACTTGGCACTGAGGCCAATCCTATGCATGGAAAGGGAACTTCGTGGGACTGGCAGGGCACCTCCCAGCCAGCGCCCACAAGCAACCCTCCCTGGGACCACTCTGGAGTAGCCACTCTGCACCCAGATCAATGTGCCTGCTTGCCAAGATGACAGCCACTGCTGAGATCCCTACCGGAACCAGGACCAGTAGTGAGCCAAGAAGAGGCCATGTTCCAGAAACAGTTTAAAAAGGAAACAAAAAGGACAACTATTTTCCTATGGGAGCCATGATGACACGCCAGCGCTCCTGTCATGAACAACTTTCTAGGTGTGCCTCCTGGTATGCAGATGTCATTGTCCAGCCAAAGACAAAGATGTGAAGCAAGACACCCCTGAACTCTGTTAATCTCGTATCAAGACAATCGCTCCAACCCATCAGGTCATGGACTATCAGAAAATCCATTCATTCCACACCCGTCCTTCCTTCTTGACCTTTGTCCCTTCTGAGGAGTCACAAAAACAAACATTGGATCCCAAGGTGTCCACCCTGGATTTCTTATGTCCCACTGAAATGGCACATTAATTACTTTTGTTAAATTGTCTGAGAACCAATTATGGGGCGTGAAACCCACCCCAGGTCTTGCCTTGGGATAGAAATTGGCTATTTAAGACAACCCTTTCTGGGCACTAGTCAGATGTTCGAGATCTCACTCCCATTCTGCCTCACCTCATGTATTGCTGGTCACTCCACTAGGCTTTCTGCTCCTCACTGCCGAATCTCTGCTTCTTGATGAACAGGTAATGTATTGCCCACCAACGATCTTTCCTGCTAATGCAACTGTCTCTATACCCTTTCCACCCTTTGATTTCCTAGTTCTATATTGAATGTATGTGTGATTCTTAGGGCCAAGCTACAAGAATGACACTTGAACAGCAAGTGAACAGACTCACGTGTATTCCTCCCTGTTCACTTGCGCTCCACTTGATCACAAGTGAACAAATGGAGCACAAGTGGAGCACAAGTGAACAGGGAGGAATACACCTGAGTCTGTTCACTTGCCATTCAAGTGTCTTTCGTCACTTGTAGCTTGGCCCTTAGACCCTGTAAGCTTAAAGGTTCTCAAGTAAAAGCCATGATTCATTTTAAAGTATTAGTCTCCTCCAGTATTGTGCGTGCTCCAGAAACTCTGACTCTGGTATACACAGGGTATGATCCCATAATATATGCCCATTGCCTATTAATTCCCCATTTTTGAGGCAATTCGGCTAACAGATGATGCCATTCCATTCACTACTCCTAAAGGTGTAACCAAAAATTCAAAGAGGCAATGCCAAAATATGCTATTAAATGTGTTTCAGAGATCACAGTTCCTAGATCTGCCTTCTGTTCACTATTCAAGTGGAACCTATGAATGAATATGAATCTATGAATACAGGGTAAGGGTCTAAGTATTAAAAAACTGAATAGCCTTTACTTACAATTATATGACTTTATTATTCTCACAAAACTAGGCTGCTTTGATATAATTGTTTTATAGATAATAGAAGACAAGGTAGATAATCTACCCTTTTCATATAACTAGAATAACAATGCAAGAACTACAGAGATTTTTTTGTTTTTTAAAAAATTACAGTCACAGTATAGACAAGTTCAGGGGAAATCATGCAACTTTCACTCCGATGAACTCTAATTAGACTGAAGCTGAGCTTTGGTAAACAACAATGGGCTTAGAAAATAACTTGTGTGATCTGCTAATCTTGGGACTGTGCTATTTGGTTGATCTGGAAAATGCATTCACTGAAGCAAAGTGAAAAGTGTCAATGATCAGTGGCTAAACGTTCCAGACTTTACTCATATTTGGCCACTACTGGGGACAATTTGGAATCTCTTAATCCTGCTGTTTTGATCACAATTCTCATTTAACTTTATTTTCCTTTATGTATGAGTCTATTTGAAGAAGTGAACTGTGATTCATGAAAACTCATATTGAAATAAATGTCATTAATCTTTAAAGTGCCACTGTATTTTTGTTTCATTTTTATACAACAGACTAACAGACTACTCCTTTTCAATCTTTATTGTGTGCCAGTTCTTGTTTCTTCACACAAATTCTTTTACCATAAAAGTATGATTTTCTTAAATGTGTTCATCAATGTTCAGTCCACTCACAACTTTCCCTGCCCATCCTGCCTGCTGCAAAGTTTGTGGCATCCCTATATTAATTAGGGAGCACTTGCAAATAGAGATGGGCACGATCAGCATTACGATCGAAAAAAACCCACGATAATGGCGATTGCGCGATTGTGACCCGGCGGATTGTGATCGTCCATGGCCAACGATCCAGCGATCGGGAGGGTCCCGGATCGGGGCTATCAGGCTCGGATCGGGGATCCAGACATTCAGGTGCCAGCAATCTATTCCCCTGGCAATGGAGCCAGGGGAATGCCTGAGCTGTGTTTGCCCTCCTTCTGTCGCCCTGGAAACCCAAATGGAAGCCCAGCTTTCCTTGATCAGCAGGGCTCCCTTCCAACCACGGATCAGCAAAGCAGTCACCAGTTGGGAGAAGACACCCAGGGGAGGGAGGGGGAAGGGGGTGTTCTGTAGCCATGGGCACTCCAATCTCATCCCTGCAAACCCTGATAGGCAGCTCTGACGGCCAAACACAGACGGCCAAACACAAACACAGATGCCGCTGTCATCACCCACCGTTCTTTTCTCGCCTGGAATACCAGCGCGCTCCTCTTTGGCCTGGTGGGCAGGCACATGGGGGGTGCTGCCAGAGAGCGGCCAGACCCCCCGCCCCCTGAGGGGAGGTGGCTCATCGCCGTCTCCCTGTGCCCGCTGGGCCCGGCGGCTGCCGCCACCGCCCACCTTCCCACATAGCTGGGAATAGTAGCGCACCCCGCTTTGGCCTCCACAATCCATGATCCATGGATCGGGAACGGGAGATGATCAGTGTGGATCGTTAATTCGGGATCGTTGCCGGCGCCGATCCACAATCAGCTGGATCGTTATTTTTTGGGGAGCTCGTGCCCACCTCTACTTGCAAATTCCTTTTTTCATATAGAGTTGCCACACTGCAGTCAACAACACCTGGAGAAATTAGGGGGTGGAGTCTGACACACTGGTATGCTGGTGTTACTTCTGACAAATGGAAGTGACGTCATTAGTTGCTCTAGAATTTACAAAATCTCTATTGTTTTACCATAGAGTTTTTTAAAATTCTAGAGCATCCACTATGTCCCTTCCAGTTTTTATTGGAAATGATGTCAGAGTGCCAGGGCATTGCCAGTACACTCCCAACTTCTCCCATCTACATATTCACTTCTATCGGACACTTTCCCCAGCATGTACAGATTAAAGTGATAAGAAAGGCTAGACTCAAATCAAGCTTTTACTCAATTTGACAGGATTTTTTATCCTGAGAGCTACTTCCTGATTCCATTCAGAGACTTCTAAGAAAAGTATGGAGCCTGTTGCTTGGTTTGCAATTGTGTCCTATCTATTTTATTTTGCATTCTCTGCAACACAATGTGACATGCTGCTACTAGATAACTGTTTTAATTACTTTTTAATTTAAAACCAAGCATATAAATCCCTATAGCAATAGGATAGCAGAAATAATTTAAAGGCAATTAAATGAAGCAAGCTTTGGATTCTTGGATGATACTACAACTTCTTTAAAAAAAACTGCCAGTAATTAGACTTTGTTGAGTTCCTCTGTTTAATCAAAATTCACTTAAAACTCCTTCAGGAGATTTGATATTCCCTGCTAAGCTTGCTGCTGAACAACAGACAAAGACAATTTCCAAAAGAATGATTATTTATTTTATTTATAATTTAATTGTAGCAAAAGAAGTTAAATTAAAATGGACTGTTAAAAAGGTTCTCTGAATACCAGAGTAATGGGGGGAAATGAAAGCAAGCTGCAAGGAAGAATTTCAGAATTAAATGTTTTTTTAAAAAAACCTTTGCCAAAGATGGCTTCTCCATGAAGCTATGGTTGTTGTGAATGAGAAAAGGCCCAGATAAGTTACAATAAATTTGTTAAGTTTTTAAGGTACCACAAGACTCTTCTTTTGTATTGGCTGCAACAGACTAACAAAGCTACCCCAATGTAATTTGTGCCATTAACTCCAATTTGGTCTGAGATTTCCCCAGCATGGAACTAAGCATTTTCATTTACTTATGTACTAAGGTCTGTTTATCATTAAAGTTACATTACCAGGGAACAGGCAAGTGAGATGGCAATACTAAATGCAGCATTTTCAAATGAAAAAGAAAAGTTTTAAATTGTTGCTTTTCAATTCTGGAGCTAGATGCCTCAAAGGTTCACTCGAGTACAGTTCTAAGTAAACCATCTTTCAAATGGGTTACATAGTCTCCTGACTGTTGAAGGGAGATGGGGAGACTAGAGAAACAAAATTCTTGGGGCCATGCATCACCAGAGGGCTCATGAAACTGAGCAAACTACGTGATTTGTTTTCATAGGAGGTTTAGGTTGGATCCAGGGGGCATGAAGAAATCTTTGTCTGGGGTTCTGTCGTGGCTCTTCTCTAGCCTTACCAAGTTGCCTGCCACAGCAGGCAATCTCTAATCCATATTCTGGTCCATGTTCAGTGGTGCAATGGAAGCAAAAATGGGAGAGATGATGTCACAAAACTCCAGAAATTCCCCTCATCTGTTTTTCCCCCATAGAGATTGAGGAAATTCCTAGAGTGTCATGGACACTGTGACATAACTACCAGGTACTCACCAGGAAGTGATGTAATGGTGTCTCACATCATCATTTCTCCCAGTCTCTACCTCCCAGATGTTCTTGGCTGGTACTCTCCACAACCATGGTTATTGCTTATGCAAACAACTATGGCCACTTCCACATTTTTGTTTTAACCTAGTTATTATCTGTTGCTGCCCTGACTACATGTAAAGTGAGTGGAGACAGCTGTTTCAAACAGCATTTACATCCATTTATGACCATGCGTGAATCACTATGGCAATTTCAAACAGCAATGCCTTTTCTGGCTCAGGAAGTGGCTATCCTCCCTACTCTGGGCCATCAGGACATTTGTATTTTTTAAAAAAATCAGTACAAAAATATTGCTATAGCACTTTAGCACTGCATGTTAGGTGTAGCAGGTTCTCTGAATTCCCAGCTTTCATTTTTTAAAAAAGTAAGTCTTCAGCGCCTTCTGTTGTAGCAATATAAGGGAAGAGCCATATCTCCACAATGGAAGGAGCTAGAGACTTATTTTCTAAAAAAATGAAATCTTTTAGTAAAAAATGACATTTTTATTTCAATTGAAATACATATTTTATTAGGCAAAGCTGAATTAAATAATTCTGGTTTCTGATGTATGTGGTGTAAAAGTCAATAGAAGAGAAGTCAAAAAATTAATTAATACTGAAGCTTGCCTTTCCTGAATCAACATGAAGGTGATTTTGCTAAATGTGTCCAGCTATGTCTAGCAGAAACATTAGCCTCTTGTATAGACTCTGCTGATCTACATATGCTGATTTACGCTATAACAAATAATGTGGTGTTGACCTTGAAGAAAACCCAGATAATTCAGTCAGCACAAATACAAATACTTAGTTGTTATCTGGAGCAAATTGTTATGTACATGTTATGTACATATTGCACCTATTTTAAGAACATTGCATTTATCATTGTGAAACTTTGACTCTCTGGAAAATGGTGTCCATGGCCTCATACAGTCAGAGTATGAATCTATGATGGGGTCAAAGCAGAGCATAGCTGGAGGAATAGGGATCAGTGATGGAGGACCACTCTACCTGGCTGCTTGGGTGGGTTTGTATGGAAGCAGGTGGCCACATGTGGAACTACTTGGCTTGGGCCATTTCTCAAGGTAAGAATGGTAGGCTAAAACATAAACAATAACAACAACATTAGATCTATATACTGCCCTTTAGGACAATCTAACACCCACTCAGAACAGTTTACAAAGTGTGTTATTATTATCCTCACGACAATCACTCTGTAAGGTGGGGCTGAGAGAGCTCTGAAAGAGCTGTGCTTAACCCAAGATCACCCAGCTGGCTTCAAGTGGAGGAGTGAGGAAATCAAACCGGGTTCTCCAGAATAGATTACAGTCACAGATCACAGTCTTGCCACTCTTAACCATTACACCAAAAGGCATGATAGGGTAGAGTATTAATATCAATGTAAGTTGATTTGTTTCAAGTATTATTGTCAGTTAGTTTGTTTTAGATATCATTGTTAGCTGCCTTGAGTCCTATATTGGAGAAAGAAGTACTAGAAAAATTTTAACTAAGTAAATATTGCCATTATGAGTATAGCTATATAGATGGGGTAACTCTGATAGGTACTATCATAACGTAGTAAATACAGACTATGTGTATTTGCACTTGCAGCCCCAACAAGGTAAATAATGCCCCCGGGGCCATTTTGGATCAGAAAACAGTGCAGGGGGAAAGCTGAAGGACCAGGGCAGGTGAAGAAGATTTTAACTGGTGGGTCACACAGTACATTCAAATATGACTTCTGTGCAGACTGAATGCATTTTGGGGAAATGGCCTCACACCCGTTGGTCCAGAGTCTATATGCAGATGTTACACTGAATATGGATTGTAGTGGTGGGGCAGGGCCAATATGCACAACCACTCTTGTACCTTTACCCAGGAATATGGACATAATTGTTTAATAAAAGCAAAAGTGAATACAAAAGTTCCTGCAAGACATTTATTCTATTTCCATCATCACCAAGAGAAGATTGGTGTTGTGAAATCAAGCTTTCAGAATCAAATTCTGAAGTACAGATCTTTCTTTTTTACATTGCAGATCACATAATCATGATGGTAAAATCATGTCCTGAACCCTATAGAAGCCAAGAATCTCCACGTAAGGTTAGAAATGGCTCATATGACAGACCACCCCCTCTTCACTCCTCCCATTATTTTCCCACCAAAATTCAGTTTCCCTGCTTTGCCTGAGCAGCCCCAAGTAGCATGGTAATACCTGTGGTTTTGAAAGTCTTTTTGGCACACCTTGACACGCAGATATTATTTTTGCTTTTTAGCCCAGCCCAGGAATTTTAATGGAGAAAAGGAGCCCTCTTCCTTTTTGTGGAAGGAGACTGTATAACATTTTGTGGCATTGGAGACTGTATAACATTAAAAAAGAAACAATGTTTCTTCAGGAAGTTTCCTATGACAGTTCATGTTTTCTAGAGTTAGTCACTTTCTTTGTTCACCAAACTCGCTCTTTTCTTGAAACTAAAGGATATTTCTATCTCCTGTGATAGCTAAAACTTTTTCCTTCACAACAGACTCAAGTTCCTCCTCAGAGCCAAACCTCCTTTGAAAATAATGATAGCAACATTCAATTTATATACCGTCCATCAGGACACCTTAATGCCATACTCAGAGTGGTTTACAAAGTGTGTTATTATTGTCCTCACAACAATTACCCTGTGAGGTGGTTGGGGCTGAGATAACCCTGAGAGCCTGACTCAAGGTCAGCCAGCTGACTTCAAGCAGAGGGATGGGGAATCAAACCCTGTTCTCCAGCTAGAAGTCCTGCCACTCTTAACCACTACACCAAACTTGGTGTCCAGAAAATTGGGCCAGAATTAATCTTCTCACCAGAAGATATAATACTTCTTTTTGGCTTGAAGGGAGTCTCAACTCATTACCCAGTAACTCTCACCAAAACACACTCCCAGCTTATGCTGACACTTAGACTTTGAATTCTTAGGTAGAATTATCCCTCAGGACTAGAGATGGGCACAAAACGTACCACGGAACAAAATTTTGTATGGAATGGCTGGTTCGTTTGCACCAAAACACACATTCTGTAGGGAATGCGTGTTTACGGAACAAACAAATTTTTCCAACCATTCCATGGTTGGTTTCGGAGTTTCACAGACCCCGCACCAGTTTTAGCCCATCGGCTGAACCCAGCGTGAGGTCTGTGAAACTGACAGCCCCTGCGCAGGAGAAAGGGGCTGTCAGTTTCACAGACCCTGTGCGGGGTTCAGTCAATGGGCTGAAACTGGTGCGGGGTCTGTGAAACTGACAGCCTCTTTCTCCTGCTGCCCGGGCTGTCAGTTTGTCAGTTTCACAGACCCTGTGCTGGAACAGTGTGGGGTCTGTAAAACTGACAGCCTCTTTTTGGAACCAGTGCGGGGGCTATGAAATGACGGCCTCTTTCTTCTGCTGCCAGAGCAGCGGGAGAAAGAAGCTGCTGTTTCACAGCCCCTGTGCTGGAACCAGAATGGGGACTGTGAAACTGACAGCCTGTTTCTCCTCCAGGTTGTCCATTTTACAGGCCCACAGCATGGGGGCTGTGAAATGGACAGCCCAGGCAGCAGGAGAAACAGATAGCTTCTTTCTTCTGCTGCCTGGGCTGTCATTTTGTCAGTTTCACAGACCTCGCACTGGAACTATTGGGGGGGGGGGCTTAGAGCAGGCCTTATTGGGTAATCCCCATACTATGTACCAGGTAGAAGTTACCCTTTAGAGTTATCCCAGGAAATGAGTGATGACCATTATGCCATTTCATAAGTGGATGTCTCCAACCCAAGAGATTTTTGTTTCTCTGTATTTTCTGCTCTCACAACACTTGCCCATATCCAGTGTGGGGACACCATGGCTCAGTGGCACAGTATATGTTTAGCACACTGAAGATCTCAGGTTCCATCTCCAGTTATCTCTATAGGACCTTTGTTAGGAGGTGCTGGGAAATACTTTCTTCTGTCTGATATACTAGAGAGCTCCAGTATACACAACTGAAGCAATGAAGTAAGCAATAAAGTAAGGCAGCTTCATAGGGTCAAGCTGCCCTTTCTGTATTAACAGAACTGATTCAGAATGACAAACACTAAATGTTTCTGCTCACTTGTGACTCACAGTAATATATAGTAGAATTATCATTGTTTAAATTTACAAAGAAAATTGGCACAAAGGCTTTCTGTTCTTCATGCTGAATTAGCTCAATTTGTTGCACTTCCCTCCTCTCTTTCGGCATTCAGACTTTAATTGTAATAAGGGGAGGGGAACAATGGAAATTTTATGAATCAGCGAAAGAACATGCTGTGCTTCAGAAGAAATGAAGAAGGGGAATAAAAGCTAGATGTAGAGAAAATATGCAGGGTCAGAAAAGATTTTAAATGGATTTTGTAATTAGTAATGCCAAAATCCATTATTTTAAAGAATGTCTTCCAAAGAAGGTTACATTTCCACATGATGCAACAAATGTCTCTTATTTTCATACTTCCAAAGAACATAATTGATATTCCTTACTCCATTTTCCTGTCATTTTTGTGGTATGGTGGCTTTTATGAGTGCCACCATCTGGCTTTCCTTCTAGTACATATCAGATATGATATATCATTCTACATACCCTTACCAGCTGGCTCCCTGGTAGCTGGACAAGGAGGCTGAAACAGTTGCAGCAACTCAATTCCCCTATAAAGGGCTGGGAATAGACAGCATGTCTGGTCTATCTAGCCTCAAGAGGCATAGCTGGGGTGAAAGCTGAGCTGACAATAGAAAGAACCACACCTGACAATATATGGTCAAAAGCAGAGCAAACTGGAGCTGGAAGGGTCAGGGCTAGTATAAGAGAATAAAAGACTATACTGCTCCCACAAAGATCAGCTGGACATTAGCAGAAAACATAGCCACTTGGAGGATCAAACAGAAGGCAAAGAGGAGATCTAATACCAGTGCCTGGAAGCCCACTAGTAGTGTCACTCTCAGCTTGGGGAAAAGATTGTCAGTCTAGGCCCACCACCCCAGAAGTGGACGAAATAAAAGAGGAACCCAGTGAAGTAACTAGGGCCCAACTCTAATTTTCTATGTTCATTAGTACCTTCTGCATGTTTCTGCACTATTTTAATCATGATTTAGCTGCTGCCTCAGTGAGAAGTGGAATGGAGACTAAGGCCCCATTTCTAGTCCCATTAAAATATTTCCTAGCTTTGTGACTAACTTTCCCAGGATAACATGAGGCTTTCAGTTTCCTAAATGTAATCCTATCATTAAAAACTAGAGGTATGCAAAATTACTTTGCTGAACTGATCAAATGATAATCATTTTACATGAAAATGGCAAAACCTCCACATTTTTTAATCTCAAACTATCAGTAATATTCAATAGAATATAAATATGTGAATATGTGTACTATACTGGCTGATAATGGCCAGAGGGACTAGCTATTCCTTTCCTTTCCGATTAACAGCCTACAAGCCATACGTCAAATTATTTTATAAGTAATTTATAGCTCCATAGATAAATATAACTAGATCACATCTATTCTTTTTAATCTTGCCTGATAGCAACATCTTTAGTTTTTGTTGTTCTGAAATGTTTTGTAGGCGTTTGGATGGACTAGCTATTAGGAGTAAAATCAAAAAGAGTCCAGTAGCACCTTTAAGACTAACCAATTTTATTGTAGCATAAGCTTTCGAGAATCAAGTTCTCTTCGTCAGATGCATGGTACAGAAACTGGTCAAATATAGAAGAGGAGGGGGGAGGAGGGGAGGAGAGAGAAGATGCAGTTAGGGGGGGAGAGGGAGGATGAAACCAAAACATTCCTTTGCTAGTAAATGTAAACATCTCCTTTTGGTGTAGGGGACAGTTGGCTTGGGTGAGGTTTCAAAGGAGTTTGCCCTGTTAGTTTGCAGCAGTAAAACAGCTAGACCATCCAATTCCTATGTAGTATAAGTCTCTATAGCTATTAGGAGTGTGTACAGAAAAAGAATTCTATTTCAGTTTTGGATCTGGGATTTCTGAAGGAACTATGTACCATTACTGTTTTTTTCCCCAGATGGTGCATTGCCAGCTTAGGTTCAATCCATTTGGGGTTTTTGTTATCATGAATTCCGGCCCTGTTCTTTGCAATGAAGGCTTCCAGGCTCTTTGGGGCAGCTATTTTTGCACTTAATGGCACCAGTATCATACAGAACACCATAATTGATCCACAGAGGTTTTTTTCTCAGTTACACTACACACACATTCCTAACAATATACTCTGAAGAAGGTAAGTGTCAACTAGAGGTGGGTACAAACTGAAATACAAACTGAAGTTCATCACAAACTGTGCCAGTTCGTGGTTCACAAACCAGCAGTTCATGGAAGCTCATTTTTTATGAACTGTGAGGAATTTTAGCCCTGTTTGTCTGGTTTGTATTAGGGGTGTGCACCCCAAAAGATCCAGGTTTTAATCTGGAATTACCAGAACTCCAAAGCGGCAAGCCACTTTGGGAATCTGGTATTTAGCTCGCTTCGGTATGCTCCATAAAGATTCGTAGCATACTGAAGTGAAGGGAGAGGGGAGGCTGATTAGCTGGGTGGTGGGAGGGTGCCACTGTGGTGGCAGCCCTGCTGCCATGTTGCTGCCTGCGGGCCACAGTGGCCAGCTGGGCGGTGGAGAAGGCTGAAGCTGCCCCCTCTGGCCCTTCCTGCCCCTCAAAGAGTGTAAAGGGTAGAAGGCTCCCTGCACCATTTGCAAACTGTATGGGGAGCCTTCTACCTTTTAAACTCTGTCCCTTTTCAGCCAGCTGGAGAGAGGGGGGAAGAGTTTAAAGGGTAAAACACTCCCCGCGCCATTTGCGGGCCAGCTGAAGTTTAAAGGGCCCTGAAGCTTCCCAAAGTGACCCAAATTGCTTCGGGAAGCTTTGATTCTGGAGTTCTGAATCGGGGCCAGTTTCAGAAAACCCAAATATTTACAGATTGGATCTGATTTGGGCATTTTTTCCAAATCAGAAACCCGAAGCATACACCCCTAGTTTGTATTTCAGTTCTTCACTGCAGACAGCCTGGCACTGATCAATCAGTTTCCTAAGCAACGTGGGTATGGGCTCTCTGCAGACCTCCTGCTGACTTGGAAGTGACTTTTTCACAAGCCAAATGAACCAGTTCATGAACTGGGGCAAGTTCATGAAAGTTCGTGGCTTGTGAAACGCGACGAACTGCAAACTGCATGGTTCCCCATTCTGTGCCCATCTGTAGTGTCAACAGATGCACACTATGGTGGGAACCTAGTTGGAAAAGGGGGAGACGGGCACTGACGCAGCACTAAAAACAATCCTGCTTTATATTCACTTTTTTCTTTTTCTGTAGTCCCAATAAATTATTACATTTGCATTCTGCTGTTGCCTTGGTGCCATGTTTCCTTGTGCTTTTCAATTTTATTCCCACGATGAAAGGCAAATCCTTCTTTTTGATATACAGCATTCCACTGCAAAACTGGGCATTTTCACATTAATTGCCACCAATCTCTATCACCCAAGTGTAGGCAGGCAAACACCGTGATTGTCTGAATCTACCCCATCCACCTAAATAAACCTCTGTTTTCCATAAGTTTTCCTTTTGCTGTGGGGGCAGGCAGGATTGTTTTTGAAAAGATAGAGTAGGCAAATGGCTTACAGGAGGCTTGACTTAAGCTTGATGTGGAGTATTATGCTAGATGGGGGAGAAATAGCCCTAATCAAATCTACTCAGATGTAAGTCCCATTTTATTCAATGGTGGCTACTCCCAGGTAACTGTCTTTAGAATTGTAGCCTATGATTGTAGTCTGTATGTACATTCACCCTACCAAACATTTCCAAAGCTGATTGGCAGGGGAAGGTCTCTCTTTGCAGGGAGACAATGCCATTGTCTGGGTAGCAATGAGGGGGAAAAAGATTCACTCACATGCATTGCACACATTCCCCCTTCCTGCTAACAGAGTTAGTTAGTATTCTAAGGTTTCTCTTCCCTGGGGATCCAGTTGCTGAATGCTATCCAGGAAAACATGATGCTGCTGTGTGGGCCCAGTGCTTGGCCGTTGCTGCTACCACTGTGAGATAAGAACTGAAACGAAACACAGAAACTTTATGGTGGGAGGGTCTCATAATTTTGATTCCTGGATTGGGTTTACTGTTCTGGAAGCTGCTTTAACAACCACCACCACCCCCAGTAATTTTGGGGTATATTTCTGGCTCATTTGTTCATTTTTGCACATCCCTACTAGCAATTCCTAGTTTTCTCCAGCCTTTTTAGGAGTGATGGGACTCAGGATAATTGAGGATTGTTGGAACTACAAAAGTTCTTTGCCAGTGGGGAAAAAATAAAAGCAGTTTGTAGAAAGAACTAGTAAATGCTACCCTTTCTTTCTTGCTTTGGACTTTGTGAAAAAGAAAGCTTTCCATTTGCTTTTTATTATGTTAATTAAATTTACATATCAATGTTTATTTTTTCCATATTCAGTGCCTTTGTAAATAATCTTTTTGGAAGGGTAAAACATGTAATTTGGCAATGGCTTCACACTTCTGTGGCACTGTATCTTTTCAAAAAGTTACAAAAATAATTAAACTTAATTAACATAGATTAAACATTTCAATTTTGATTAAAGTTGACAATTATAGTATGTAATTAACAATACTAGAGGGAATAGGGATGAAAGGATATTTTAAAGAACAATACAAGCACAGGAATGACATTAGTGATGATTATCTTAAGCAAGCAGATTTAGGAATTTATTCCAATAACTTGTGAGACTTAGTAGAGCTTATCCTAAGTAGAATGTGTAGAGAAGAATGCAAAATACTTCTAAATTGGAAGTCTCTAACAACATTAAATGTTAGTCAACAACATTTAGCCTCTGTCCTGTACAAAAAAATGTACATTGACACTTTGGAAAATCAATTATTGCCCTTCATTTTCCAACTAACTCATAACAAACTGTTATCATTCTTGGTATATGAATGAAACATTAACAGTGCAATCTTAAGAAGAGTTACTTCAGTCTAAGTCAATTGAACTCAATGGGGTAGACTGGAATAACTCTGCTTAGGACAGCACTGTTAAGTGTCAGAGAATTTAGATCATCTTTTTCAATTAAATCATTCATATTTTTACAAACTATAAAAATTTATATGCATATTATCATGCATTATTTATTAATGTTATTAAGATGATTTAATTATTTAGTAATTTAATTATCTAAAATAAACCATTCTCAGCAAATTAATATACTTAATTCAAATAAGCAGTAGTGACTTTGAGTCATAAGGGGAAAGAATGAACCTGGACAGAAGTGAGTAATGTGGCTGTTACATATCTAACCCTCCATCTTTTTCCACTTGCTTTATTTAGAATCAAACCAAAGGTCGAAGTAGAGGCTTGGCCCTAGCAGTGGCAGGATAGTGTTTGGGGATAGGGAGTGGGCCAGTGAGCACCCATGGCGATTCCCCATTGGTGGGGAAGAGGGGTCTGTCAGGAGCAGCTGGTACTGCTTGTGACGGCTGCCAGCTGCATAGGCAGACTGCCTTGTGGAACCCCACGTGCAAGTCCTTCCTTCACTGCTGCATGGCTGAGGCTTTAGGAGCTTGAAAGGGGGAACCAAATTGCCTGGCCAGCTGGGTCTCATCCATCCACATAGATGGCTCACACCCGGGACTTCGGAGCTTGCCCAGACAGGTCAAGGAAGAGGTCCAGGCATGACCCTGTGGCTTGACCTGTACGGCTGCTGTTATTGGTTAGTGTTTCTGGTTGATGTTGATTTAATAAAGTGGCCCTTAGATCCAAGTTTGTGTCTGTCTCTTCATTCCAACTAGGGTGGCAATATGGCCCTACCTGACTGGCAGCATTGCCACTCGAGATGGGGGCCACCTTTTGCCTCCCTGGCTGGATGGAGAAGCAGCACAGTTCCCAGCTATCCGAGGACTTGGCTGGGGGCGGAGTCAGCAGCCTGAGCAGGTGGCTCCGCTCTCCCAGCTGTAGTCGCCTCAACTGCTCGGCCCACCCTCCTCACCCGGTATTGGTGCCAGATTAGCTGGCTGCTGTTATCAAGGCCAGGTAGGAATCCCCCCCCTTTTCCAAACTGGCATAGGAAAGGGTTTTTTTCCGCATACTTTGCACCACTTATGGCAGTTGGGGTAATTGGCATCTGGTGGTACCTGTTAGTTTTGTCACGGGCAGTATAGTGTTTGGGGATACGTAGTGGGTTAGTGAGCACCCTTGGTGATTCCCCATTGGTGGGGAAGAGGGGTCTGTCAGGAGCAGCTAGTACTGCTTGTGATGACTGCCAGCTGCATAGGCAGACTTCCTTGGGGAACCCCACGTGCAAGTCCTTCCCTCCCTGCTGTACAGCTGAGGCTTTAGGAGCTTGAAAGGGGGGAACCAAATTGCCTGGCTGGCCGGGTCTCAGCCATCCACATGGATGGCTCGCACCCGGGGCTTCGGGGCTCACCCAGATAGGTCAAGGTGGAGGTCCAGGGGTGACCCTTTGGCTTGACCTGTACTGCTAGTAGGCCCTTGCCGCTGTTATTGGTCAGTGTTCCTGGTTGATGTTGATTTAATAAAGTGGCCCTTAGATCCAAGTTTGTGTCTGTCTCTTCATTCCGACTAGGGTGGCAAATGTGGCTGTTACATATCTAACCCTCCATCTTTTTTCACCTGCTTTATTTAGAATCAAACCAAAGGTTGTCCAAACTTCTAAGAGGCATAGCCCTTGTTAAGAAAATAAAGGAA
The DNA here is from genome assembly GCF_028583425.1 of Eublepharis macularius. Classification (NCBI taxonomy): domain Eukaryota; kingdom Metazoa; phylum Chordata; class Lepidosauria; order Squamata; family Eublepharidae; genus Eublepharis; species Eublepharis macularius. The sequence continues at coordinate 51,965,346 of NC_072798.1, forward strand.
GTGGGCAAGATTCTCAAGTACCACCAGTTCAAGAGAACCCTCTACTTATAACAATTTCTAGGAACAATTCCATACCTAAGTTTATGTACTCTGCCTAAGTATGGACTTTGGGCAGAAATCTGTGGCTACTCAGGCTTTCTATTGCATTGGAATTCTGGAATTACTTGCTATCTCAGCTGTAAACCCTAGATATTTTTACATACTATGCTGAAGCCACACTACATTATAGGGTTAGCAGTCTTAAGAGCACTAAGCTTTATAAACAGTAGTTTTTGCACACTCATTTTTTTTCACAGCTGTATGAGACAATAGACATATTTGTCCCACCCTTCCTTCATATAATTCAGAACAGCATATATGGTTCTTCCTGTTTTCATTAAACCATTGGCATAAAGGTGACTCAGCATGCCTGGACACTGGAGATAGACAGACAATTCCCCCTTTTCTCTAGAATCAGATTGTATATATGTGTGAAGCTTCTATATCTGAGCTAGAAGCTTCTTTTTAATGACTCCTCCTCTTTCTATGCCTTTGTTCTCTCTCTCCTCATGGTCTTGCAAGAGGCAAGACACTTCTTCAGATGTCTCCTTTGCAAGCATACCAGAGGTAAACCCATGCTCTCACAGTCCCACTCACATGCAGCTGGATTAACTGGACACTTGTAATAGTGACTAGTGTTTATATTTGTTTCTTCTGCTAGTACAACAAAAAATGAAGGTGAATCAGCTTTAATAAAGTTAAGTTTCATCTGTTGCAATGTACTGGTTGGAGGAATGTTTCACATGTGATGCCACACTTTCCTGACTGTGCAACTTTGCTACACGAACTAACAAATATTCCCAATAAGAACAGCACTGTATGATATGTTAGACTGAAAGAGCATCACTTCTCAAGGTATCCTAGTGAAGTTCATGGCATAATGTCCTCAATTGGGGACTCTGCAGCCCAGCAGTCAAACCACTATATTATATCTGACTGCCATTAAGAAATCACTTTGAGTGAATCCAATGAAAACAATGAGGACATTGCTGTTCTGCCCTGGGAAAAAGTCTTCCAAGCTCAACTTCAATGTGAGCCTGCCTGAGTATGCAGATCTGAGTGTTTTTGCAATGACAGGAGCTATTAGATCAAACCCCTTGCATCTCACATATAATTGCATGCTAACAACCCTTACCATTGCCATGTAACTACTGAGCTATTTCAGGTGTAAAACTGTCCCTTGCTTCAGTTTGAACACATACTTAGGCTAACATATCTGTTTTGATGTGAACTTTGACCTTAACTGCAAATAGACAAGAATGAGAAGCAATACTTCTTTTATTAACCTAAAAGTATTCTCTTCTCCCCTGTTACAATAGAGAGATATCAAGCTGACCTTTAATTAAACTATTAGGATCAAAGCTGATCTCTTCTTAAAAAGCTGATCTCTTCTTTAAAAGTGGAATGACAATAATACCAGACAAATGCTTAAACATTTGCTTTAACTGTCACCCTGAATTAGAGGAATGGCAGTTTTTCTAACCTTTGATGGCCTAATAAGGCCAGGACGATGACAACAACAACAACAACATGGTGTCTGAGAAAGGTGCTATGGCAGACATGGAAAGAGATTTTCCAACTAAGGATTGGTGGGGGGATCCCACTGTCTGAGGAGAAGGGTTTAAAAGATCTGCAGCCTTTTATGCATGTGTGCATGTGTGCATGTGTTCATTGGACCAGAAGTAATGGAGAAAGTAAGATGGCTTGTCTCTATTTCCCAAGGATCTTCAGATGCTCACCTGTCCCAGGATCCATTTGGAATGTTAACATAGTATCTGTGACTCTCAAGAACCTTTTATTTCTATTAGCTACTTAACCTTCATGTTATGATATCTTCTTCCTTGCATATTATGTGCTCTGCATCATTGTCTGGAGCATCACTCCAGCATTACCCCTCCATGACGAGACAATGACAAACATGAATTGCCTCTGGCAGGTGGCAAGACAGGAAGATGATGGGCTAGGGACCCATCAGGGATGACAGCATCCTGGAGAGAGCTCTCGTCAGCATGCCTGACTCCTGGGAGAACTGCAGTATTACCCCAAAAGGAGGTCTCCTTAATTAGCTGGGGGAATTAGCATTAATGGAGACAAGCAAAAGGGGGTAACTGGGATACTCCACCTATGTCTACAGGTATTGTTCCTTTAGAGAACTCTCAAATAAACAGGCAGATATTCAACTGGAATGTCTTTATTAATAGAGTAATAGAAGGCAAGGATACAGAAAACACATATAGCATGCACACAGAGCTAAGAAGACAGTGAGGAAATGGGAAAGCAGATTTGGGAGAAGGGCAATAATTACTAGTCTTGGAGAGGAAGAGGTCCACAGAGGAGTAGCAAAATGACCAGTGTTTTAGAGAGAGAAGAAGCCCAAACGGATTGAGGGTGCATGGACAGGTACCAAGGTACACACAAACACTGAGCACATGGGTGGGAAGCCCAGTTATAGAGCTCAAAATAAACAAAAAAGGAAGTGCACCAGTCTGGACACAATGTCAACACAATTCATGTGTACGTAAACAGTTTCATATAATATATTAAATCTCAACAATCGGTTAAGACATAAGTGGTCTTGCACAACATTGGAAAGATATCAATACAAAAGGTAATCAGGATGTAATCAAGACATAAAAAGTCCCATGACTCTATGGCATATAGCAAGCCGTCAGCATATGGACGATGAAGCGAAGTAGTCACGATGTCAAGCTGGATACAAGACAACGCTGGATAGTTAGAGGGGCAACGAGCAGCCACCGGCCAATTCCCTCTTCGCTCGTTTCAGATTTCGTGAAATCTTTCCTCTGGCCAAAATTTCTATAAATTAATAGTCAGAATGATAACACCACAATGCCAACTATAAGCAATAATATACATATCTCAAAAATACTCACATTTCAAACTCAATCAATCCTTCTCATGCTACGCAGCAGAAATCGGTATGTATCACAGTAATGGTCGGACATGCCTCAATCATTATAAGCGTTAACCAGGTTATAATTTGTAACAGCTGGCAGTAGACCATTCCCTAATCTTAAAGATACATTCACATACAAGAATCATATATTGCACTAACCCATAATATAAATATTCCTAAAGTTCATAAAAATGCAGTGGGAAAAATGAAGAAAAAAAGGGAGTGGTCAACCTCAGCTTTGGGAGGGGGTGAGGAGTTACATCATGTCAACCCTGTCTTCCCTATTGGGTTGCTTTCACTTCTTCTGCTCTCTCGCTGTGTTCCCACAGGAAAGAAGCAATCTTGACTGTCTCCTCCTTGGCATTGGAACACAATGCTTTATATGCCCCAGGCCACTCCCACAAGATCCCTCTCTCAGTTTCTCATTGGCTCTCCTCCAGGGGCTTCTTTGCCCTCTCTGGGATCTCTGAGCCAAGCTACAAGTGATGCCTTACACAGGTTGGACACTTGTCAGCTTCCCTCAAGTTTTGATGGGAAATGTAGGCATCCTGTTTTTACAACTTGGCTCTCCATTACAGCTGCAAGACCAGGATGCCTACATTTCCCATCAAAACTTGAGGGAAGCTGACAAGTGTCCAACCTGTGTCAGGCGTCACTTGTAGCTTGGCTCTCTGCTGGGATCCTGATGTCCTGCTTATACAAGGCAGTGGTTGGATAATTGCCTTGAGTGGGAGCAGCTGAGAAGAGGCCCTGCTCAACAGCTGAGTGGTGGCATCCTGGATGCCATGATCATCCCCTGTTTTGCAGACCTTGCAGATAGCTGTGACAACACAGAGGATCCTTGGGCATGACAGCATTGTGGTGCTCCATGGAGTCCCTGTGCCCCCTGGGGAAAGTTGCTCATCAGGTGCCATTCCCTCTGATGTTGAGGAAGGCTCTAGTGGGAGCTGAGAGAGTCCAGGAGTTGCACCTGGCTGGCACAGTGTCTGGGTGAGTTGCAGCAAAAGGGGGGAAGGCTGGAGATGGGCTTGTCCCCAATATTTGGACACCCATACTAGATCTTTCAGCAGTTTGACACTGTGGTGCATGACATTATTTTGAAGCATTTGGAAGTTGAAATAGGTATTAAGAGGTCTGTCTTGAGTAGTTTAAATTGTTCCTTATGGGCAGGTCTCAGCAGGTTGCTGTTGGAAAGTACCTGTCATCAGTGTGGGCCTTGTCTTGTGGGGTTTTGGTGGGGGGGGGTTCAGTTATTCCCAGTGCTATTCAATATCTGTGTAAAGCCTTAGGAGAAATCATTCATGGATATGGAGTAGGTTTTCATAAATATGCTGATAACACCCAGTTATGTATTTCTTATCCATTGTCACCTGATAATGCTGTTGAGATTCTGAACCAATGCCTTACAGCTGAGGTTAAACAGTTAAGGATGAACAAGTTGAAACTGAATTCTGACAAGACTGCTGGTTGAGATGGCAGAGTTCTCAAAGAACATCATGCTCCCCACCTTTGATGGAGTCCAGCTGATGCTCACTGATTCAGTTAAGCTTTGGGAGGGGGGGTAAGGAGTTACATCACGCCCACCCTTGTGGGTTATACTGGATTCAGCATTATTACTGGAGAAGCAACTTAATGCAGCTGCAAAAAAAGCTTCCTAACCACTTCATTTAGCCAAGGCTTCCTACCTTGTTTTGGCTGAGCTTGCCGCATGGATTCATGTTACAGATAATTCTTGATACAATTCTCAAGGCTAGACAATTGTAATGCATTTTATGGAGCCTGCCCTTAAAGATGACTCAGAAATTCCAGTTAGTGCAGAACAGTGCAGCTCTGTCACCATTGTTCCAGAGGAGGACTATACATATCACTCCTATTCTGCAGTTAGTGAGTCCATTTCAAGGTTCTGGTTATCATATATTCATAAACTTGAGCGGCGTATTGCACTGTTCACTGGTTGTCTTATGCTGTTTGATTGCACTGTTTGTATCTTGTAATCCACCTTGAGTTTCATGAAATCAGCATGAAAGGCTGATTACAAATAAAGTTTTTTTTAAAAATTAAAATTAGTAGCCTGATTGGTAGGTACAGAACAAGGTTTGATATCTTTTGGGAGCAGCTGTTGTCCTAAGTGAAAGTGATAAGAATCAGTGTGGTTCTACTCCCTCTGCTAGCTCCCAGAGCCTAATTATATGTGCCCTAAACATATGTTTAATGGGGAGAAATCCCAACAGAAGTCTCCTTTTATGTGTGACTGCACTTGCCTTCAAAAATGGTTTGTGAGGGATAGGGTTGCAAATCTGTGTGCCCACAAAGAAAAGATGTTATTGTTCCCTTTATTGGTCCACCCAGACCTCTTTTGCAGATACAAAAGAGTGGGAAGGGAGAGGGGCAGCCTGTTTTTCTTACTGCCTTTCTCATGAGTCTGCAAGGAGGCATGTATCTTAGGCAGTAAGATGAACCTTCTGCCCCCCCCCCCATGGCCCTTTCACATTTGCAAAAGCACACTGGGCGGGAAGCAGAGAGAGACAAAGTCTATCCTTCTTCCATGCACTCATGAGCCCATCCTTCCCCACAAATCATTTTGAAGGTGAGTGCAGTCACACATAAAATGTAAGTTCAGTTGGGTTTCCCCCCATTAAACACATATTTAACACACCTGTAACCAGGCTGTCCATCTTTTTTTGGTGAGTAACAGACAAAAGTTGATTCTGTTTCTTCAGACTCTTGGGTGAGAGACAGATAAGTCAAAATGGAGGGTAGATGGCTACAAAAGGAAAGCTGATATTAAAAAAACTGATTTCTTAGAATTGTAAGAGATGGAGTAGTAAGAGATGGTTCATAACAACAAGAGGGAGAAACTGCCCACTTTCTGAGAGGAGTATTTTTCCTTTGGAAACTTCCCTTTCTTTGATAAGAAATTATAGTCTTAATAGATGTGACGCTGGGAGTTCTGTGATAGGAGCTCCTGAGCAGCCTTGAAGAATGAATGTGTAAATTCAATTTATAAGATAATATAACTATAGAGAATTGAAACAAATAGTTAAAATAGTATATGATCTCTGTCTACTTAAAGTAGAAAATAACTTTATAAAATAGAAATAATTCATGTTTTAAAAAATCAAATTAACACTAAAATATCACATAATTATTTTTAAGTCACAACATTTTTCATACCATGTTCATGCTATTAAGAAACAGAAAAAAATCAAGAGCAAAAATAACTTCTAAAATGTTTACAGTTAATTACTTTTTTTAGTCTTGCTTGTATTGTAAGTCAGCTTTAAGTTAATGATGCCATACACTGTTGTCAAGGCAACAAAATTAAAATAAAACTAGTGAATAAAAATCACTTTCCTTCCATACTCCCATCTCACAATCCTGTATCAAAACAAATTAACTGAATAGTCACACTTGAGCAGTATACAGCCATCTATAAAATGCTGAGAGGGCATTCTTACACTGTCAATTTGATGTTTCAGCAACCGTGTGGAAAGTGATACTTAAAAAGGTGGTATCATGATTGACAGTGGCTTCTGCAATATTCCTTCATGAGGGAGGAATATTAGGTAATATTCTCACCTTGATTTCTCTAGTCTTCCTTGAGACCTAAAGTAAAGATTGATACACTTGTGAGAAACTGATACATTGAATTACGGCCTCTCTCTCTCTCTCTCTCTCTCTCTGCATGTCTGGAAATTCTACCATCCCCACTAAAAAAGAATGCCCAAAATATAAGGATGCATTTCAATGTAAAGCCACTTTGAAAAGTCTCAAACACTGAAATCTAAAGCAGAGTTACTCTAGTCTGGAGTAACTCTGCTTAGAATTTCACTGAAAATCACTTTGAGTTACAATATGGAGATTTGTTGTACAATGAAAAAGTTGGGAGTGAGGTGGTGGGTGGGGGATACTGTACTTTGGTAGTTCTGCTCTTACTCGACTTAGGGCGAAGCTACAAGTGACAAATGACACTTGAACGGCAAGTGTATTTCTCCCTGTTCACTTGCCCTCCACTCAATCCACTTGCTGTTCAAGTGTCATTCGTCACTTGTAGCTTGGCCCTTAGCCAATTCCAAAACGTAGTGCTGAGGGCTGCTGCTCTACTTCTCCTTAGTAGTTGAACCAAGTGGGTTTGTGGGAGTCCTGAACAAGTGCCCAGAGATGGTAAAGGGATAGACGAGGACTAATAAATTGAAGCTCAGTCCAGACAAGACTGAGCTGCTGCTGGTCAGTGACAAAGCTGCTTGAGGACTGAGGAGTCAGTCCTGGAGGAGAGCTGCACTCTTTTTGAGGGAACAGATTTGTAGTGTAGGGATACTGCTGGATTCTGACCTGCAATTGGAGGTTCATATAAGGGGTGTGCACTCAAAGTATATTTAGGTTTCCCACTTCGGGAAAACAATCCGTAATAATCCGAATCCCAAAGCAGCAAGCCACTTTGGGATTTGGGTGATCAGATTGCTTCGGTATGCGCCATAAAGATTCAGAGCACATCAAAGGTTTAAACTGCCACCTCACCACCCCGCAGCTTTCCCGCCCTTATGGGTGAAAAGGGGCTCTTTAACTTTCAAACCCTGAGCCATTTACTTCAGCAGACAAATGGGAAGAAGGCTCCCCCAACCATCAGCTGAAGCAAGCACCGTGGGGTTTGAAAGCACCCCTTTCCGTGCCATTTGCAAGGAAGGAACCCTCCCCCCCCTCTCATCAGGGAAAAAAAGCAGCAAGGCAGGGAGTTTGAATGAAAACAGCCAGCAAACAGCCAGCAAAGTGCTGTGGGCTGCTTCTGCTTGACCCACAGCTTTCCGAAGCAATCTGAATAGCTTTGTCAAGCTTTGATTAGGTATTTCCAAATCTTTCCGAATGGGGCCCAATTCGGGTTTTTTTTCTGAATCAGAATCCCAAATCACACACTCATAGTCCAGAACTTCTCTGTGACACATAGTGCCTTTTATCTGCTTTGGCTGACATGCCAGCTATAGCCATTTCTAGAAAAACGTGGTCTGACTATGGTGACCTATTCTGTGGTTACTTCTAGGCTACATTACTGTAATGTGCTTTATATGAGACTTGCTTTGAAAGTGATCCAGGAACTTCAGCACATCAAAAATGCAACAGGCAGAGTATTTTCAAGGGCAGGATGTATTGTCAAAGGTAGCATAGATGTCAGTTGATAGATATATAAACAGACAGTGAAAAGATCAGCCAGTGATAATTTAAAAAATTTAAAAGGCTTACTTTTAAAGTTGATATTCAGCTTAATTTGTTTAATTATTTACTCTGAGACTCAAGGCGAATTACACAATGTGAATTAGTAGAACCAATTTTAGAGACATTTCAATAAACAATGTAATGGGGTATATAAATGGCAAATTGGCAAAGATTAAAACATCAGCAGAAATCCAGTACAGAGTTGAAGAAATGCTGAAACAGAGCATAAGTGATTCTAAGAGTGACATATTTAACAACATAGAAACTACATAATAGGATCACATTTACCGCAATGGACAGGAAGTCTCCATCCTTTTCCTGATGCAGCTTCTTGAGACTACTTTCTTACTCCTCTCTGAGTAAAAAAACTTCTTGAATAATGCATTTTTTATCGTTTGCAGAAAGCCAGTAGAGTGGGAGCTTTCCTAACCTCTTCAAGTAGACCATTCTATAACATGGGGCTACCACAGAGAACGCCCATGTATGGGCAGCTGTTGATTTTGTCCATGTGCAAGGTGGCACCTGCAGAAGGCCCTGTTCAGATGGGCAAAGTTGCCATGGTGGAACATAGGGAGAGAGGTGGTCCCATAGATATGACAGACCAAGACTGTGAAGAGCTTTATATCTGATAACCAGTACTTTGAACTGAGTCTGGTAACTAATAGGTAGCCAATGGACTGCAGAATTAGAGTAATATTCTTGCTTCTCCTAGCTTCGAATAATAACCTAGCTGCAGCATTCTGCATCACCTGGGATCTCTGAGTTAACTTAGGGCCAAGCTACAAGTGACGAATGACACTTGAACGGGCACTTCTCACAGTGGAGGGTGGTGAGCAGTGGGGTGCCACAGGGGTCGGTATTGGGTCCAATGCTTTTTAACTTGTTTATTAATGATTTGGAATTGGGATTAAGCAGTGAAGTGGCTAAATTTGCAGATGACACGAAATTGTTCAGGGTGGTGAAAGCCAGAGAGGATTGTGAGGCACTCCAAAGGGATCTGTCGAGGCTAGAAGAGTGGGCATCCATGTGGCAAATGAGGTTCAATGTAGCCAAGTGCAAAATAATGCACATTGGAACCAAAAATCCAAAATATAAATACAAGTTGATGGGGTCTGAACTGGCGGAGACTGACCAAGAGAGAGATCTTGGAGTCATGATAGATAACTCACTAAAAACGTCAGCACAGTGTGCGACTGCCATAAAAAAAGCTAATGCTATGCTAGGGGTTATTAGGAAAGGGATTGAAAACAAATCAGCCGGTATCATAATGCCTCTGTATAAATCGATGGTGAGGCCTCATTTGGAGTACTGTGTACAGTTCTGGTCGCCACACCTTAAAAAAGATATCATAGCACTGGAAAAAGTACAGAGAAGGGCAACTAAAATGATTAAAGGGTTGGAACACTTTCCCTATGAGGAAAGATTGAGGCGCTTGGGGCTCTTTAGCCTGGAGAAAAGATGACTGAGGGGAGACATGATAGAGGTTTACAAGATAATGCACGGGTTAGAGAAGGTAGAGAAAGATGTGTTTTTCTCCCTTTCTCACAATACAAGAACTCGTGGGCACTCTATGAAATTATTGAGCAGTCGGGTTAGAACAGATAGAAGAAAATACTACTTTACACAAAGGTTGATAAACACATGGAATTCGTTGCCACAGGAGGTGGTGGCAGCTACAAGCATTGCCAGCTTCAAGAGGGGACTGGACAAATATATGGAGCAGAGGTCCATCAGTGGCTATTAGCCACAGGAGATAGATGGTATTCTCTTTGTGGGGAGGTGGTGCTCTGTTGTCTTGGTGCTGGAAGGAAGGCAGTGGGAGGGCTTCTGGTGTCCTGGCCTCACTGACAGTCCTTTAGATGGCACTGGATTTCTAGCCACTGTGTGTGACAGAATGTTGGACTGGATGGGCCACTGGCCTGATCCAACATGGCTTTGCTTATGTTCTTATGTTCTTATGTTCTTAAGTGTATTTCTCCCTGTTCACTTGCCCTCCACTTGCACTCCACTCGAACCACTTGCCGTTCAAGTGTCATTCGTCACTTGTAGCTTGGCCCTTAGAGGGGAGACCTATATAGAGTGTATTATGGTATACAAGTCTCCACATTACTATGGCATGGATCCAGGTGGCAAGATTGGCCATGTTGAGGAAGGAGGCCATCTTCCAGGCTAGGCTGAATTTCAGAATGCATTTTTGCTGCTGTTTTAACTTGATTGTGTAGCAGAAGCGCTGGATTCAGTATAACCCCATGGCTTTTATGTGAGTCTGCAAGGGTCAGACAAACTCCATTGAAAGTGGATAGTACAATGTCCTTTTCTTCATCACTTCCTTCTTGTCTAGGATCAGCTTCAATTTGTTTGCTTTCAGACATTTGACCACAGCTACCTGGCAGCAAACCAAGATCTTTACTGCATCCCATGGTGATTTGGATAGTGAACTGGGTGTCATCTCCATATTGATGGCATCCAATTTCGTAGCTTCAGATGAGTTTTCCTAAAGGCTTTACATAGAGGTTAAATAATATGGGTTTAAGATTGAGCCTTGTGGAACCTTGCAAGATAATTCCCACTCTGGAGATAGCTAGTCTGCAAGAGCAATCTTTTGAGTCATGAGAAACAATTGAAACCAGTCCATCCCATTTGATACCCTCTAAACTCCTCAACAAGATGGCATGGTCTACTGAAAAAAAGGATGCACATAGATCCAGGAGGAGCAACAAAGAAGTGTGGCCTTTGTTTACATTCAGACAGAGATCATCAACTAAAGCCACCAGAGATGCCTCAGTCCTATAGTCTTACCTGAATACAGACTGAAAAAGGTCTGAGAAGATCTGGAGTTGGTCAGCTTCTGCTTTATCAATCACTTTGCTCAGAAAGGGCAAATTTTTGCATAGCTTTGTGGGAGTGATAATACTCCTCCCCAGTCTCATTTAATTATCTGACACAAACATTCATGGCCCTGTAGAAGAATCACTTTCACCTACTGAGCAGATGCAAAACCACCTTGAAACTCCACCACAGCTATAATACAGCTGCAAAGCTGTTCAGCAGCTGCTCAGGTTAGATGGTGGCAAATTGAAGACATTGAAGAGTTGGCTTGTGCGTGTTTGCAGCTGTCCAAATTAGTATATGTAGGGCATAGATCACAGCATCCTTATGTATGATGTCCAGGATGCCTCTCATCTAGATGTTGATCAGACAAGGACATGCTTAGCTTCAGCAAATCACTGGTTGATAACCTGGGATATTAAAGATTCTTTGAGTCACTAGTGGTTCTTTTATTAAAAAAAGAGTCACCTAACACCCTCACCTTTAGAAATAGACTGTTGACCTAGGTAATATATAGTCTTTATCAACAGGTCTTTCATCAACAGGTCAAAAGCTTCAATATTTCAGTACTTCTCTAATCTAAGAGCCAGACCTCTAAAATAATTGAAGGTAATTTGGCATACGCAATTTTAACTGCCAGATTTTGAATTAGTATTTTCACTAGCTTGTTTTATAAACAATCTGGTACAATATGCTACACATTTGTCATGTTTTACATTGCTCCCCATAATAATGTATATTTTCAGCTCTTGCCACATGTATAGGATGATGTATTTAATATAAACATCAAAATTATCATACATTTTAAATGTAGAAGCCTAAAGCTGCCTTTTTCTTCCTATATGGTAATGTTCTTCAATCATGTTTTGTAAAAAAAAATCCCCCAAAAACATTTCACATAATTCCACATTTTAATTAAATAAATGATTTGAAAGACTACTAATCCTGCAAATTTATAAAGAAGCAATTAATAATTGAATACGGAGCAATGAAGTGCCTTTCATCCTCATTTAAGGAGCCGCAAAGAACTGCATTTGAATTGCAAAGTCATGGGGTTAAAGGACACCTTCATTGCTATGATTTAGAGTCTAAAGATCAAATCAGTTGTATCCATCCTTCTGATATCTGTGTGGCATAATTTCCCAAGGATTTGTATAATTTTTACAAGCTATTCAAGGACTGTCAGTAGGCAGTATGTCTCCCGTTTAACAACTTGCATTGCAGAGTGAATTGGAAGAAATATTAGCTACACATTACAACTAGCAGCTTGTCCAAAGATCAAGGATCTAGAATGAATACAGATAATTCAATCTAAGCTACTTTTTATCAGAGATGGGCTACTCTATATATCTTTCAGAGGAGAAGTTTATGAGGTTCTTTAATAACTTCTCCAGTAGTGCAAGACCTTATCATGTAAATTATTCTGTGAATCTTCATTCTCAATATACAGAAAAACCCGTTAACTGAGCACAAGGAGGAGGTATAATTACACTTTCACTAGCTCTTACCTGTAAATGCAACAATCACCTATGTTTTATCCTTGACCTTTTGTACTTGTTAGTCCATGAATATTAGTATGATTGCAGAGCATCTCTCTTTAGAATGAAATATAACTCCAATGCTTCACTGGTGTCAGGCAACACACACCGCTTTAGGGCAAGACATTATTTTTTAAAAAGATAAGCTATTTTGTTCATCTTCTGCAATCAAATCTTGATAGTTTTAAAGCAACTCAACTCAGAAAATTAAAAGTGCTTAAAACTGATGGACTCATCCATATACACAATATTTGGTTGGAGTAGTTTTATACATGTCAGGTAATAAACTATATGACACTATATCATCTTTTTATCTTCTGTTATTCAGATCACTCAGACATATCTTTTGCAATATGCATTATTTATGTTGGTTGCAGGATCATAAATAAAAGTGGAGAATAATATGAACATTGTGTTAACATAGAGTTCTTTTTGAAAATGCACATGTTAGAAAATTCAAGCATCAGGTTCCTTTGTATTACATTGATTCTGTGCCATAAACCAATAAATCTCGGTCAGTGTAAGATTAAATTTATCTGGAATGTGGATACTAAGAATGTTGGTTGTCTTGGAAAGATTATGAAGGATATATTAAGTATTTTTTGCAGGGCTAGCACCATCCTCTTAGTGACCTGGGTGAAGAAGCCCCCGGGACTTGCTTTCTGTCTGATCCTGGTACTCTTGGATACTTGTATAAGTGGATGGAAGATATTCTTTGCAATGGCAGAAGTTAGTGGATCCATTTGAATTTGCTTGGGGAGTGGTTTCCACACATCAGGAGACTTATCATAGCTGACTTCAATAATAAGTAGCCAATGAGGAACTACTTACATGATTTATCCAGTTCTTCTTTCCCTGCTTAATATAACAACTCCTGTTCTTCTTCAGGAGCATTGAGAAGATCAGTTGGCTTCTAGCTATTGTTCAGCAAGTCCAGAGGTAGGAGAACAAACAGCAGTCAAAAAGATTCTACAAACCAAATTTAGACAGTACTGCAAGGTATGTACCAGGAGATCATGCACCTCTGCAAAGAAGGCAGCTCTTTGGACCAATCCCTGGAAAACTAGTCTTAACCTATCTAGGTCAGTTGGAAAAAATTGTTAACCAATACCTTGTAAAAGGCCTTTCCCCCCTGGTTAGTTAAAAGTAGAGATGGGCATGAAATGAACCACAGAACAAAATTCTGGATAAAATGGCTGGTTCGTTTACAGAGAAACACATGTTCCATGGGAACGCGTTTTTACGGAACAAATGACTTTTTCCAACCATTCCATGGCCAGTTCAGAGTTTCACACTTCCAGAGAAACAGAGGATCCCCGGTTTGCCCAGTGCAAGCATTGTAGGCAACGGATCAGTTGCAGGAGGGATGTAAACCATCTCTCCACATCTGGCATGTGGAACCACCTGAAGAGGCAACACCAGGCGGTGCTTCTTTGGAGGGATAGTTCAAGTGGCACCACACGTATACCAGATAGCCAGAAGAAGGTAGACTCCTCCGGTGCTCTCCCCCCACAGGTCCTTGTAGGGCAGTGACACCAAGCCTCTCTGACAGAGATGCTTGGTACGCAGGGCACTAGTGTGCCCGGACAATCCAGAAGGTGAGCAGGCGCATCACACGCCATATCGTCAATATGATTGCTGTAGATGGTCAGCTGTTCTCCATAGTTGACGAATTCAGCTTCCACGGGCTGCTCCATGATGCCTATCCTTGGTACACGATCCCTACTTGCATGACATTGAGCAGGATTGTGGTGCCCTTGTTTTACAAGACTGCCAGGGATCACATGAAGGCACAGTTGTCCCATGCTTCTGGGAGAACTGTGCACTTCATGTCTGACATCTGGACCTGCTCTAGTGTGCAGCATGCATACCTGTCACTTACTGTTCACTGGTGGCTACCCGAGGACCTTCAGGAAGGGGGTGGGGTGCCCAGTGTTAAGCAGTGTTGGATGGGAGACCGCTGGGCTGGCTACTGCAAGGCTTTGCTCATGCCAAGGTTCTTGATGTGGCACACACGGTGGAGAACATCGTGGCCACCTTGAGGAGGGAGTTGGACAGCTGGGTAGGTGTGGGCACTGTTACCATGGGATGTATGGTGATGGATGGTGGCCACAACATGAGGGCAGCAGTGGTGCTGGTGGGCTGGGAGTGCATTTACTGTGTAGCCCACAAACTTCACCTCATGGTGAAGTCTGTGCTTGGTTTGGGCTCCCCCAGGGAACCCCAGGACCCCACAACTTGTGAGCTCCAGTGTCTCCTGCAGAAATGTCAGAGACTCATGAGTCACTTCTCACGCAGCGTGAAGTCCACTCACGATCTGCACCAGAAGCAGGCCAGGGCAGACATGCCAGAGCACTTGCTGGAACTCCACCTGTGTCATGCTGGAGCGCTTCGTGGAACAGCAGGCCGCCCTTGAGGCATGGCTCTCAGAGAGTGACGTTTGGAGGCAGGAGGGTGAGTTCAAATGAGAGGATTGGCTCACCATCTCCCAGACAGTGGAGATCTTGAAGCCCCTGAAGGACTTCACTGTGGCAGTCTCATCTGACACGGTGACCCTGGGTCTGGTCGTTCTTCTGGTGCCCACACTCCTGAGTTCAATGGCCTCCTTTATGGACCCAGATGCACCATGTGCAGACTTGGTTCCAGGAGTGTGCATGCTTGTGAAAAGGCTGCAGCAGGAGTCGTACATGTTGGTGACCATGTGCGACCCATGCATTAAGGGACTTTTGCCGAGCAGGATGGGAACCTCAGAAGCATCAGAGATGCCCTCTGTCTGCGGGTGAGGCATAGGCAGGCCAAGATGACAGGCCACCTGTCATCATAGGCGGTGGGGCCCCCAGCCCTGTGGGTCCTTCTTGCACCCCTTCTGAGTAGGCTCCCCCCGCAGCCACCACCAGGATGTCCATGGAGGGCTCCGGCGGCCCCTTGGCCCCTCTGGGATTATAAGTCATGTGAGGCAGGATTTGGCAGAGGCAATTGTCAGGGACTACCTTGTGGAGCCCTGCGAGTTGCTGTCCACTGATCCACTGAGCTACTGGGCCAAGCAGGAGGTGGTCTGGCTGGACCTCTCCCTCAAGGTGCAGTGCCTCATCTCTCATGCCCTCTGATGAGCATGGAGAGCAAGCGTGTCTTTTCTTATGACATTGTCAGCTCACATCACACTCACCTTCTCCCATGGAGAGTTGAGCAGTTGGTCTTCCTGAAGGTCAAATGTGGCTCTTTGATTTCTCAGGAGTGGACTTCCAGAGTGAATGAGGTGAGCCCTCCTTGTGGCCTGCATCTTCTATGAGTCTAGGACCTGGGGAATAGCATTATTTCCATAATTAAAATTAGTTAGAATACCAGCAGGAAGACGGTGGAACTCAGTGGCATAAGGGATGCATCCTGCAATTTGGCCAGCCCCCCAAACACACATATAGATAATGCTGTAGCACTGACCCAGTCCTTGTGGGTACAAATTTGTTCTGATAACTGTGAATAGAGGCCCCAGAAATGTTGACTGCCACTGGAATGGGAAGGCAGGGAGAGACAGGTTAGGTTAGGTAAACTGTAGAAGGACATGGAAACCCAGAGAAGCAGCCCCAAACTAAGCTATTTCCTGTTGTTAAATGTTAAGTGTTTTAAAACTGATGTTGTTGAGTGTTGTTTGATTCTCTTAAATGTTGTTAATTTCTGTTGCTGTTAAATGTTGATACTGAAAACTGATGTTAAATGTTGTTGAAGGGATGGGGGAGTGAGGAGGAATGGTGTGGGTGGGCTCCAGCTGATGATGAAGGCTAGATCCCAGCATTGCCTCATAGGCAGTGTTCAGCCTGAAGCTGATGGGGTAGGGGTGGGGGTGAGGAATCCTTTGCAACTGTGGCCCATGAATGCCATTGTGTTGTGCTTGTGGCTTGGTACTTTCTGGTTCTTCTCTGTGGTGTTTCCCCACTGGCTAAATTCAGAGCCTGGCCGTAGGAAATGACAATTGTTCTGCTGAACTAAGTTGCAAGAGTGTTCCCTTGTTGAATTTGGTTTGGGTGGAATGGATGATGTGATGGAAATCCAAGAAATACATTTTTAAAGGATTTTGTGTGTGTGTGATTCTCTGGTATGATGTAATTGTTTTGGTTCAAACTGGGCTGTATGTTGTGATTTGAATGTGCCACTAATGCTGTTACATGTCCTCTGTCCTCTTGTGAGGAGGGAGGGCAAAGAATCCAAGAAATAATTTTTTAAAGAATATTTTTTCTTGTGTGATTCTCTGGGGTGATGTAATTGTTTTGGTTCAAACTGGACTGTATGTTGTGATTTGAATATGTAATGTTATGTGATGTATTGCTGTAATGTAATGTTAATAATGCTGTTTGTTTGTTTATTTATTATTTATTTATTTATTTATTTATTTATTTATTTGATTTATACCCTGCCCTCCCCACAAACGGGCTCAGGGAGGCTAACAACATTAAAAAATACATTAAAATCACAAAAACATAAAATCATTAAAATAGTCCAGGAGCAGGCTATTTAGACAAATATTGGGAGTCCGTATACGGGCATAGCAGATGGCCAAGGGCAGCCCAAGAAGAAGTGGTGGCCTTAGATGGAAGAAGGAGGACACCTGCTGGCACTCAGCTGAAGGCCCAGTGGAACATCTCCATAAAATAGCCTCCTAAAGTGCAATCTCCCTGAAACTTGGGGGGGGGGGGGTAGGAGAGGGAGGAGCAGGTCCCCTGAAAATTGCATTCATGTTGCTTGCAAAATGCCACCCCAAGCCAACTAGAAAGCCTCCTTGTTTTTCACCATAGGGAATAAGGGAGAGTGGAGGAGGATGAGGTCCCTTCTTTGGGAGGGCATAACATGCCCCCCAAACTCCAATCATTCTGAAACTTGGGGGATTATTAGAGGAAAGTGAGGAGAAGGTCTCCACCAAGTTTGGTGTGATTAGGAAAGAAAATGCCCCCTCAGGCTCCTGGAAAGCTGGGAATATGTTCCCTATTGAAAATAATGGCTCAATCTTTCCGAAACATACCCAAAGCGACCTGAAGCCACTTCAGGAATCACTTGATTTCGAATCTTTTTCCCAATTCAGGTAAACTGAATTGGGAAAACCGAATCACCCTGGCACTGCAAACCCCTAAGTGGGAATCTATCTGGTGTACAGAACAAATGCCAGTATTTAAGTTTTTTTTAAAAGCCATCTGTTAAAAATGATGAAAAAGTTCACAACGATACTTTTAAGCATAGTACCAAACCAAGAAGGGGGATCTCCAAAAGAAATGAATAAAAATGTAATTTATCTATCCTTCCCTTTGTACATGCCTAACTTAGATCTTCTGTTTAGGCAGACTTACCGTCTTAGAAAGTTAAAGCTTTTGGCGAAATCCTCAAACTTTTTTTTTTTAAATTTTTATTGGATTAGAAATCATTGAATTGTACATTACAGTCAATTTCCTTTAATTTCCCCAGTTCTAACCCCCTCCCTTTCCCCCCTTTTGTTGACTTCCAACAGTTTTCCAACCCCTTGTCCCTTATCCCTTACTCATTTCAAATTTATTATATCTGTCAAACATTAACTTTCACTTTCTTCTAAGCTTATCTATATAACACAGTGTATCCTCTGTCTTCTTACTTACTTTAACAACTAAATAATACATAACTAAATAATACATTCTTGGCATATATTCTTTTAATAATAGTCATTTAACTAATTTTGGTACTCTATTCTCTATCTTATAATCTCATCTTCAATATGGGACAAACAATTTATCCCTCATTTAGCATAATTTTAGGTACTTCTATAAACAATACATTCAATATAAGTCAACCAATTTAACTTATATTCTATATATTACTTTTTCTGCACATCTTGTCTTCGTACTATTTTAATTATATAATTCCTCCATTATGCAGCTATCCACCAAAAGTAGTCAACCAATTTGACCCATATATACCTCAGTCAGTCAATTTAACATGTAGTCTATACTATACATATTGTCTATTACTATGTATTTCCCCCCCTTGCTTAGGTTTCTTCATTGCAATTATAAAATATCTCCATTATACAATTATTGCCAAAAATGAAATTAATTAGTTTCTATTCTTATAATTAATTAATTTCTATCATTATAATTCTTATAATAACACCTATGATACTTAATACTATATATAATAGTCAAATAAAATAGTTGCTTAGAAATTCTCATTTAACTCTCCACCCCCCGGTAAAGTCACCTCCCTCTACTTTTATTGTATTTCAGTAATTTTCAAACTGCCACAGTTCTCCTCCCACCTCCCATTTTTTCACCAAATATTGTTTCAGATTCTCCCAATCCGTGTTAAACTGTCCTGGATCAAGGTCTCTCAGTTTCCTTGTCATTTTGTCCATTTCCGCCATGTACAGCAATTTGTAAATCCAGTCCTCAATAGTTGGCACTTCTTGCACTTTCCATTTTTGCGCATACAAAAGTCTAGCCGCTGCTGTCATATAAATTAACAATGTCCTATATTGTGCTGGAATGCTCTCCATTCCCAAGTTCAGCAGCAGGAGTTCTGGGTTCTTATTTATTTGAAATTGTAAAATCTCGCTTATCTCTTTTATTATTTCCCCCCAGTACTTCCTAGCTACCTCACAAGTCCACCACATGTGATACAAAGATCCTTCATGTTTCTTGCATTTCCAGCATTTATTAGACATATTCAAATTCCCTAGCGCAATTTTCTTTGGTGTCAAGTACCAACGGTAAATCATTTTATGAACATTCTCTTTAATATTGGTACATGTCGTAATTTTCAGCGTGTTTTTCCACAAGTATTCCCACGCCTCCATTGTTATTTCTTTGTTAAAATTAATAGCCCACTTCACCATTTGCACTTTAACTGTCTCATCTTCAGTATACCATTTCAGCAGCACTTTATATACCTTAGAAATTTCCTTTTTGTCCTCTTGTAGGAGTGCCTGTTCTAGTTCTGAATTCTCCATTCTTATCCCTCCCTTCACACAGTCCAAGTTATAAAGATCTCTGATCTGTCTATACTGAAACCAATTGTAGCTTGGAGATAACTCATCTTGCGTCTTTATTTTAGGTTTAGAAAATTCCATTCGGGTTATCTCCTTGTATGTTAAACACTGTTGTTCATTATCGACAATTCTCGGATCTATTACTTCATATGGAACCACCCATGAGGGGATTCCATCTTGTAGGTAATTTCTGTACTTCTTCCATATTGTGAATAGGCTTCTCCGAATATAATGATGTAAAAACATAGAGTCCACTTTTACTTTCTCATACCATAAGTATGCATGCCATCCGAAAATTTTTTTATATCCTTCTAAGGCCAGTAATTTCTGGTTTTTCAACATCATCCAATCTTTCAACCACACTAAACAAATTGCATCATAATAAAGTCTTAGGTTGGGCAGTTGCATTCCGCCTCTTTCTTTTGCATCTTGTAACACTTTCATTTTCACTCGAGGCTTTTTGCCTGCCCAAACAAAGTCTGATATTTTCTTCTGCCATTTTTCAAACTGCTTAGAATCTCGAATAATTGGTATTGTCTGTAACAGAAACATCACTCT
Organism: Eublepharis macularius; assembly: GCF_028583425.1. NCBI lineage: Eukaryota > Metazoa > Chordata > Lepidosauria > Squamata > Eublepharidae > Eublepharis > Eublepharis macularius. The sequence goes on from NC_072798.1 coordinate 51,985,435, forward strand.
TGGCAACACATTCATCTTAATTACTGCAATTCTTCCCAACCATGACAAGTTCAATCTGTTCCATTTAATCAAGTCTTGCTCTATCTGAGTCCACAATTTCTCATAGTTGTTTTTAAATAAATCTATATTCTTTGCAGTCAATTCAATTCCCAGATATTTCACCTTGCTTGTTACTTCACAGTCTGTTATTTCCGTTAATAGTTGTTGTTTTTGTTTAGTCATGTTCTTACATAGTATCTTTGACTTCTTTTTGTTTACATAAAATCCTGCCAAATCTCCAAATTCCTTTATTTTCTCTATTACCTTTGGCATATTTTCCATTGGATCTTCCACAATTAACATTATATCGTCCGCAAAAGCTCTGACCTTATAGGAAAAGTCCTTTATTTTTATTCCACGGATTGCATTATCTTCTCGTATCTGTATCATCAATATTTCCAAAACCAAAATAAACAACAATGGCGACAACGGGCAACCTTGTCTTGTATCTTTACCTATAGTCAATTTCTTGGTTACCTCATCATTCACCACAATTGCTGCACTCTGGTCTCTGTAAATTTCCTTTACTGCTCTTATAAATCTTTCTCCCATTTGAAGCTTTTCCATGGTGGCAAACATAAAATCCCAGTTCAAATTGTCAAACGCTTTTTCAGCATCCACAAAGAAGAAACCGACCTCCTTGTCACAACGTTTGTCATAGTATTCAATAGCATTTATAACTGTCCTTAAATTGTCTTTAATTTGTCCGTTTGGTAAAAAACCAGCTTGCTCCTCCTCAATAACTTCAGAAAGCCATCCCTTCACTCTTTCCGCCAGTATTTTCGCAAAAATTTTGTAATCATTATTAAGTAACGATATAGGTCTGTAATTTTTCACATTGGTCAAATCTTGCCCTTCTTTGGGGATCAATGATATATTAGCTTCATTCCAAGTATCTGGGATCCGCTGATCCTTTAAAACACCATTGATCACTTCTTTTAGGAATGGTGCCAGTTCATTAGCCATTACCTTATAAAATTTGGCTGTAAGTCCATCCGGTCCTGGCGCCTTTCCCAAATTTGTTGACTGTATTGCCTTTCTTATTTCTTCCTCTGTTACTTCATTATTCAGTTTGTCTCTCCAAGCTTCCGAAATTACTGGGAGCTTCATTTTCCCCAAATATGTCGCTATTGAGTCTTTGTTCACCTCTTTTTTATTATACAATTTGGCATAAAATTTATAAAAGGCTCTGCTGATAGCTGTCTGCTCCAGGTACACTTTATTGTCCTCACAGATTTTATTTATTATCTTCTTCTCCTTTCTCTTCTTCAATTGCCATGCCAAATATTTCCCAGGTTTATTCGCGCCTTCAAACACCTTTTGATTCATTCTCTTAAGGTTCCATTCCAATTCTTTGTTATTCATTGCTGTCAACTGTTCTTGAAGAATTTTAATATCCTGGTAAATTTTCTTTTTCCCTGGTCTTTTCTTTAACTGTATTTCTTTGGCTTTTATTTTCTCCATGATCTCCTGTCTCCTCTCCTCTTTTTTTTTCCTGGCTCTTCCATTTAAGTCCATTAATATGCCTCTAATTACTGCCTTGTAGGTATCCCATACCTTATTGGTTGGTACTTCTCTATTCATGTTATATTGTATGAAAAACTTGGTTTCTCTTCTCAACATCTCCATATTTTCTCCCTCTTGCAGCAAATCCTCATTTATTCTCCATCCTCTCCTTTTACTCCTTTTCCCCAGTTTCCACATAATTGGATTATGATCTGAGCCTACCATAGGCATTATTTCCACATCCTTAGTCCAAAGCGCTAAGTCTTTTGAGGCCCAGATCATATCAATTCTTGATAACGTAGAATGTCTCGCAGAGAAAAACGTGTATTGTCTGCCTTTGGGATTTTGTCTTCTCCATACATCTTCTAAAGTTTCCTGTTGCGTCAATACGAAAAACGTCTTTGGTAATAGTCCTCTTTTCTTTTGTGCAGTTGCTGACTTTTTATCTAATTCCAAGTTTGTCACTCCATTGAAGTCTCCTGCAAGAATTATCTGGTCATAGGAAAGTTCATCTAATTGCTTCCTCAAGTCCTCAAAGAAGCTTTCTTTTGCTCCATTAGGTGCATAAATTCCAATCACCAATACTCTCTTTAAATTCCATATACATTCCACTGCTATAAATCTGGCTTCCGCATCTCTCATCACTAACTTTGGCTGTAGCTCCTCTTTTATATACAATACCACTCCCCCTTTTTTTTTATTGGAGGCCGCTACAAAATCACTACCCAATTTATTCAATTTTAAATACTTTACATCCTGCTTTCTGATATGAGTCTCTTGCAGACACACAATATCACATTTTTGTTTTAATAGCCAGTGGAAAATACTTTTTCTCTTATTTGGTGAATTAAGTCCATTTACATTCCAAGATAAAACTTTGCACTCCATATTCATAATCTTGTTGCTGGTAAGTCCTTTTCATTGTCCCTTATAAACTGTTCCATCTCTGATTCAGATCTAATGCGCTTTTTCACTCCTCCAAATTCAAAGGACACTCCTTCTGGTAATTCCCATCTGTACCTTATTTTCATGTCCTTCAGAATCTGAACTAGAGCTTTATATTTTTTCTGATCTAACAACACCGATCTGGGTAGTTCCTTCATGATAATAATCGTCTTGCCATCAATCTCCAATGGATCTTGAAATTGTTTAGTCACGATCTTCTCTTTTATGTTTCTGGTTGTGAATTGCACAATCACATCTCTTGGTAGTTTCCTCTGGGTCGCAAATCTTGAATTTACACGGTATACCACATCTAGGATAGCCATCACTTCCTCCTCCTCCTTCCCCAGGTATTCAGCTAACACCTCAGCAATCTGTTCTTGAGCTGTCTTTCCTTCCACTTCCGGCAAACCGCGAAACCTCAGCTGCTTCTCCATATGTTTACTCTCCGCAACCGCCATTCTCCCCCTCATCGCCTTCATCTCTGTTCGTTGCGTGTCTGCTAAATTCTCCACCGCACTTTCCACTACCTTGACTCTTTGCTGTGTTCCCTGCAAATCGTTTTGCATTGTTTCCATACCTTTCTTCACTTCTGCCAGCTCATTTTTTACTGTCTCTTTAACCTCTTTAACATCTTTCACCAACTCCGGTTTCATGTCCTTGAGCTCCTTAATCACTTCTAAAAGTTTTTTATCCAAATTCTCTATCGCCGATTGCCACTCTTTTTTCGACATCGTGGGGCTTGCTTTGGCTCGCTCCCACGAGTCCGCTCTCTTCCTTAGCTCCGTGACGTTTGATTTAATATCCTTTTAGTTTAAATGTCCCGGTTTTTCCAAAAAAAACCTTTTAAATAGTCCAAAATGTCGGGCATCTTTTCTCTATGGTTCCTCTATGATTTTTGTAATCCAATATGGCTTACTTCCTCTTTCGCTGAAGCCGCGGCTCTTCTCCTTTCAAAGATGGCGATTCCCTTCTTCCTGCCCTCCGGCAAGGGCCGCTTCTCTCCAGCAACTCTATCGTTGTTACGTACTTCCTGTTTCCCGACTTCCCACAGCAGCTCTCGCGATGGTAAAACTTTCTCACAGCCTGATATCTCCTTCTAGCCACAGGTATTCAAAACAATAGTCCAATTTCTTTAAAAGCTTCGTTTAACTTAGTCCTTTTTCTAATATAATTCTTGCCGGGTCCTCCCTTCCTTATACTGAGTCTGTTGCAGTTTAAAAGTCTACTTTAATTCTTCTTTACTTTAAGTAATCTGTCCCGTTTCAAGAGATAGTGATTTTTACCTTCTCATTCACTTTCCGTGGGTTGTAATCGCTGTTTCAATCTTAGATTCCCATCCGCTCTTCTTTCCCCTGTTGAAGCTTGGGCATGGGGGTCTTATGCCAACCGCATTGGCACCAGGACTGCTGCAGAGATTATAGCTGACCTGTCTTAGGGTGGGACCTCAAGGGTCGGGAGAGGATCCGTTGCGTAGGACCCCCCGTCGCCCGAGATCAACGCGCCCTGAGGTACTTGAGCGTTCTATGCCTGTTCTCCGCCTGAGAGCAGTTGGCCGCGGGCTTTGTTTTGCCCCGCCGGCCACTTAAACGGCAGCCCGGTCAGCTCCACAGTTAGAGCTGCGTTAGACCTCCATGGATCCCAAACAGGAAGTCGAAATCCTCAAACTTTTCATGGTTCACACCTCCAGCCTCCACGTGGCAAATGGTCCCCACTGCAAGGGGCAAGCTCTCAGCTCCTTCAGCTTCCAGCTCAAATCTGCCCAAGAGACCATCTTCACTGAGCCAGGATGATTTTTCTCTCCTCCCTGGGCAGGTCAAAGGGACAGATTAGAGAGGCTTTTTCTGAAAGTTCCAGGAAGAGATCTTTCTGGCCTTTAAGTCCTTCAAGTCTCTGCCCCTCTCCACTGGAGGAGGCATAATCTTTTAGCAGAAGATCTTCTGGTCTCATCTGCATGACTAAAGCCTAAGGCTGGGTGTGTCTTAGAAAGCATCTGGCTTTCCCTCCCCCCTCCTACCTGTTCTCAGTTTAGAGACACTATTAAAACTGAGAGTGAAGGTTTTGACTCAGTCCAAACCTACAAATGAAAGCATTTCTCCACAGAGTTCCTGTAGTTCTGGCCTGATCATTCCTTGTTTATTGGCATAGCTAGATAGGTTGAATAGCAAACGATTAACTTAACCAATTAATATTGTCTCCTTATGCATCTTTACAAGATAATCTGAATTTCAAAGTTTATTTCTCTTCAGCAAAGACACCATCTTTTTAGTACAATCAGCTTAAGGTGGATTTTACTGTGTGAAATCAAATTATGCATGGCTTCCTTGAAGCACACACCAAGTGATCAAATTAATGTAGGAAAGCAGCTCATTATTCTCATCCATAAATCTATTTTTGAAGGAACTCAAATATTGTCAAATGACATCTTTAATATGAAATTCTTCCATTACATCAGCTAACACTCATCCAGTGCTTGGTGATGGGAATAACTACACATCCTTTGCATTTCTGCTTCAGTGCATCTTGTGGGATGGGCATACTAAAGGAAGGGCAGCACTCAGACACACTCATACTCTGAATGTCACTGAAGAGTCTAATCAACAAGAACTTTAGTAATTTCCTTAGCTCCTATAAAGCTGCAGCCCACTTAAGATTTCAGTAGACAGTCTGTTGGTAGAATTCAGTCTCCTTCAAAAAGCAAAGCAGTGTGGAGGCCATATCATCACAGTTTGATCCTTCTGGTCCTGTACTGCAGGATGAGGAAAGGGTTGTTTTTGGAACTTCTTGACCCTCATACAATAGGGCTGCCTCATAGAGAGGATGTGTTCAGTCCATTTCAATTACCAAGCTTCCTGCTCAAGGCCAGATCAATGGGGGGGGCAGGGGGGTAGTCTGCCTCTGGCACCGCCAAAGAGGGGGTGCCAGGCGCAGCTGCCAGCCCCGGGAGGCCGCCTGCACCATTTGCCTGCCCTGCAGGACAGGGGGCACATGGCAAGCTGGCTGCCCCCTGTCTTGTGGGGCAGGCGAATGGCTTGGGGGGCCTCCCAGCTACTCACGCTGCCACTGCCAGCTCCACAGTGTGCCAGGACAGCCAGCTTGCCGCAGGGCGGCATGTGCTGCCCTGCATGATGACATCACAGAAGTGATGTCCTCACGCAGTGCTGGGAGCGTGCACATGCTGCGCGCAAGTGCGAGTGGCCGGTCTTTGGTTGCCCTGGGTGCTAGAAACCGTAGATCCGGCCCTCTTCCTGCTTTTATTTAATTCCCAGTTATCATACTCTCCAGTCTCTGAGCAGCCAAAAATTTTGTGGCTTCTTCTCACAGAACAGAAGAAGATGATATCATTGTGGGGCATCCAATATGACCTTGTCTTTTATTCTGTAGATCAGCAAATTGTGTAATTCTTCAATCATATTTTTTCTTCAGATAAAAACTTTATTGGAAAAGAAGAAGACAATAACAATACATAAAAAGACATAAACAGAATATATAACAGCACATTTAAGCTAGAAAATATTGCTCCTCTCCATCTCCTTACTTACTTTATACTCACATTTTATATTTGCACTCATATATTCTGAACAGTTTCTTCAACAAGATGGCTGACGTAGTTAAATACAGAATGAAAAAACATCTTCTGAGTTTCTCATCTCTAGTCATATTAAATTATTATATTTTATTAGATGATAAGGATGACTATGGAATCCAAGAAAATAGAATTCAAAATCTTTATTAGAGGGAATTTTGATGGAAATAAATATAATTGTTCTTTTTTGAAGAGTAATTAAAAACAAGTGAGAACTCCAAAATAAGAACCCATGTAGCAGTTTGGCGTAGTGGTTAAGAGCAGCAGGACTCTAATCTAGAGAACCAGGTTTGATTCCCCACTCCTTCACTTGAAACCAGCTGGGTGACCTTGGGTCAGTCACAGCTTCTTGGAGATCTTTCAGCCCCACCAACCTCACAGAGTGATTGTTGTGAGGATAATAACATAATTTGTAAACTGCTCTGAGTTGGGCATTAAGTTGTCCTGAAGGGCAATATATAAATTGAATGTTGTTGTTGTTTGTTGTTGTTGTTAGTGTCAGACTAAGATCTGGGGAGACTCAGCTTCAAATCCTTTCTCTGCTATGGAAGCTTGCTGGATGACCTTGGAACAGTCACACTGTCTCAGCCTAACCTACCTCACAGAGTTGTTCCAAGGATAAAATGGAGGACAGTAGAATAATGTAAATCACTTTAAGTCCCCATTGGTGAAAAGGCAAAGTATAAATGAAGCAAATAATGTTTCAAGGTGCAGCAGAAATCTTATTTCCTCCTCCTACTTTTTGTCACTTCTCTCCCAGTTGCCTCTACCTTACTCCTTCTTTTCATCACCTAATTGCAATAATTGTCTTCCCTTCCCACTTTTTCATTGCTCCTGCCTTGTTCTGGCTACCTCCTCTTTCAGGCTCCTGCATTAAATACCCAGGTGGATGCCTTGGCATGTACTATAGTTGCTATGGCAGCCCAGAATAGCAGTTGAACATTGGCCAGGATTTCTACAGAGGAGGGAGGGATAGGGGCTCACTGGTAGAACATCTCTTTTGCACACAGAAGGTCCCAAGTTCAATCCCTGGCATCTCTAGTTTAAAAGAATCAGGTAGTATATAATGTGAAAGACCTTCTGTAGAGCTCCTGCCCCTCAAAATGACAATACTCAGTGGTCTGACTCACTAAGGCAGCTATGTGTATGTACAACAGCTGCGAAAGAGAGGATGTTATAATGAGTAAATTGTCATGGTATTATATAATAATTTTAGGGTGTTTTTAAGCTGAGAGTCTCTCCAGGTTTGCAGAACCATAAGCAAAGCCATGGTTGGACCCATGGCATGAATGTTCCTATATGCATGGGGCAAGCCCTTGGCTATAGGAATGTCATGAATTTAGCTGTGAATTTCACAGTCAAATTTACCTGGTACAATGGCTGTGAAGAAAGTGAGCCAATCTGCAGGTCTGGCCAGTGTAGAAGGGAACAGACAGTTGCCTTTGTTTTTTGAGGAATAGTCCTATGGAGAGTAAATTGCTGTCTGGAAACAATATTCAAAGGCTTTGGTTCAAAAAGATATTCTCATAAGTGATGTGAAGAAGCACATGAAAATGAGCACATATCGGTGGCCTGTTTGTCACTGGGGAATTGGAAGCTTTCATAAAGGAAACTGGAAGAAAAACAGACACCAATTAGATACAGTGAAGCCTCCCGCTTCACTGTATTAGCATTCCACACCCTGGGAAACTCTTACAGGATGACTCAGCCCAACCCCAACCCTCCTGAGTAGATAGAAATGACCTGCCAACATCTTTTCCACACTGTGACACTGAGAAGTCTCTGTCTTTTGCTGCTACACCTCTGAAGATGCCAGCCACAGCTGCTGGCGAAACGTCAGGAACTACAATGCCAAGAACATGGCTATATACCCCGGAAAATCCACAACAACCAGGGCATGCTTTGTTTCAAAATGGTCTTTCTCTTTTTTGGGTGCTTCTCACTGTGCTGCACATTTTTAAAGTTTATTTGCAACAAACAAATGTGGAACTGTAACTTCCATGATTCTTTGAAAAATTGCAAATTCTTGAAATCCTCCCAATCCAAACAGATTGGCAGCCACTACCATTACTCAGAGCTACACCATACAAGATGGATTACACAAGGACGCTGAAGTGAAGGGAGATGCAATGTTAGTCAGGAAGCTCTACAGAGCTGGCTACATCACTCTTCAGAGGGTTTGCCTCCTAGAAAGCTTTCTCAATTATGAACAAACCCTCTGATGAATGATCTAGTGGGCTCTGTAGATAAAGGTTAAATTCGAACTACGCTTCCCAGCTAACATTGCGTCTCCCTTCACTTGAGCGTCCTCATCTAATTTGTCTTATGTGGTTTAGCAATCAGTGATACAGAAAGGAACAGTGAATGTTAGGATTTTTTAGAAAAGAAACAAATAGTGTTGATTTTTTGACATCTTATATCCTGTATTGGGAGGGGGGAGAGCTCCATTGGGCTGTGTGACAGTGTGCATATGTGAAAGCTGATTATGCTGTATTGTGCTGTGTGGGCAGAAGCACAGCAACCCTTCAGTTTGCTACCAGTGGGTCACAAGCAGTTGGACTGATCATCAAAATCAGCTGCCTCATTGGGACTGGCAATCAGGATGTGATCCAACCCAACTGGTGTTCAGATGTGTCTTTTGGGCTATTAGATAATATGATTGATTCACAGTGACACTTCTCTATAAAATTCCAATACAATTTTTGCTACAGACAGACAGAGTGGCAACAGGATCATTTCCCCTTTGGCAGGTGTACTTAACTAGACATGTGCACGAACAGCATTATGAATGGAAAAAACCCACGAACAGCCCGTTTGTTCGCGAACAAGCCATTCATGAGGCCCCATTCTAAACGAATAAGTGGTCATTGCAAGCCTCGTTTGTTACCTTTGTCAGTCATTCATCAAGCCAGACAGTCTGGCACCTGCAATCAATTCCCTTGGCAACTGGAGGAAGGGACTGAACTCTGTCTGAACTCTTTCTGGGTTTCCTTCTGGCTTTAACCTTTCCAAGTACTTCCAGCAGAGAGTCCCATTTTTGCCACTGTGAAGAGAAAATGACAGCAAAGGGGGAGACCCATGGATCATGCCTTTCCTGGGGTGCAATCTCCCTGAAACTTGGGGGGGGGGTCTTTGGAGGACAGTGAGGACTATGTTCCCTGCAAATTTGGTGAGTATTTGACATTGGGTAGGTCAGTTTGTAACCCCTCAAAGTAGCTGCCTTCCAACAGGCAGTCCCGTTTTTGCCACTGTGAAGAAACAATGACAGCAAAGTGGGGGGGGGAATCCCCCCTGCCCCCTGCCAGCTGATGGTTTAAAGGGATCTTTAAAGGGCCACGAACAACGAATATGTTTGTGAACAGGGACATGTTCATTACTGTTCATTGTTCATTATTCATGGATGGCATCGAACAATGAAAAGCTTGTTCGGTTTTTCCCATTCGTGCCCATGTCTATACTTAACTCTGTATAGCAACTAAAATGAAGTATTTTCAAAAATTGTTGACGTGATTCGAATCAGTTCACCACATATGCAATTAGCTTGCAATTGTATGCTATAAAATATTTCTGTTTTAAATATTATATGGAGAATACTGATGAACTCTAAAAATGGTATCAGGCAACATGTAAATTCCATTAGCAATGTGAGGATGTGTGGGATCAGATGCAGAAGACCATTGTCATGGTAAGAAGTTTCCATGACTGGATTTGTCTTACAAGAAGACAAGTTGTTTACAGCTTTGTTGATCCACAAGTAAAATCCCAAAAGCCAAGATCTCAATCCACACAATACCATTATTAGAACCAACCAAATTACACATAGGTGTTATTGGGTTGGTCTTAATAAGGTATTATTAAATGTATTATGTTCTTGGGTTTTTTTGCGTTTTCATAAAATCATAAACTCACATAGGTGGCAGCCTTTTGTGTATAAAGCAAAGCAAATTCTTAGCCAGAGACATAGAGCTTTAAGAGGTACTCTGCTTTCAGTACACAGTTTAAGTAAAGCGTTCTATGAAAGCTGAACCTGTGAGAATCTTCTGTAGCTGACCAGTGCTTGGCTGACTTCTTGCTTGCTTATAGTTGTTTGAGCAGTTCAGTCTCGCCTATAAATCCAAACGCACCTTTAGCTCTTTGGAATTCCCTGGTTGGACCTAGAACTGTTCAGAGGTGCCACCAGACCAACATGGCTGAGGAGTTCGCAAATAAACTCAGTTTCAGCAATCTCATGTTGTAATTTTCCTTTCAAGTTTCTCTGCTTGAGAACTGCTAATCTTAGGTCAACAATGGAATTCCCTGGAAGATTAAAGGGTTCTCTCACTGGTTTTTCAATGTTGTGATTTTGATATCAGATTTATGTCTATTGATTCTTTTGCCCACTATAGAAAGCTGAAGGGCACTCCTGAGTCCTGACACTTGGTGGCACTTGCTTAGAAAACCTTATGTTGATCTTTTAATAAAGCACGATTATTATTACAAGCAACTGGCATCTTCTTGGATATCATTCAAACCTGAAAGCACGGTCTGACTGGTCCAGCCTTTCAAGTAAGACACCATCTTGGTAAACATAATATTGTAACAGACATCACATCCAGGAAAAATAAAGAACCAACATTCCTGATATCAGGTTACTCTTCAGGAAAGAGGCATTGTTGAACACTAACTGCTAAGGGGATGAATTGATTATCTTTCACTTTTTCTACTGATGAAGAATATTAGTTACGTTTTTATTGTTCAGTTCCTTCTATAGAAGAAAACTGGGGAGGAGTTAAGTGTGATTCAATATTTCGATCTGCCTCCTTATGATTTACAGTTCACAGTTTGCTCTTATACCATTAGTGTTAAAACCTTAAGCAACTAAGGGGGGAAAACTCAAAATATCTTTTAGGAAGTTTACTTGTTTGCTATAATGAGGATGAGTCTGTATTTTAATTACTATTATGCATCACTAGTCTTATTGACAAGCATGATTTCAAAGTTAATTTAATTTTGTGGTGATGGCCTCTAGGTTTAGAAAACAAAGCATGCAAGTCATGCGGTCTTGCTTTGCACACTGAAGACTGCCATGTTGATAAATGTGTACACTACTACATTAAGCACAAATTACCTGCTTTTGTAGGGGGGTCCCATTATTCACTCAGGGGTGACAAATGAATCAAGTTTCCCTGGATTTATTTCTGAATGGTTTTGAAGTAGTAACATCAACAAGAAGAGGCAGATACAGATCTTTATCACTGGTTTTTTGTTTCATTTTTGACACATTGATGGTGATAATTTGATTAGAGACTAGAGTGCTTTCATGAGGGATGAATGGCCATATGGACAATGAGGAGGACTGAACAACAAAGACTCAACAACATGACTGTGTATTTTCTATTTTAAAGAATCCTGTGCCAAGGCGCTCCAAATTCTTTACCAAGAAAAAGTGAACACCATTATTATTTTTGCGTTGTCCATTTTTTCTTGTTCAGTTTATGCATTTTAATGTTATTGTTACATTATCTGGCATATAAACAATGTCTAATGTGTAAATGGTGTGCAATTATAAATCATGGTGTAAACTGGCATAAATGGGCTCACAGAAGCCTTTCTTTAATGATGTTCTCTCCCTGTACTTTGTTGTAACTGCAACACACAACTTGGCAAATACTGGAGCATGGATTTAATGAGTGTCTGATGGATCATCTCTCTGTCAGATTGCTGTTGCCACCCCACTCGTGAAAGGCTTTCTTCCTTGATTTTCCTTTCTGACAGCTCTTCATTGGCAGAATAAAAGAGCCAATGTCACCAATGCTATATAGTGGACGCTTTGGGCAAAACAGGATATAGCACTTGAAAATAAGTGGCTTCTGTATATCAGTATATGAGTGAAACTATATACCCGTTAATATATGATCAGTTTTCAAATTGATCAGAGATCTCTTGTGGGTGAACAGTTCTCTTTCTACAAGCAATAATGAGAGCAATAGGTTCCTTTATTCTACTTTTATCCATTATTCACAATGTCTATGAATAGCCCTTTTTGACCATGGAGATTTTTTTAAAATTTAAATTTGGTACCGCTTTGGCAAGCTGAACTGAGAAACTTCCAGAATGACACCTAGGGAGCTAAGAATTTTAGATGAATAGGACTCTTAATGATCAACTTGACAGAATGTCGGATAAGTTCAACATTGCTTCATTTGTATAGACAAATCCTCTTGATACTCAATTGATGTCCTGCTGTTGTATTTTAATGAATTGAATTTTAACTTCCTTTCAGTAAAAACTTATTTCCTGCTTCCAGGCAAAAGTGGAAGGGAAATTGAGAAAAATCCCTCAGTAAGACCATTTTATGACTATGATTCCAAATAAATCTACCCTGAGTATTTCCCCACCTGTGTGAGGCATTCTTACATGAAACAGAAGGAACTCACAGAGGATGAAATAACATCTCAATATTCATCGACATTAATTACATATTGTATATTTCTATACATCACAGGACAAGGGGTGTTAGAAGAAGTACTTGCTTCTGCAATGACTTTCTCCCAAACCCAACTTCATAAACAAATGAGACTTTGGAAGCCTAGATGGATCTAGGCGATTCCCATCTTGTTTTGTCCAGAAATCGCAAATCCTTCCAAGAGGTGAAGCCCCAAATCACCAGTGCTTATGTCAAGCTAGTCTCAGACAACTGTGGGCATAAAACAATTTTGTAGCATATGCTACAAATTGTTATGTTTAAAACATAATAATTCTCGTTGCCCTAAAAAGCTTTCTTTGCTTTGTTGATCATGCAATTAGAATATAAAGGCCTATCAGAAAAGGAAGTGAAAATGTCTTTGTACTGTCATGTACATTTATTTGTATTGCTTAAAAGGATTACTGAGGCAAAGTCTGGATTTAATTTTGCACTTAACAAGTGGGACTAAATGTCTGCTGAAATGCACTTGTCACAATGAACCTTTTAATGGATTTTGCACTCTAAGTACCATGAGGATTCTGTCTTATGCAATGTTTGAGGCACAGCATAAGTATGAAGATGAAAGGTTTGTGTACAGTCAACATTAACAACTCTTCTCTGCTTATGAGTTTTTTTTAAAAAAACCACACAATGAAAAGCAGCCTTGTGTTGAAGGATTTTTTGCTCTCTGAACATAAGATTCAAGTTGCTGTTTCAGGTTATTTGGCTTTGTCCTGGTACCCCCAAAATGAGAACCCAAGACGATTGTATACATTCATTTAATTTTAATTTATTTAAATGGCTGATCTGAATCATTGTACCAGGTGGCCAACTGTGGCTGACTTTTATGGGCTCCAAATTGGGCCAGCATTCCTGTCCTGCCAAGGGGCAGAGGGTTCTTTGGATATGACAGCAATGAACACACTAGTGTTGAAGTAAAATAATTTTATTACACAAAGCAAGTTCAATAAACAAAACAGAGCATATAGGTAGAGACACAATAATGCATACAGCATATAACATAACATACATAACATATAAAGCATAACATAAAGTAGAAGACAGATACAACCTGATGATTCACAATGCCCCTTCAGTCACTCGGGGACCCTCAGGCAGCAACGGGCAGACTCCTCAGCCAAGTTTGTACAGCACATTAGTGGTACTTGTCTGTACTGAGTCCCTCCTAAGCTTGCTCTCTCTCAGACTTATATAGTTAAAGCATCCTATACGCCCACGTACAACATAACCCTCCACAAAAAAGGGATGATTAGAGGGAAGAGGATTAATCAAAGGAGGAGAGAGCTCCAAGGCCAAGGAATGCTTTCAGTGTCAGGCAGTCTTGATGGTTCAAGGCTTAAGAACTGATTGCCAGGGCTTCCCTTCCTAATCCTCGCACTCCTGGGCCAGGTGCCTAATTGACACTCCTCTAAGTATTATGCCTGGGACTGGGAAAAATCCCCACATAAACTCAAAAGCTTGCATCAGCAGAAAATAGAATAAGCTAGCACGGCAGATTCATACGTAATAGAAGACATATTATAGGCCCCAAAATGGCTCTTTAGGCAAGATGGATGGACTGTGGCACTACTAAACTCCTCGCCATACAATATTCTTCTGCAATGCCACTACAATTCCACTCCTTGGTGCCCACATGTCCTCTATCATGCCTTAGACTTCACCTGTATGCCAGACCACAGTCTGAACCTTGATATACATACGTTTAAGATACAGAATATACACCAATAGAGGTGGGCATGATCCAAAAAAAAAATACCGATCAAGCTGTTCGTGGATCCGCGCTGGTGACAACACCAAATCTCCGATCCACACCAAATAAGTCCCGTTTCTGATCGGGGATCGGGGAGGCCAAAGCAGAGGGGCGCCCCCCCCCACACACACACTTAGAGCAGAGGGGGGGAAAGTTTTTAACCCGGCGACGAGCCGCCTCCCCTCAGGGAGGGGACATTTTCACACACACACAAATGCACTTAGAGCAGAGGAGGGGGAAAGTTTTTAACCCGTCTCTGCCTCTCCAAATAGAGAGAGACACCCCATCAACATGTTTCAGCCAGCTTTTTAAAAATAGCAGGGATAGAATCCTCCATTCCTCCCCACCCGATTTTAAAAGCAAGCAGCCAGTCTTCCAAAAGCATATTTTAAACAGGAAGAAAGTAAAACCAGGATCCACACGGATCCACACGGATCCTATGTTTTTTTAAATAGGAAAAACACAAATGAAACATCAAATCACATATCACAGCCAGGTCCACAGACTGAAATATAAAAAACACAGATCCAAAAATATTTGGCGCTGCCACGGTGAAAAAACATGAATCTGAGACACAGATCCTCATGAATTCCTATGATTTTAACATTGAAACAAAACAAAAAGGCTGTCATATTTTAAATCTTTTGGTCCTGTTTGTGGCATTGGACATGATCTGGGGCAGTATACTGGATTTTGGGTGGCCCCATGTAAAAATCAAGAGGATCCATGAGAATCTGTGCTTTTGAACCATGTTTTTGCGCCGTGGCGCTGCCACAAAGCTGTGGATGAATGATTTTTTGGGTCCCATTTGTGGATATGGACATGATCTGGTTTTGTATGGTGGATTTTGGGGGGTCCCATGTAAAAATCACAAGGATCCATGAGGATCCATGCTTTTAGACCATGTTTTTGCACCGTGGGAGTGCCACGAAGCAGTGGATAACTGATTTTTTTTGCCCCTTTTGTGGCAATGGACATGATCTGGGATGCTGATCAAGGAAAGCTGGGCTTCCATTTGTGTTTCCAGGGCGACAGAAGGCGGGCAAACACAGCTCAGGCATTCCCCTGGCTCTGTTGCCCCGGGAATAGATTACTGGCGCCTGAGTGTCTGCAATCCTGAACAGCAACCGATCGATCCTATCAAGCCCTGAACAAGCAAACCTCCGACCGCTGGATCAGTTGCCATGGACAGCACCGATTAGCCGAGTCCCGATGGCGCAAACACCATTATCGTTTTTTTTTTCAAATTGTAATGCTGATCGTGCCCATCTCTACACACCAATAGAAGCAAAAATATAACCATTAGTAAAAATATCACTACAGGGTGTCAAGCTAGGTTCAAAATATTTGTCATGGTGGGGCTCCAACCAGAGAAGATGTCTCACCACTGATGTGTAGTTAGGTCCTCTATTTGCTGTGTGACTCTAACTAGGTCAGTGTTTTCACACTTAATTTTCAACATCATACCCTTGTCAATTTGAGATAGTTTGTTCAATTGTTTTTGAACTTCATCACTATCCCACAAGGACTGGGCTACGGAGGATACATTAAAGCCCAGTGGGAATATAAAATTCCATTCTTGAGCCTCCCATCCCAAGTCTCATACTCAATAGACATGTAACAACCTGTTGGTGTATGGAGCTGGGATGCATTAGAATAACATTCACGTACTGAGATGTGCTTCCATCTTTCTAATATACCACATCAAAGGACATGACACAGATGTGCCCTCTTCCATTATCAATTATTCGAGGAACATCATCATTTAACTGGGTCTATACATATGTAGCACTACTACTAAAGTTGTATGCACAAGGTTCAAAAGAAGTGGTGTGCAAAAATGCAGATATTCTATAAAGGGCTACACTGAAGTGAAAATGCAAAAACAATTTTTAGCTTAACCTTATCTAAGTGCCTAGCCCTACAATATCTACACATTTCCTCTTTACCCTAGAAAACCATTGTTTGCCAAATCTTAAGAGATGGTCTGTTACTGGGAAGGATTCAGGGATACAGCCATACCAGGGCAGGTGTCCATTGGCAGCAAGAAAAGTAATAGTCACAGCCATGTTATAGTGCTGCCTAGTCAAAGAAGCAATAAGCAAAGAAGCATGATTAACAACAATCTTTGCAAAGCAGATAAGGTAAGCAATGTTAAACATCGGCTAAATCCCCATAGCTGTAAAAGTGCCATGATTTCAATAATTCATTTAAAGAAAGCAATTCAATATCTACCTCCCCATCCATAGGTGGATCAAAGTAGGAAGCCCTCCACAGTCCTTCCCCAAAGGGTCTGTGCTTCAACTGTACTACTACAACAGAAGGGCATTCTAACATACAGGACATGACATAAAGTAGAGGACAGATACAACCTGATGATTCAATCACCAGCGGACCCTCAGGCAGTGATGGGCAGACTCCTCAGCCAATTTTGTTCAGCATGTTACCAGTACTTATTTGTACTGAGTCCCTACTAAGATGGCTCTCTCTCAGACTTATATAGTTAAAGCATCCTATATGCCTATCTGCAACTTAACTCTCCCCAGAAAAAGGATGATTAATGAAAGGAGGAGTTCCAAGGCCAAGGAATGCTTTCAGTGTCAGACTGACTTGATGGTTCAAGGCTAAATGAGAAGGCCAGGCACCTGGCACTCAGTCAAGAAATGATTGCCAGGGCCTCCCTTCCTAATCCCTGCACTCCTGGGCCAGGTGCCTAATTTACACCCCTCTAAGTATTGTGCCTGGGATGGGGAAAAATACCAGTACAAGGTCAAAAGCTTGCATCAGCATAAAATAGAATAAGCTAGCAAGGCAGATTCATATGTAATAGAAGGCATATATAGGCCCAAAAATAGCTCTTTAGGTAAGATGTACAGACTGGCACCACTAAATTCCTCGTCATACAATATTCTTCTGCAATGTCACTACAATTCCACTTGCCTTTATTCTCGTCTGCACATGCGCTATGTGCTGAGATGTGTCAGCTGCACCCCCTTCCCCATTATGTGCCATAAGGTCCTACAAGGTTTGCAATGCTGCTGCTCAGCACCGAGTCCTTCCTAGTGCGCCCAGCCGAAAGGCATGTGATGCGGCTCTCCCAGCAGCAGCAGAATGCAGCTCAAGCTGGGAGCTGTCCTTTGCGGCCCCGCCCTGGAGGAAAGGAGACAGGCTTCCTTCCCAGGCATCCTGGGCTTAGCCGGGGGGCAGAGCCAAGAGCCTGATTCAGGCGGCTCCTTTTTCCCCAGCTGCAGTCTCTTTGAGTGCTCGGCCCACCCACCTCACCCTGTTTTTAGTGCAGGAATAGCCGGCTGCTGGGTCCAGAGCCAGGTAGGAATTTTTTCCCTCTTTTCCCTGATTGGCTTTTGGGAAGGGGGGCGTTTTGCCTACCTTGCACTAATGGCAGTGTTCTGAGTTATTGTTGGGTTGTGCTGTTTAGTTAGTAGTTGGCAGGAGATTTTGGGAATAGGGTGCGGGCTGGTGAGCACCCTGTGGCGCTTCCCCTTGAATGGGGACAGGGCTGCCATTAAGGGCGGTATGCCTGCTTGCGGCTACCGTACGCTGGCAGAAACCTGCGGGGATCCTCAATACAAGGCCTCCCCTCATGCCGTGCGGCTGGGGCGTAACAGGTGCTTCAATGGGGATCCATGGCCTGGCAGCCCGGGTTGCAGCCATTCAAAGGATGGCCTACACCCGGGGGCGTGGGGCTCGCCCAGACAGGTCAAGGCAGAGGTCCGGAGTTGACCCCAGGGCTTGACCTGTACCGCTTAGTTAGCTCTTGCCGTGCATTACCTTTATGGTCATTTAATAAACGGCCCTTTATTCCAAGCCTGTGTCTGTCTCTTCCTTCCGGCTGGGGTTGCAATGGCCTGTTCTAGATACAACCTCCATCATACCAGATGCTTCAGGGTGTTTGTCAATTATCCCTACTTGTCTTGAGTAACCCACTCTATTCCTGCCAAGTAGCTGTTGCTTAACCTCTCTAGGATCAGACCTAGTTTATTATATACTCCTCTTTTGGGGACATTGTGAAGCAGGAGAAAATAGTTTTCACCCCAAGGCTGATGAAACCCCCAAATTCCTACTTGGTCCTATAAAAGTGACCAGCTAATTAGATATGGGCACGAATAGAAAACAAACAAACAAACATGGTGTTCATTGTTCGTTATTCATTGCCATCCATGAACAACAAACAATGAACATTGACGAACATGACCTGTTCACAAACAGGTTTGTTGTTTGTTGTTCGTGGGGACCAGCAGGCTCTCCTCCAGCCATCAAGATCCCTACTACACCACTCCCAAAAACCCAACCTGAGCAGGCAGCAGGAAATATACCAATAATAAATAATAGCTTGGCCCAGATCCTGGCAGCAGCCCTGGAACTTGAAGAGGTAGATCCCTACCGCACCACTCTCAGAAACCTTACCTGAGCAGGCAGCAGGAAAAGTACCAATAATAAATAATAGCTTGGCCCAGATCCTGGCAGCAGCCCTGGAACTTGAAGAGGTAGATCCCCATCCTACCACACACAAAGAAAATTCAAGCTCCAATGCACTCTCTCTGTCTCTCTCTCAAAATGCCAACAGCACCTGTCTCTCCCTCTCCACTGTCTGCAAAACTACAGCTGGGAGCCCCCCTCCCCCCTGCTCTTTGCTTCCTTGTAACAAATTTGGAGCTCCACACTTGAAAGAAAGACCTGCCTATAAAGCTAAATTGGGCTTAGATTGGGGTTTCCAGGGCAAGAGCAGGAGTTCAGACAGAGTTCAGGAAGTCCCTGCCTCTGGTTGCCGAGGGAATTGATTGCAGTTGCCAGATTGTCTGGCTTGACGAACAGCAATGAACAACAACGAACAGTAATGAAGGAGGCTTGCAATGACCACCTATTCATTTAGAATGGGGCATCACACACAGCTTGTTTGCAAACAGCTGATTAGGCTGTTCGTGGCTTTTTTAAGTTCCTATTGCTGTTCGTGCCCATCTCTACAGCTAATCCCACAATATTCCATGGGAGAGTGAGTGAGTTAGCTGCAGCAGCAAAAGCCTTTGTGAAGGGGTGTGTGTATAGCACTTTTTATAGCTACTGCCCACCTTCATTGGCCCACTCATCTTTCACCAGTGCTTACCAATGCTGCCTTTTGCTTCCTTTGAAAGAAGGAGCCAGGGCGAATGAATCCATGGCTTTAATGCTGTGAATTGCAATTTTAAAAAGAAATAGTTTTTCTACATCTCTTATCTTTATAAGGCCATTTTACAAGTATACTATACTTACTTTCAGCATACTTGGCAAAGGTAGTCTTCAGACTTGTTAATACTACTTTTTGAGCCGCCATTATTGATAAGCCAAGTCTCCAGCCTTTTGATGTAACCAAAGTACTTGAATTGAAGCCAAATTGCAAATTATAAAGGCTTTAGCTTATTGTAGATAGGAAACTTGGAAAGTTTCTTTCAGACTTCAAGTTTTAGTTTCTTGAAAAACACTGTTAATAATTATATGATTAAGAAAATGTGAACTTTGGACTTCTTATATGAGTGCTAATGCTTTTGCATTTTTTTACAATTAGTATTTAATTATTTAATTACCATACAGCAGACATATAAGATATGTGAAATCCTTCTTTGGATCTTCCAATGTTTCTTCTTTGTCTGTACATGGAGAAAGAGTGAGATTTTAATTGGACCAATGGCAAAGGAGAGAGGGGAGTTAACTCTTTCCTTATGCTCTTTTCTTGATTAAAATCTCTTTTTAAAATGCTCTTTTCTTGATTAAAAGCAAAGCACAGGAGGATACGATTAATTCCCTAGCATCACTGTTAGGATCAGAATTAGACCTGATTTTAAGTAGAAACATTTGTCCAGTCCCCAGTCTTTTACATTTTGTATAGTTCATCATTAGGTTGAATGAAGAAGTGCAAGTCCAGTAATTAAAGTCTACTTGCAAACCAGTACAACTTAGAAAACGGGACAGTATTTTCTTCATGTATCTTTGCCCTAGAATCCATAAGTATGCTAAAGAGCTGCCAAGCCATGAGATGTCTGGCAAGAACAAGTGCTAGTTGTTTCTTCATTATTGAGTTTACATGATCTCCAATAGCGTTTTCTCATTATAAGAATGCTTAGCTATGATTGCTTAACCTGCTATTTTCAGTTAATGTATTTCATTGTATTGCATTTGATGAAGAAGACATACAATTGTCATTCGACGTACTCACAAGCCATGAATGGATGCCACATTGATTGTCACCATATGTCCTGCTGTCCATTTATAGAGGCACTGTCAAGAAACAATAGTGTACATTTAGAACAGGTACTCAAGTTGAATTAAAGAAAACACAGGGAAATTATAAAATTGGAGCTGGGGTTGAGAGACCAAGACTGCTTTAGTGGTTTTGGTGTTGCATCTTTGTATGAAACTGGAGAGGAGAAAGTAATCCCTGTTGATACTATCACCCCTATCAGTAGGGGTGTGCAAGATTAATAAGTGAGCCAGAAATATATCCGGAATTCACTATTTCATTTTGTTAAAGGGCCAAGCTGCACATGACGAATGACACTTGAATGGCAAGTGTATTTCTCCTTGTTCACTTGCCCTCCACTCAATCCACTTGCCGTTCAAGTGTCATTTGTCATGTGTAGCTTGGCCCAAAGTAGCTTCTGGAATGGTGAACCACATTCTGGAAATGAAGGTGTTAATGAGTCCCGCCCACTGAAAAGTTCATGTGTTTTGTTTCAGTTTTTACTGTGCAGTGGCAGTGCAGGCAGGCAGGCACTGGACCAGCAACTTCTTGTTTTCCTTAATGACAACAGTCAATTGATGGGGAGGGGTGGGGAAGGTACATTTTTGGTACTACCTGGGTAACGACATTCCTTTTCCAGTTTCTGCAAGCCCCCAGCATCTGCTGGCACAATCATCACTTGGAAAGGAAAAATGGAAAAGTAAGAATTTTATTTAATGCTGTGCCTGCACTGCACTGGTTGGAGTGCTCTCCAGCTTGGGCATCACCCTGCCACCATATTGCTACTGCTTTGCCAATCACTTTCCTGCAATAGTGTGCACCTGCCAACACTCTCCTTCTTCAGGTGCTGTTGTTGTATGTATGGGTAGTGTACTTGAGGAAAAAATTGGTTGGTCAATGGTTTAGAGGGAAGACTGTATTCTGTGTGATTTTGGTCCTGTTAAGTGCAAAAACAGCTGCCCCAGAGGTTCATTCCACAAGCCTCCCCTGAAAGGAATAGCGTGCGACTGTGTAGGTGCAGCTTGCTACAAGAAAAGGTGGATTATAAATATTTTAATAAATAAAAAATAAATAGCATACCTATAACCAAGTAATTATAATAGTGCAGACTAGAGATGGGCACGAACTGAAATATGAACCGAAATTCATGATGAACCAGGCCGGTTCATGGTTTGTAAACCAGCGATTTGTCAGATCTCATTTCTGACGAACTGCCATGAACTTTATGCTGGTTTGTTTGGTTCGTTTTTCAGTTCATCACTGCCAACAGCCTGGCGCCAATCAATCAGTTTCCTAGGCAACAGGGGATGGACTTCCTGCAGACCTTCTGCTGACCCAGAAGTGACCTTCTGCTGACCTGGAAGTGACCTTCTGCTGACCTGGAAGTGGTGATTTGCTGGCCCAGAAGTGACATTTTCACGAACCAAAATGAACTGATTCGTGAACCAGGGCAGGTTTGTGACAGTTTGTGGTTCATGAAATGGGATGAACCATGAACTGCATGGTTCGTTTTTTTTTCTGGTTCATGCCCATCTTTAGTGCAGACTATTACATAGCTTTTTGAGCCTGATCTTTTACACATTTTATTCAACAGTTGTTTCAGTGTGTTTTATTCTGTTGTCAGTAATTAATATTCTATAATGCTAGCTCAGATTGAAAGACCAGTGAGTGCTCTGATACATATAAAATTGTTTCTTCCACTGAAGTGAATGAAGAAAACCTTGGATACCTAAATTCAGGATTGGAACCATGAACAGATGAGATAGACCTTTTTACAAAGATAAAAAACACCCAGGTTCACAGAAAAATATGAAATCTTTAAAAGAAACGTGGAGGGGTGGTGGGTTAACCGCCTCCCAAATAATATAAGGAGTGCCTGTGGCTTTAAGTAATGGATATTGGATACCCTTGTTGGCTGTTGCCACAAAAGTACTGTCAGCCTTCAATTATTGGAAAAGACAGGAGGAGAAGTCTGGGCCCTTTCCTGTGTTGTTGGCCTTTGAAGGAGGACTCATTGGGGCCAGGCCCAGCAGGAACCACCAGGAAACCTGGCACATTGTGACTTGCATGATTCACTCATGCCTTGCTGGAACCAGACCCCAGGATCCCCACTTGTACACAGGAGCACCTGAATGTACAAATGTTGATGGATCAAGATGATTGTTTTCAGATGAATAAAGATTTCACACACTAAGCTTGTGAAAAAGTGTTCCCTAAACACAGCCATGATTATTTCAAAATTACCATAGAGCAAGAAGAATAAACAACAATCTACCAGAATTAATGAATTCATATTATTTCAGTTATGGTTTAATGACATGGCTGTTTGCATTTGAAGGATTTTCCCTTTCTTCCTGAACTTGCGTCCAAAACATTAGATTCTATCTTACATCTCTAATTATTTAGTCAGAAAATGGCTTCTCTATGTCAGATTTCATTAATAAAAGTCAGCCTGTAGCTTACCTCATTTTATAGACATTTTGGAAACCTGTATTCTGCAAAATGCTTTGCTTGAATATAATTTTCCCCTCATACAGTTGCTAGGCAACGAGTTCAAAATATTTTCTGTTGACCACAAACATGCATCTATGTGGTCACAGAAAGAAAAACACATTTTTCCATGTTGAGAGTACACAAATATTTATTTTGGGTCAATCGGTCTTACAAATAGAAGTAATCATTTGAAAAAGAAGAAACTAATATATTATTATCCCTTTCATTCCTTCTGCATAATTTTCTGTCTGTAAACATGCTGGTGTGTATATTAACATGCTTACTGGCTATATAAAGAGGCTCTATAAATTAATGAGCACTGATATGATTTGGAACAGGTTTATTGGTCTTTCCATAGATTTATTATGATGTCAAAAGTTTTTTTGATGGGAGGAGTTGGTTTCAGAGTGAGAAGATTAGATGCCATCATAGGTAGGGGCTTCATATTTAAGTATACAAGTTATGCTATTTTAGCTATCTTCACTTATATATTGTACAAATAGAAATGTCTATAGTATGTACAGAGTTAGTATGACAGATGGATTGGAATACATGGATTGGAGATACAATATAGCTGCATAATCTGTTGTCAGGACTCAGGAGAACTATTTTCTTTCTATTTTCAATGACATCTCTGTCTCGTTATATCTGGCTACAACTGCATATAGCAAAAAGTACTCAACAGACTGCCCCTACCTTTTTGGGTTCTTCCCCGTAGAAGGACAGCTATGAAAATATTCTAGTGACTTTAGTTGGAGGAAGTACAGGTAGTAGCAGTTGACTTACAGAAAAAAATAAAGTATAGGCACACATAGATTCATTTCAGACTGTGATGTGAAAACATGGCTCACTGTAACTCTGATTAGTTTGTGACACCAGGATTTGGCTCACAGATGAGCATGCAATCCTGGCTTGTATCAACAAATACAAACAGACCTGAGGGAGAAGTGTTCTGTATTAAAAGAAAGAACAAAAAGCTGGCCCCCAAAACCTACTTAAAGGAATCCATAGCTGGGCCTTTAGCAGAGTACTATCATGCAGAGTAAGCGTGATGAGTGGTTAGAACTTGGCTGGTGTGAGTGTGAGAGAGAAAATAACAAACTGATACTTGGTTTATATTTAGAAAGGAAATAAGAGAAAGGAAAAGGAAATCTTTATTATGGGAACTTCATACTTTGATGGGAAAGGAAAAGAGATAGAACTCTATATATCTAAGGATGGACATGGATGGCAGGACAAGTCCTGCATCCATGGTTGTAGGATGAAGAGAAGGGAGAGAAGTGACAAAAGTCAGAAAGAGAAGGATGTCACCAGGATGAATTCCTGAGAATAGCAATCTACACATCAAAGGATAATCAGAGCAATAGACAATAAATAGATGATGGTTGTTGTGGGTTTTCCGGGCTGTATTGCCGTGGTCTTGGCATTGTAGTTCCTGACGTTTCGCCAGCAGCTGTGGCTGGCATCTTCAGAGGTGTAGCACCAAAAGACAGAGATCTCTCAGTGTCACAGTGTGGAAAAGATGTTGGCAGGTCATTTGTATCTACTCAGGAGGGGTGGGGTTGAGCTGAGTCATCCTGTAAGAGTTTCCCAGGGTGTGGAATGCTAATGGTGGGAGGCTTCACTGTATCCTGAGAAGGTTCTTTTGCATATGGATTGGTGCTTGATGTGCTAATCTTCTCTGCAGGGCTATTGTCGAGTATAGAGTGTTTTGTTAGCCTGGTGTTTTTCAGAACTGGAAACCATGCTCTGTTCATTCTTAAGGTTTCTTCTTTCCTGTTGAAGTTTTGCTTATGCTTGTGAATTTCAATGGCTTCCCTGTGCAGCCTGACAGGGAAGCCATTGAAATTCACAAGCATAAGCAAAACTTCAACAGGAAAGAAGAAACCTTAAGAATGAACAGAGCATGGTTTCCAGTTCTTAAAAACACCAGGCTAACAAAACACTCTATACTCGACAATAGCCCTGCAGAGAAGATTAGCACATCAAGCACCAATCCATATGCAAAAGAACCTTCTCAGGATACAGTGAAGCCTCCCGCCATTAGCATTCCACACCCTGGGAAACTCTTACAGGATGACTCAGCTCAACCCCACCCCTCTTGAGTAGATACAAATGACCTGCCAACATCTTTTCCACACTGTGACACTGAGAGATCTCTGTCTTTTGGTGCTACACCTCTGAAGATGCCAGCCACAGCTGCTGGCGAAACGTCAGGAACTACAATGCCAAGACCACGGCAAAACAGCCCGGAAAACCCACAACAACCATCGTTCTCCGGCTGTGAAAGCCTTCGACAATACATCAATAAATAGATGCCCTGATCTGTCTATCTTTCTAAATCTTTGGTTCGTCCCCCTCTGAAACCTGAGGAAAAAGACAGCATAAACTCCTCCTCTAGGGGGGTTGCCTTAGTCTGCTCCCCTACGCTGTGCTCTGTACATGCTGTGTGTCCTGTGCATAAGCTATATGTAAAGACAAAATTTCTTGAAAAAAAAAGTCCTCCTCTTCTAACATCCTGTTCCTTTAAAAGGATGTTATTTACCTGGAGATGTTATCTACTTTCATGCCATAAAAAGCTGCATATTTCCATATATTAAGCATTTATTAAAGAGGCAGAACATTTTTCTCCAGGCCTCCTGGAAACCATACTCCCCCCTCCAACCTCCCCTACAGAGATTTGACTGGTAATGAAGTTTGCATTGTGGTGAGTACAGTGCTGGTGAACAAGCCAAGATTAACCTTCTACCAATACTTGAGGTGAATTAGATACCACAGGGTTTTGTTGTTGTTCTTTAGCAGAATGCAGACAAAAGTGGCTCTAGAACCATTTCCTCTTAGGACATTGTAATCCATACAGTAGTAAACAATTTCCTCAAAGTACAGCCAGTCAGCTACCATTTACAGTGTTTGTTTTTTTAAAACTCCACGTCACCTGGGGTAAACAACAACCCCATAAATATAGAGCTTTTCCATTTTTAAGTGATCTGGAGGGATGATAACCTAAAGACCATGACAGCATGCAGGATATTTAACTCACAACAGAAAGATATTTTCATGTGGTAGAAAAATACCCCAAAGTACAAAAATGTTAGAAATTTAATTATAGAAAAGAGCAAGAGTCCAATAGCACCTATAAGGCTAACAAAATTTGTGGCAGAGTATGGGATTTCATGAGTTACATCTCAGTTCGACAGATACCAGAAGTATCTGACTAGAATCTTGCTCTTTTCTACTGCTACAGACAGACTAACATGGCTATTCATCTTGATCTAGAAATTTAATTGTAGATGTTTTGCTTTAAAATTCATGAAAGTTTAAGTTAATTATCTAATATTTAGGTTCGAAACACAGTTTTCGTATATTCATATCTTTAAAAAAAATATAACTTGGTAAAGAACTATATTGGTGTGAGTTATTCAATATGCGAAGGGGAAGGGGGAATCTTAGCAAAATATATATATCATGTCAAAATATGTTTTCAAGCTCTGGATATCTTATTAATGTGAAACTTAATGACCTCTGACACCATAAACAAATAATGTTGGACATTTTTAAACACTAGAGGATTTGAGAGTTACCTCAATAAGTCTGCATACAAACATTTCATGAAACCATAGTTAAGATTAACTGTGGTTAATTAACCAATTTCAAACCATGTCTTCATATCCTGGTTTGATATATGCCAAATCAGAGATGGGCACAAACTGCATTACGAACATCAAAACCCCATGAAAATGGCGATTGCGCAATCATGACCCGGCGGATCGTGATCGGCCATGGCCAATGATCCAGCGGTCGGGCGAGGCCTGGTTCGGGCCGTTCGGGCTCGGTTCGGGAAGCCAGATACTCAGGCGCCAGCAATCTATTCCCCTGGCAACGGAGCCAGGGGAATGCCTGAGTTCTGTCTGCCCTCCTTCTGTCGCCCTGGAAACCCAAATGGAATCCCAGCTTTCCTTGATCAGCAGGGCTTCCTTCCAACTATGGAGCTGCAAAGCAGTTACAAGTTGGGAGAAGACACCCAGGGGAGGGAGGGGGAAGGGGGTGTTCTGTAGCCATGGATACTCCAATCTCATCCCTGCAAATCCTGATAGGCAGCTCTGATGGCCAAACACAGACCTCCTGTGTTGCTGAATGGGACCCATGCTTATAAATAGCCGTGGTCTCCCAGGTTGGGTTTCACTTCCTGCTAGCAGTTGAGTGGGAGAGAGCTCTTGCTTGCTACTTGCTAGCCTTTGGGAAGAGAGACTGAGAATACAATTGAGCTTGGCTTTGGGGGATAGGGATCTATCTCCTCTGGTTCCAGGGCTGCTGCCTGGCTCTGGGGCCAAGCTCAGTGGGCACCTCAGCTGAGGGCTCACATTGATTACTGATCAGGGCCAGATCTGTTCAGGTCTGTGGGAGTGGAGGGCTAGGGCTCTAGTCCCTCCTTCCCTCTGGTGCCAGGGCTGCTGCCAGGCCATGGGGCCAAGCTCAGTGGGTACCCCTTCTGAGGGCTCACATTAGTGCCTGATCTGTTCAGGTCTGTGGGAGTGGTGGGCTAGGGCTCTAGTCCCTCCTTCTCTCTGGTGCCAGGGGTGCTGCCAGGCCCTGGTGCCAAGCTCGGTGGGTACCTCAGCTGAGGGCTCACATTAGTGCCTGATCGGGTCAGGTCTGTGGGAGTGGTGGGCTAGGGCTCTAGTCCCTCCTTCCCTCTGGTGCCAGGGCAGCTACCAGGCCCTGGAACCAAGCTCGGTGGGTACCTCAGCTGAGGGCTCACATTAGTGCTTGATCTGGTCAGGTCTGTGGGAATGGTGGGCTAGGGCTCTAGTCCCTCCTTCTCTCTGGTGCCAGGGCTGCTGCCAGGCCCTGGGGCCAAGCTTTGTGGGCACCTCGGCTAAGGGCTCTCTGTGTCATCTCCTTCTCCTCAGTGGTTGTTTGCTGGCACTATGAGGCTCCGGGTGGGGGACAAGAGTGGTCATGGGGGGAAGTGCTGTGATTGTCCCAGTTGCAGCACAGGAAGCAGTGCTGTGCAGGGCTCTGGAGCAGCAGAGACTCCCGCTCCCCCAAAAATCACCAGTTGAGGCTGTGGAGGAGGCCGAAGAGGTCTTGCTGGTGGCAGAAGAGGAACTCCTAAAAATTTTGGGGGAGGAGGAGGCTGAGGGATCCTTGGAGGAATGGTTTGGGTTCGAGGAAAGCTCCAGCCTGTCCCCATCCCAAACTACCGGTGGTGCAGTCCCTGCCTGCAGTCCACCCACCACTCCATCTTCCATTGCCAGCACCGTGGCACAGCCAGCAGCAACCCTTCATCCTCCCTCCCCTGGAACCATAAGTGGGCCACAGTTCAACCTCAGTGTTTGTAGGCACTTTCGGGCCCTTGCTAATGACCCCCACGTGGTGCGGTGCTGTGTGTGTGAGGGCCTGGTGCGCAGGGGCAATGACCTGCAGCACCTGTCATCTTCGGCCCTGAAGAGGCACCTGAAGAGGCACCACCCGAGCCTTTGTTCTCCGTCCTCAGGCAGTGAAACATCTTTCGGGAAGAGACCGAGGGTCGCCAGATCATCGGATCTGGGATCGGTGGGAGGGTCTCCAGAATGCACCCCAAGCAAGAAGCCTTGCCCCGAGGGTGTGGCTGATGGGAGCAGAAGGCTCAGACAGGCCTCCCTGGGGGAAGTTGTTCCATCGGGGTTGGGGGTGGTGCCTCTGAAAAGGGTGAGGTCAAGGGCTCAGGAGGCAGGCATTTGTGTGGTGGCGCAGGGGATCGCCCTGCAAGGCTTCCCCCTATCAGTCATGGAGGGCATGGGCTTCCAACTGCTGCTCCAGCACTTTGCCCCATGGTTCACCATGCCATCACGGCGCACCGTTGGGTGTCGAGTCGTGCCCGCCCTGTATGAGACAATGTGGTGGCTCCCTGTCAACCGGACTGATGGGACCTCTTTCAGCTGGGTGGGAATGTGTCCTGCAACTCTGGTCCTTTCTGGCAAGGCAGGAAGGTGGGTGCTGTCAGCTGCTGTCGGGTATCTCCTAAGCTGGAGCCTCAGGCAAGGACACCCAGTAGCTGGGGGATCAGGCTTCCCCTGTGCTAATGTCGCGTCCTCTGGGCACCCTCCCATGGACCTCGACCTACCCAAGGTTGACATCTCTGAGTGCAAAGGAGGCAGTCCTAGGGCCCCTGGAAGTGATGGACCATGGACCAATGAACCAGTCCATCAACAAGTGTGGGTCCATGAAAAGTTTGTGGTCCATGGTCCATGAAATGCAATGGACCATGGACTGATGGCCCATGGATTTTTCCTGGTCCATGCCCATGTCTAATGCTGATTATCAGGCAATAGATCAGGCAGACAGAGGCCAGATCTACCTATAGGAAGTATGACACCATTCTTTCCCATGCACTATAGAGAGGCCACGTCTAGTCATTGGAAAGAATGGTGTCAAAGCTCATAGGAAAAAATAACCCCATTATTTCCAATAGCTAGTAGATCTATCAGCTCCTAACTACCTGACTATCAGGTGTTAGGAGGAGGTGTCAGCTGTTAGGCAGGGTGTCCTGTCCCATTAAAATGTAAAGCAACAGGAGACATTGACTAAGAACTGTTTAGCAGGGCCAGCTTCTTCTCCCTCCCTCCCTACTCCAGCTGCCTTGGGGGTGGGTAGGGGTTGGTGGAATTGGAAAAATGATCCCAATTTTTTGAGATCCCCAAAATCCTGGAATGATAACAAGGGTCCAGAAACTTTAGGAGAATTCTCTTTCTAAAATCCAGGCCCAAAATCAACACTAAAATTTTTGAAGTGTGCATCCCTACTGCTAACATTTCAGTTTGTTTTATATTTAAAATATATTTGCAATCATGGTCAAATGGACCTAGAAGTGTAAATCACCAATCTGCCTAAACAAATGGTTAAAAAAGTTCTGATGTATTTACTTAATATTAGAAGATATAGAATTTGTCGATTGTTTATTATTTGGATCTCAATATAGAGAGCACCATGACAAAAACAGAATACTTGAGAGCAGCAAACTTTTACATTTGCTTCAATAAAAAAACTCTTAAAGCATGAGAACCATGGATGATTTGCAAGAGTAAATTTTACATTTCTGTATGGATATTTCAAAGGTTGCATGAAATGAAGTTTCTCCTCTGATCCATATCTATTTGTAAAGGTAGGCAATTCAGCTTGCTTCATGAAATATATTCTTATGAAGCATAACAAAATCCAATTTACCAGTAAAATCCATTTAAATTAAAATCAAAGAGCAGTCTTCGTATGTTCACTCCTTGTACTGTAATGATGAAATGAGATCAGACGCCTTTGCTGTAGAATCTAGGATCCTGATTACTTTTAGCCCTATTCAGCAGAAATTATCCAGAGTGTGAAAGCTTCAGGAAAGGTCACGAATCTTGCTTTCTCACTCTGCTCAGCAGTTCAAACAAGAAGCTTGCCTTGGACGGTATAAGGCACAACCTCTTTGAAGATCTGCAAGTCTGTCTACACATGATGTGAGTAGAAGTCAATCTTTACTGTGTTTTTCCAGTTGCCAATTAATATTAAAGGAATTATTATAATTATTATAAATATTATCGTTAAATAATTTCCCTCCATCTTCTTTGAAATAAATATCTATGAAAGAAGCTAGGATCATCAACTTTTGCAAGGAGCTCCAATAGGGTTGCTAACAGGCCCGGAGGAAGAAAAAATGTCCTGTCCCGTTAACAGAGGCTTAATGGGTAGAAATGGGCAGTGGAAGCCTTTCATGGCATGAAGGTAAACAATGTCACCTGGTAAATAACATCCCTTTAAAGGAATAGGACTTTGTCTTCAGAGTGGTAGACACAGGTGGTAGCAAGAGATGGCATTTTCAGTTTGGCACCTTGTCTGTGGAATGCCCTCCCCATTGAAGCTCACTCGACACCTACCTTGCCTTACTGCTCTCAGCCAAAACATTTTTTTTTTTTACCCAGGCATTTAACTCAAGGATTTACACTGCAATCCTAAGCAGAGCTGCTCCATGATTCTTCAAGGGGCTTAGACTGGAGTAACGCTGTTTAGAATTGTGTTGTCAATCTTTAAAAGCTATTTTAAGGGCTACTTCTACTCTGAGGAGATTTAGGGATATTTTTAGGCTGTTCAAAGGTTGTTTCATGCCCCCTGGCTCATTTTGAATATTGTTAATTTATGTTGTAGCTTTTATGGTTTAATGGTATGGTTTTTACTTGTAACTTGCCTCAAGCAAGTTTCTGAAGAGGAGGCATATGCATTTCATAAATAAACAAATGTTATATAAATACTATTTTTAGCCATTCCCTTGAGATGTACATTTAAAATGTAATGTGTGACTCCAACGCACATGTATGTCATAATACTAAGAGAACCTTTAATGACTACAGCTCTCTTTTAGTGTTCAGTTGGTAATAAACCTAGGTCTACTGCTTTATAATGTGTGAAATGATCCTCAAGCGTGCCTCATTGCCTCTGGATTGTACCCAATGAGTTCAAGGATTTGGCTATAAACATCCTATCCATTTGGGACCTACGCCTTTAGATCCTTGAAGTTTTTACTTCTGAACATAGTCATTGAAAGAGAAATTGATGAGCAGCCATGGGAGCATGCTTAGATAGAACCAGCTGAAGAAAGCAAGAGCTTTCTATTGAAAGAAACCAGCTGAAATACATAGCTGCAGGGCCAGGGAAGATATCAAATGGTTTTTCAAAGGTGCTTATAAGAAAAGTACAGCCAGAAGCAAGGGCAGACTGAAAGTTATTGCAAGCAAATGGGGAAAGCTAAGGTAACTGCTGTTCACTTCCATTTTGAAAGAGAATAAATAAAGAAATGAACACAACATATAACATTTCATTAGTTTCAGATAATAACTTTTCTTTTTAAAAATACATGAAAGCCAAATGCAGCAGGGTCTGTGAGATTTCAGTTCCTCTTTATGATGTTTTTCCTGCTAAATAAAAATTAGATGCAATAAAATAACATGTAGGATCTAACTTCTATGCCCTACTGCTGGCAAGGGATGTGTGTGTAACCCTTTATTGGCACTACTGTAACTTAGGCCAGTCAGTAGAAGCAGCCATATTTTACAAGAATGTGATTTTTATACTGCTATTTTAGTAGAAAGTTTTAAAATAAATGGAGATCACAAGTAGAGATGGGCCTGATCTGAATTACGATTTCAACCCCCCCCCCCCCGATTTTGGCATTTGCGCCATCGTGACTCAGCTAATCGGTTCTATCCATGGCAACTGATCCAGCAGTCGGGAGTTTGCTTGTTCGGGACTTGATCAGATGGGTCAGTTTCTGTTCGGAATTGCAGACACTCTGGCACCAGTAATTTATTCCCAGGGCAATGGAGTCAGGGGAATGAGCTGTGTTTGCTCTCCTTCTGTCGCCCTCGAAACACGAATGGAAGCCCAGCTTTCCTTGATTAGCAGGCTTCCTTCCAATCATGGAGCAGCAACCCAGGGGAGGGAGGGGGAAGGGGGTGTTCTGAAGCCATGGGCACAAAGGAAAGGCAAAAGGCAGCGCGGGAGGCTGGGAGGCCGCCTGCACCGTTTGCCTTTCCCCAGGACAAGGGGCGCGCGGGCAAGCTGGCCGCCCCTTGTCTTGCGGGGCAGGTGAATGGCGCGGGCAGCCTCCGAGCCACTCACGCTGCCGCCAGCTCCGCAGCGCACCGGGACAGCCGGCTTGCTGTGTGGGCGGGGGTGATGTAGGAGCGCATGCGCATGCGCACGTGCGCGCAAGAGCCTGACTACAGTTGCCCTGGGCGCTGGCCTCCCTGATTCCCGATTCCAGACCGGAAACAAGACTTGATTGGTTAGAATTGGTGACCTGCATTCAGCGGCAGCCCGGATCCACGAACGGCTTAATCAGAATTTTTTTTTGGGATCGTGCCCAAGTCTAATCACAAGACAGGCAATTTACTGAAAGACAATTTGCATACACATAACTGGAAAAATGCTCCTAGATTCTTTCTGGGTGCAGATAGAAGTATATTAATGTAAAATGAAATAAATAGGTGATACATAAACTGATTTGGTTTTCTGAATGGGAATTTGCATTAGGACAAGGTCAGATCATTGAGCATTTTTTTACTTCCAGTACAGTACACTGAGAAGAAACTCATTTTTACAGTGACTATGGTACTTTCACTTGTGGAGACTGTTAAAATCTGTGTATCCTCCTTAACAAAAAATATTGATTCTGATAAAGGAAAATTATCCTTTTCTGGCATGTTATTTGATATCTAAAAATAAATGGTTGCAGTAATGACATACCCAGTAGATCAGATCCTATCTATTTCAGTGACATCATACCTATTTTTGAGACAGGTAAAGGGTTCTGGGGCATCCACAGAATTTGTTGAGCTGCATATATGTCACACGGCAATTGTTTTCATGTTCATCACAGAAAGCAAATTATTCAATTTGATATGTTTGTGTTATAAAATTAAAATATAAGGAGGACAATAATAACATCTGCCAGGAGTAGGATTTGAACATCTGTCTCCTAGTGTAAATCTGTCTCCCTGAGCCTGCTTGTGGGGAGGGCAGGCTATAAATCGAATGTATAAAATAAATAAATAAATAAATAAATGGCCATTATGGATGGGGATGGTATTATCTTAACCTCTTCAAGAACTGAATGGGGCATAGGGCTTTCATAGAATCATAGGGTTGGAAGGCACCTCCAGGATCATCTAGTCCAACCCACTGCACAATGCAGGAAATTCACAACTTCTTCCTCCCCACACATACACCCAGTGACCCTTGCTCTATGCCCAGAAGATGGCAAAACACTGTCAAGAGCCCTAGCTGAACTGGCCTGGGGAAAATTGCTACGGTACCCCAAAGTGGCGATTGGCATTACCCTGGGCATGTAAGAAGGGGGCACAAGAACTAAGTACTGATGTAACTGTTCCTGCCTGTCAGGGTCTGTCCTGCTAGGAGAAAGCAACCTAAGTAACGCCATATTAATTCCTGTAGTTGTTTAGTCTTTCTCTCCCTCCAGGTTCCTTCAAGTGCCGGGACCGCATTTTCCATGGGAGAGGATGCTGCCTCTTATCTGTTTTCCTCTTAGTCGACCTTGATGAGCCAGCGTTCCCACAGAGAAGCATCCTGCTATGTGAACTCTGGGGGGAGGCTGGGATCTGAGGATTTGATGTGTAGCAACTTTCATTTTGTAACTCATTCCTAACAAAGCTTGTGTTCAGCTAGGACTATCTTGGTTCTGGAGTGTGGACCTCTGGGCCTGAATGCTGTCTTTCTAATAAACCTTTTGAAATCAAGAGACTTTGGCTTCTTGCAGAAGGGAAGAAGGCAGACTCTGGCTAACTGGGATGCCACAGCCTGACACCTGCCCTCCCTCTCATAATCTGCCTAGGTTCACAGATTTTGTTAATTTCTCAGCCAATGGGAAGAACAGTTTGAAAGCCTCCTGCATTTGCCATATGCTGTTGACCCACCCACTCTCTCTGATATAAGACAGCATGGAATTAGCTGGATGCTTTGGGACCAAGTGGGACTTGGGGTCCCCCTATGGTTGGCCTTTTATGAGATCATTTTTTTTTATTTGCTCCCTGTAGTTTCCAGGAGGTGGCATGAGCAGGATTGATTTTTGGAAGGATTACGCTGTAATTAGTGATGGCAGGAATAGATGGGGTTGCTCATTTTATTTATTCTATTATTACTTTGATTTATAAATTGCCCATCCTTACGAAGGAAGGAAGGAAGGAAGGAAGAACTGGTGAGCACTCTGAGGCATCATCCGATGCTGTTCCTGAAATAGCCCATTGTTTTATTCTGTGTCTGGTTGGGTAGGGATAGAATGCCTTGGCATGGCATGTTAGGAAGAAGGGTTGAGGCTTCATACCTCTTGGTATAGTTCATGCGCTTGAATAAACAAGGCTAGTAACATCAGTGGGCAAGTTTGGAACCAAAGTGGAGTTGCCCTGTGGGCTGCCTAGTGCATCCTACCCTTGAATATATTAATCAACTTATAGTGTAGATCAGTCATTTAAATAAACTAGTTAAACCCAACATGGCTGTCTCATGTCTTCCTTTGGGGAGGTGCTTTGGACAATGTTATGACAGCCTAGGTATTGCTTGCTGTGCTCTCGCCCTTGTGTAAGCCACCACTACTATCCCTGAGTTTATTAAGACTTTTAACTGAAACTAGATCTGGTATTTATGGTACCACATGAGTAATATTTGCATTTGTCCTTCAGTTTGAGAACACTAATTCTAATCCCTGTATTGAATCTTCAGAGCTGCTGATTTCATAGTTGGTTTGGATGGTATTCTGTATGCTGGGAGCTATGATGACCTGTGGGAAGATGGAAGTGGATCCATTGAGGAATTGTGGCTTTGTGGGAGCAATACTGCTGCTTACTGATCAGTGCTTTTACTGGTGTATTGCTGAAACAGTTTTATTACTGGTTCCAACATTGTGATTAGTCAAAATGCTCTGCAGTTGGTATGGAAGCTCTGGGAGTTGTTTCTTTTTCTGTCTTGCACATTGTTTGGCTTTTGGCATTGGTTTGGCTTAGCATTCCTGGTTGAATTTTGGTGTAGTTATAATATCTATGCAGCAATGGCACACATTAAGGATGTATATGAAATATTTGTAAGAAATTTCAAATTAAACAGAGTTGCATTTGAGAACTTGAATTCAAGAAGTTGCACTTACATTAATCATTTATTGGATCAATGATGTAAGGTCCAATTTATTGTTTTAAAACTGTGAGTTTCACAACATCATTCATTTTGATATTTCCTATGGCCAGAACAATTAACAAGTTATTCCTACTTGTGATCTGTATGCCTGATTTACAGATCCAGGTTGACCTGTTTCACAGTCAATGGCCAACAATGTATGCAGGTACCAGGGAGCGTATGGATTCAAATAATCATTAAGGAGGCAGGATCGACAACCTGGTAGAAGTCCCAGCTCCTCTCAAGAGCTATTACACCTCATCTCCTTCCTGGGAGACTCTGGAGAGAGGCAGACTCCAGGCTGCTCATTGTTTGATCCTTCATCAGGTCTCAGTCTCTGCCCTGGTCCTTCATCTAGGATCCTGAGGTCCTGGAGGACCTATGTGGGCACAGGATCTTGGCAAGGTTTCTGCAGCAGGTATAGGTCATCCAGTGCTGATGAGGTGAGGGCCTTTCTGCATAGTTCCTACTTTGTTGGCACACTGGAGGCAGGGTCCACAACTGGTTGTGGTGGCGGGCCCATTGGGTCTGCCTGTGGAGTGTTCAGAGGGACCAGCACCTTGGAGATTTCAGGGCCTGAGTTGGACTCCTTGTCATCAGAAGAGTCTGCCCCAGTGGATCTGAGGCAAACCATGACACAGGTGCTTGCTAAAGTACATGCGTGTTTCTTCTCTCAGGGATCAGCTATACTCCAACTACTGTGAAGTGGCTGCAAATCAGTTGCTTATTTTAAGCCTTTGGAAATACAATTTGTCCCAAATGATAATCTTAGCCATTTAATATCCAACTGAACAGACCTATTGATAGACCTATTGAAATCTCATTCAATTTGAGATTAGTCATGCAGTGAAGTTAATGACTATAAAACTTCTCCCATAATCCCCACGTTTTAGCAAATAGGTTATCTAAACACAATAATGGATAGCTACAAATTATGTGAACTTCATCATCAGTTGATCTCACTGATTGGATTTCCTTCAGGCTAGTCCAGCGGAGGCAACAGAACTATAATGGAATGACAGGTCTGTTAATTGTAATAGTTTGCCTTTATGATAGGAGTTTTCTCAGGGCTCATTCAAACTAACTGTGCCTGACATGAGCATTTTTGGGAAACACATGATTGCCAGATGACTGGGAAGAGCCAACCACAACAGCTTGATCTGTATAAATCAAAAAAATAAAGTTCTTTATGGCCTGCAGATGAGCATCAACACTGGCTAATATCCACAGATCAAACTGCCATCAAAAACACAGGAACAAGGTCCAGGAACCTTATTCACGTGTGTACCTCAGGGCTGCAATGTGCTCATTTCTGTGAACTCCTGTCTCTATATGAGAGTTTTGCTTGTAATGCACAACAGTGCCTAGAGAGCCACTGTAGTATAGTGGGTAGAGTAATGGACTAGGAGCAGAGAGACCTGGGTTCAAAATGCCCACTGATCTATGAAGCTCATTGGGTAACCTTGGGCCAGTATTTCTCTATACTTCATAGGATGGTTTTGATGATAAAATGGAGAAAGGGAAGAATTGTTTACAATTCTTGGAGAGAGGAAGAAAAGGATAAAAAACATGAGGGATAGAAATTTTGTCACCCAGAATTCAAAGGAGTTGTGACATTGCTTAGAATCAATTGCAAGGTTTAGAGAGCAACACTGTTCAGAAACCTGCTTGGGTCTATTCAGTGGGATTTATGGCTAGGCAAGTGTTCTTAGTCAATTTCATTCCTAGAGGCAACATGAGTACAAAAGGAGCCCTCATTTAATGCACAGCTCCAAAGGTTTTAAGAGCACTGAGGGAGGAACAAGTATGTTGTTTGGTAGGGTCACTCTCAAGGAGACATCTGTGACAGCTGCACAGTTGCCCATGCTCCTGGGAGTTTCTTTTGGCTTTTATAATGTCCCAGGCTATGATGTTAAAAAAAATCTGTCTGGAGCCAAACTAGATATGACAAGGAGTCCATGAGTCAGACCTGTGGATGTCACCTCAATTTTAAAGAGATTTAAGAATGCTGTGAGGGCCCAATCCTGATCTGCCCTGCAATGTGGGAAGTGAAAGTGCTGTTGTAACCCCCCCCACACACACACACTTTTTCAAGAGTCAACAAAAATTGCAGGGGGCATGGCCATTCCAATACTTGAAAATGCACAGCGGGGACATACTGTGGACCCAGTTAGGACTGGACACTTATGGCATTTTTAAATCTCTTTAAAATGGTGATGTCTCAGTGTTTGACCAATAGACACCATCACATCAAGTCTGGGACTAAATGACCCCAAGGAAACACAAGAAAGGTATGTACAAAAATGCAAGTAGCTGAAGGGGTGTGTGACTCAGTGATAAAGCAAATGCTTTGTAGGCTCAAGGCCCATGTTTCAGTCCCTGGTCTCTCTATGAAAAGATCTCAGGAAACAGATGTTTCTCTGCCTGTGGCCCTGGAGAACTACTGCAGATAAGTGTATATAATGTCTAGGTAGATGGACCAGTGTGCTAACTTAGCAGCCGGTGCTGGCATACATAAAAGTATCACACGAGTTGCTCAGAGAGTCTTCCTCTCTGCTGCAGAATCTGGTGGATCACTGTCTGTCAGAGCAGCTGATATGAAGTTAGATAATATGGTAGCTTTGTATGTACTTTAAAAGGACTCCAGGATACTGGAAAGCTGAAGCTACCTTTCTGCCTGTCACCATTAACTAAAACTGCCAGAACTTCACTCTGTTCTCAACCCCGCTCTTCTATGTGTTCTTATCTGACATTGGAAATATGTTTTCACCCTGATATCACATTCTTTTCCAAAACTTGAGTGGAATTGAAGTTAGCATCAAAGTATTGAACTGCTGTTATAAAAAATGGAGGTAGCAAGCAATTCAGTTTAAGAATGCTAACACCATTAGTCAGTATTCAAATGCTGGACCAGTCCTAGGGTCATATCACAAGTTCATAATTACCAGCTAGCAGTTTTTAAGTTCCTTGTTAAAAGAGCCAACATCAAGAATATCACTACAGCTTGTAAAAGTCTTCATAATGAACACCCTAGTGACTTGTAGGGAAAATGTTTGTAGAATTTAAAATAAAGGCTGTTTTAATTGCGTAGTCTTGCATAGTGAAATGACAGGAAAATGAATGCCTATTAACAATAAACTATCTTTTATTAGAGGAAGAAATTTGACTTCATTTCCAGCTGTCTTGAGCATCATAAGAAAAATAAGCCATGAAGTGGTATTTAACTATAAGGGTTGTGTAATGTTATTTTGAGAGGTCAGGGATTTAGCAGGCACACTGTTATAATGGCTGACATCCTATGAGATCCATAAGTGGAGCTAAGCCAGCCAGCCAGCCTGCCTGCCTGCCCCCTTCGTCAGTGGTCCTTCCATCATTGAAAATGGACCATCAGTTACAAGCTGTGGATTCAATTTCTCGCACTGTTTTACTTTTTAAAAAATCCAGGTGTGGGTGAGCGCAGTTGTGCCTGAATCAGAAGCTGCTCTCCATTTATCAGTGCTACTGTGTGCTGATCACCTGGAGCAAAGGTGTTGCTGCTACTGGCTTCTAGTTTTCTTTAAAATTTTTGTTTTGTTCAGTTCATTCCAGTGCTTCCATTACAGTGGGAAGCACCTCAACACTTAGGTGACACTGCTTCTGATCATCCCAAATCATTGTAATGCTGAGACTTGCAATTGATGGTCAGGAGAAAAGGAGAATCTATTTCTCCCCTTCTCCTTTCTCCTCTGACACCAGGTATGTTTGATCAGTGATTGACTTGACCAGTGCACATGAGAAATGTGGTTCTCAGGATGCTTGACGTTAGGATGTCAGGCTTCTTGGCACTACATTATCCACTGTATACCAGATACTAATACCTTATATTGAAGTAGACCATTGGTCCATCAAGTTCAGTATTGTTTGGTTCTCTAGAGTCTCAGGAAGAGGCCTGTCACTTCATCTTCCACCTGATCCTTTTACCTGGAGATACTGGCTGAATCCACACTTACTGGCATAGCACTAAACAGTCAGAATGATAGTGTCTTCCTGCACCCCCCCCCCCTCCGGGGAAGACCCATAGTTTCTGGCTGCAGCTCAATTCTAGAACCTCTTGCAGTTTATTTGGACACGTTCCTGCAGCCGGAAGTGTCCAAAATTCCTTCCTACCTGGATACTAGGGACTTTATCAAAATGATCGAAAACATTCCCATAGAGGACAATTATGCTTTAGTCACCATGGATGTAAATTCTCTCTACATGTCCATACCACATGATCTGGCCAGAATGGTGGTGATTGATATATTGCATTTCAGACAGAATCTGAAACCCAGTTCTGAATTTCTGCTTCAACTTTTGAATCTTATCCTTGAAAAGAATTATTTCAGGTATATAGACTCCTTCTTTTTTCAAACCAAAGGCTAGTTTTCGATCATTTTGGTGACTAAAGCATAATTGTCCTCTATGGGAAGTCACCACCCAGTATAACCAATCTTTTTATGACTCAATGGGAGGCCAAATATATCTGCAATCAATTTAATCCTTATTATGCAAATATATGTGTATTTAAGAGGTACATTGATGATTTATTTTTCTTGATTAATGAATATTCAATTGTCAATGACTTTTGCATTTGGCTTAACTCACTGGACACCAACATCCAGTTCACTTGGCAGAGCAGCTGGGATGAGACTAACTTTTTAGACATCGCAGTCTTTAGAAATAGTGATCAGAGGCTTAAGATATGTCCCTACAGGAAGAGCACTGACAGGAATGCTTATCTGCATTATGAGTCCTTTCACCCAGTGCATTTGAGACAGAACATCCCATACGGACAACTGTTACGATTGAATCGCAATTCAACCCTGAGTGAGGATTATGATCAGGGTTGCAGGAAAATGCAGACTTCATTCAGGTCGAGGGGATACCCGGATCAGATTCTTGAGACAGCTAGGTCAAGGGCATCAAAAATCTCTAGAGATGGTTTGTTCAGAAATGAACACCTAGGATGGATAGGGTATATTGGTCTATTGATTACACTCCTATGTCTAAAATCATACAGAGCTCCGTCCGTCGCCACTGGCCCCTAGTGGCTGACATACAGAGATGTGAGCTATTGCCCAATATAGGCTATAGGAGGACTAGAAACCTTAGAGACATTTTGATCCACTCTGACATGACAAAACCCACAAACTGACAGGACAGTCCCAAAGGGAATTATAGATGTGGACATTGTTCTGTATGCCCCCTAGTTTTAGAGGGTGATAGTATTGAAGTACCTCCACAAAGACGTAAAATTTACCTGAGACATTTTTCAACATGTCAGACAAGTGGGGTTGTATACCTTCTTATCTGCCCATGTCCAAAAATATATGTGGGTAGTACTATAAGACCACTGCGGGTCAGAGTCCTTGAACATATGTCAAGAATTAGAAACAATGTGGTAGACGCTCCCTTGACTCAGCACTTCTCTGAATTAAAACATGATGCCTCTGCACTTAAAGTCACAACGTTGTTTGTTGCACAGAAGGGCTCCTCTCAACACATCACCAGAGAACAGTTGAGAAGGGAAGCAAAATAGATTTTCTCACTGAATGCCCTACAACTTCATGGATTGAACAACGAGCTTGCACTACAGTGCTTTTTGGGTTAAAGTAAAATCATGTTTTTACTGTAGTTGCAGTACATTTAGGTTTCTCCTAGTGTACAATTTGAGAATCTTTGGGGAAGAAAAAGCCCTGCATTTCATGCCTAATATCCCCATGGTTTGTGGTACTTGTTATTTGTTATGAGTTTTTCACATATTATCTTTAGGGTTACTGCATCTTTAATTGGAAAGGGATAAGCTTCACTATATAAGCCATAGTCAGTTTGAGGAGGTACGTGAGATCCATTTGATCTGCATCACCCTCCAGGTTTGGTGAAACAATGAGACTAGATATGGGTAAGGTTTTTTAAAATGATTTTGTAATTCATGTAGCTTTATAAATGAACAGCATTATGTTTTGCAATGTCTTCATGTTTATTGTATATGTTATGCAGTGGTCCTTAACAGCCCCTGATGAAGTCCAAGTGATGAAATCTGCCATTTAGCCAGCCTCAGCTAGGGCTACCTTCTGGAAGGATCTCCAATTTGAATAATAGGAAGATACCTACAGCAACAAAGAAAAGAAACATTTTTGGAACATTGCAATTATGAACTTACCTCATTTATGAACTTGGAGTGCTTGTCCTTGCTCCCTGAATTGGACGGAACGGGGCTTTTAGTCCCCTGGTACAGACTTTGGAAATATTATTGTATGGACTGTATTCCTTTGTGTTTATTGCATTTATTATTGGTTATGTAGAGTGCTGTCACTTTAAACACAATTAAGCATTATCTCTAGTGAATACATGTAAATTTCGTTCTGTTATCCTCGGGTGGGTTTTCCATTCTGTGTTTCAGTATTTACCGGGGATTGCCTTTGTTTGTTACATTGGTAAGTGTGGATTTGGCCACTGAGAACCTGGGACTTTTTGCATGTCAAGCAAATGCAGATCCTCCCTTCCTCAGTGTCTAACCAGACAGCCTATTTCTGTAATTTCTATCCTTCGTCAAACTTAACTATCTGGTTAAGGGACAACTCTTGTTCAAGGCGGGGGGAGGGTTGAGCCTTTGCCACACCATGGGGTTTTCCAACCCTGAAACAGCCATTGGGAGCTGCTATTTGACCCATTAGGGACATTTATGCATACTGATGGGAATAAGAGAGGAAAACTTCTCCTGGCCAGTTATCCCTGCACTACTGCTATTCTAATGGTCACAGCACAAG
Organism: Eublepharis macularius; assembly: GCF_028583425.1. Taxonomy (NCBI): domain Eukaryota; kingdom Metazoa; phylum Chordata; class Lepidosauria; order Squamata; family Eublepharidae; genus Eublepharis; species Eublepharis macularius. The sequence continues at coordinate 52,027,936 of NC_072798.1, forward strand.
AACAGAGGAAGAGATAAGTTGGAGATGGGGAAAAGGAGAGGACTCTTTTCTGCTTGATGAGGCTGGGAAGGACTTTTGTGCCCTATTGAGCTCACCTCTCCTTACAAGCAGACCATGAGTGGTTGAAACTTGTACTGTAAGTAATGGGCATCTTTACTCTTTTCCCTACCAATATGAATCATAGTACAGGAAAGAAACAAGCTGCATTGCAATGAATGAGTGTTGTCCTCAATGATAACAGTCAAAGGAAAGATTCTGACATTAGGAAATCATGCCGGTACAATTTCAGATGGAGCATTACAGTATAATGGTGAATAATAGCTTCCATTTATGAAGTATTTTTTCTTCCCAAAGGAATTAATTCAAGTCCAAGTATGCAATTGACATTCTCTTCAGCAGGAGCAGGCTTTGTCCCAAATGCTTTATATTATTATACATGCAGAAATTTTCTCAGTCATTGCTGAAACAGAACCTTTTCCAGAAAGAGAGAGGAAAAGTTGCTTGGTTATACAGATGCAGAGGAGTTAGCCGTGTTAGTCTGTGGTAGCAAAATCAAAAAGAGTCCAGTAGCACCTTTAAGACTAACCAATTTTATTGTAGCATAAGCTTTCAAGAATCAAGTTCTCTTAGTCAGATGCATGGTACAGAAACTGGTCAAATATAGAAGAGGAGGGGGGAGGAGGGGAGGAGAGAGAAGATGCAATTAGATGTACATTGGACAAACCAGCCAACCTCTACGCAAAAGAATAAATGGACACAAATCTGACACTAGAAATGGAAACATCCAGAAACCAGTGGGAGAACCCTTCAATCTACCAGGACATTCCATCAAAGACTTAAAGGTCGCTGAAGTTCAACAGAAACCTTTCAAAAACAAAATCCAATGGGAGGCTGCGGAACTGGAATTCATATGCAAATTTGACTCTGTCAAGCTGGGACTGAATAGGGACTATTAATGGTTATCACATTATCACAGGTAACAGATTTCCTTTACAGAGGCGGGGTCTGGGGGAGCCCAGTGGCACCTGGCGTGGGCTTTCGGGGACCACAGTTCTCTTTGTCAGATGCATCTGACGGGGAGAGCTGTGGTTATCGAAGGCTTATACTACATTGGAATTGGATGGTCTAGCTGTTTTGCTGCTACAAACTAACACGGCAAACTCCTTTGAAGCCTCACACAAGCCAACTAATCTCCACACCAAAAGGAGATGTTTACATTTACTAGCAAAGGAATGTTTTGGTTGCATCCTCCCTCTCCCCCCCTAATTGCATCTTCTCTCTCTTCCCCTCCTCCCCCCTCCTCTTCTATATTTGACCAGTTTCTGTACCATGCATCTGATGAAGAGAACTTGATTCTCGAAAGCTTATGCTACAATAAAATTGGTTATACAGAGGTACAGTCCAACAATTTGATACTAAGATTCCATTGTGCTATGGAAACTATCATAAGAATCTAGACGCTTTATAAAAAGGACTGGGGACTGAATCTAGAAGTGCAGCCATGATTGTCTTAGTAGTAAGAAATGTTGTAGAACTCCCCCTTCCCCACCAGTTTTTTGTTCCAAAGTGTTGCCCCAAACTTCTATTTCTGCTGCTGATGTCTGCTGAAATCTCTGACCTGCAGAAGATAAATGTAGAGTTGAGAGGAATAAAGGAAACTGATGAAATCATGATTAAATCTCTGGATGAGAACCATAAGGCATTGCTTCCCCCAAAAGACCAGCACTCTGAGGTGATCAGACCACAATCAGAATTCTCCCGTAGTTACATCAATCTGTCTTCTTGATGCAACAGACTCTTCCCTGTTGCTATTAGCACTCTTCTCTTCATACCAGAATATTATCAATTCTAGGGCCAAGTAAGTCCTAGCTCATTTGAACTTGCTCCTTTTGTACACTTCTATGAAGTATCTGGGGCCCAATTTACTCCAGATTTACAGTACAACTTGAATTAACTTTCCCCTTATGGCCATTCCCCAAAGAAAATAATTTCCCCCTCCCAAATGCTTCTCCTGGTTAATCTACAATTAGGATAAGAATCATTTCCCAAATTTTGCTCATGCACACCCTCTTAGATCCAGTCTTGTGTCTAGAAAGATTCTAAACCCTTTCATTCTGGGATGTAACTATTCTCCTTGGATTTACCAGCAGCCCAAATGCCAGGATCTTCTCCTCCAATATGGAATCATCTCAACTGGCATCTATTCTGTTTTCCTCCTTCCCTCTTGATCTCCCTCCTCCCATCTGGATGGGATAACAAATGATCATGGTTCGACTCCGTACATGGTGACACTCTTCATGACTTCAGTCTGTGCAATTATGTTCACTCTCACACATTTGGCCTTATCATATGAACAAGAACACACACACACACACAACTATATGGGATTGCATTGGTTCTGCAATTTTAACATTTTAAGGTAGCATGCTGCTTGGTTTGTGGCATGAATGAGCACAGATCATTGGATATAAAGGAAATTAAGCACCTTCCACAGCATATGTGAACTGGCATAGGGAGTCAGTTTCATTCTAAATTATGCAACAGAGAAGTGAAATTGCCATTTCCTGAACATATATTTGGTCTTCCTGTAGCTTGCGGACATCAGTCTGAGATCAATGCTGCCTAAGAATTTGTGACAATATATGCAAGTACAATATAAAAGTCTGCAAAGTGATACTCTTCAGTGTTGGAGAATTGTATGGCATGTGTCTAAAGGGATGAACTGTAGTCTGGAAGGTCCATGCCTCAAATCTGGATTCTGTCATATCTTCATTAGATTTAACCACCACCTCCATTTGCAATATGGAGATGATAATACTGGTCTACTTTACAAGGCTGTTGTAAGGACTGCACCACAATAATGTATGCAAAGCACTTTTAAGTACTTCAGGCACAATATAAATGTTTGAGTATTATTAATTTCATCTGTCTGCTACATTATAAAGAAGCAATGGAAAATCAGAAGAGAACAATGCATGATTAATGTCCAAACAAACTAATAAATGAGACAGAAAGGTAATGGCTGCTTGTGCTGTGTTGAATATAAACAAATCATGCCACAAGATAGACATTCCCCTGCTTTTTTTTTTTACACAAATAGTAAAAAGAAATGCCAGTTAGTGTGAGTTTCATAACCCAGCAAAGGCATCCAGCCAAGTGGTAGTCTGTTCCGTGTGTAAAAGAGCAAGCATCAGATTGAAACATAGGATTATGTCCTCATCATGTGTAGATCATGCTTGGGCTCATTAATAGGAGAGGGTCTGCATTCTCCCAGGGACCAGGTCCACATCTTTTAAAAAATGCTTTAAACTAGCCCTATGAAAATCAACATTTAAAGGTGACATTTCCCCCCACACATTACAGAACTTTAATTTCTACCATAGTGGTCTTTGCTGAGGAACTAAAAGCATTCCTACCCACAGTTATGTGCCCCTAAATGCTAATATATGAGCATAAGTAGAATTTATGCACAGCTAATTGGTATCATAATTCATCCAAAATAAATTGCAGAAAGAAAGGCTTCACATTTTCTGACGTACATTTCTCCTTTGAATCATGTTGGTATTTATTGTAATTGAAAGTGACAAGGCCGCACTGACAATGTACGTATTCTTTTCTACTGTCTGCCCTGGAAACAAACAAAACAAAAATTCTCTGGCTTTCAATTGAATCGATCAGTTCACACAGCTCTAATAGCTAGTTAAGTAGGCAGCTATTAGTTCAGAGAAGGAGCTTTAAAATGCACGCTGGCATGTTGGCAACTAAATTGTATTTTGAATTTTTTTACTCAAATAATGTAATATAAAATGATTCCTAGGTATCTTACATTAGAAAAACAATGGATGCAGGCTTTTAAAAACAGTTATAAGTTGGAGGATTTCGAGAGACCCTTTCATTTGTTGTCCTGCTAACTCTGTTTTGCATTAATTATCTCAGACTAAATGCACCAAATCCTTTTATTATTGCCTATTGTTAAATAAACCGTTTTTGTGACATTATAAAGAATGGCAACAGAATTGGTGAAACACTGAGGAAACATCTAGATTAGTGTTTCCAGGACTGTAGCCTGAAGTTTGTCCAGAATTAACCCAATGGTGGGGTCATTTTTATGAGATATAAAGCAAACATGGGTGTGGCCGTGTTTGTGCAAACAAAGTAAGGCTTGAATAGCTATCTATTATACATACTATAACAGCAAATCAGTGATTACCTAAAACCTTCATTAATTTTATTTAACATGCCTCTTGTTAAACTAAAAATAAAAGCAGCTGTATGTGGCTGGACTTTGATCTCTTAAGACCAAAGTAGATATGACAGCATCCTCATGGCCACCAGCATTTTAAAGCCATTTAAAAAGGGCTCGAGGACACCATCCTGATTCACCCTATAGCACAGTGGGCCAAAGAGTTCTTGTTTCCCTACCCCCACAGTGCCTTATCAAGAGCCAAAATGGTCACCCATTTCAGCTGTTTTGGCAGTGGAAAAGGTAGGGGAACAAGAGTGCTACAATGCAAGCCCAATGAAGATTTTTTAAACTACATTTTTAAATTGCAGCCAGTTGGAGGCCATCGCATCCACTTTGGCCCTTTAAGTCATGAGCAGACCATACGAGTTATACTATCAGTTCTACTGGTGATCCAACCCGGATTTATATATAATATAATAGACTTGCATCTAGGAGACTTGGGTTCAATTTCCAGCTCAGATATACAGTTCACTGAATGGATTTGGATCTGATGTTCTTTCTTAATGGGGAATAAAACAGCAATGCAACCCTTAAGCAAAGCTGCTTAAGCCAGAGGCCGTTGATTGCCACACTGGAAGGAGGGAGGCAGCATCACCCAAATATGGGTTGGCTGGGTGGGGTGGAGTAAGGGCTTTAGGAGGCCACTCCACCCTCCCCAGCCGCAGTTGTGAAAGTCGCTTGGCTCACACTCCTCTCCCTGTATTGGTGCAGGATTAGCCGGCTGCTGTTCCCAGAGCCAGGTAGGAATTTTTTCCTCCTTTCCAATTGGGCATGGGGAAGGGGTTATTTTTGCCTTCCTTGCACCGATTTCAGAGATTGAGGTTATTGGCTAAGGGTGGTGCCAGCGAGCAGTGTCATGGCAGGTTTGAGTCTGAGATAGGGTATGGGCTGGTGAGCATCCTTGGCGCTTCCCTATTGATGGGAAAAGGAGCCTGCCCAAAGGGTTGGTACTGCTTTGACAGCTGCCAGCTGCAGGGGCAGGCTGCCTTTGGGAACCCCAGCCTGCAAGTCCTTCCCTCACTGCTATACGGCTGAGGTGTTCAGGAGCTTAAAGGAGGGGTGACCAAGTTGCCTGGCTGGCCGGGTCTGCACCATCCATAGGATGGGTCACACCCGGGGCTTCGGGGCTCACCCAGACAGGTCAAGGCGGCAGTCCATGGGGGACCTCATGGCTTGACCTGTACCGCTTTAGGCCCTTGCCACTGTTTGGCTTGTTTTAGTTGTATAAAGTTAATAAAGTGACACTTAGATCCAAACTTGGTGTCTGTCTCTTCATTCCGACTAGGGTGGCAATCCATTCATGCTTGTATCACACTTAGAGGAAGAAGAAAATACAGTCATGTTAGATTGATTGCTACTGTTTGTTATACAATTATTATACAAATAAATGGTTAGCAATGAATCAGATTAAAATCTGTAAGCTTTTGGTTTCGACAGAATCTGGAAATTTCTTCCTCTTCTCTTCAGTGCTAGATATTAATCAAAACAGTGATAGCAGACAAGGACAGGAATGCTCTGAAGCTGCTACGCAATCTTTGAAATTATCTAGCCAAGCTCAGGGATGTTTTCTAACCCCAACAAGCTGTAGTTTATCCAAAAACTCTTTATGTACTCCCTTTAACCTCTATTTTCTATCTTTTAATTTTCATGGTGATTCCTAAAACATTTATTCTAGACTTATGGTTCCCCTATATGATCCTGCCTCTAACATTAGAGGTGTGCATAATGAAGTCCCCAATCTGAAAATATACACAGAAATTGCCTTATTTTCCAGAACAGTAATACAAATACAAAACGCTTGAGAATTACAAAACCCTCTCCTTTGAAGAATCTGCCTTTCCCCCACAAGCTCCAGCAATGTCACATGTGATGTTTTTCTTTGATTCTACTAAATTCTTGGAAAATAGCATTTTCCTCTTCTAATTGGAAGTAAAGTAGAGCACCCAGCCAATCACCTTGCAAACAGCACTCCTAGCAAATCATTTTTCCAGGCAAGCTGTGAAGAGCTGCTGACTCCTTTGCTCCCTTTGAAAGCCTGGGGGCACCTTGCTCAGCGGTCCATAGAATTGGAACCCTTGGTCCAATTTGCTTGAAACTTGGCGGTTCTTCTCTAGATAGGAAGCCTTCAATCCACTGCAATTTTGGTGTCATTTGACTGGAAATCAACCACTCCTGCATCATCCCTGCCAAGTCCCCCATAGGAAATAATGGCAGAATAATGGGAGTTGCAACTGGAACCTCCCTCACGTTGTGAAAGAAAACAAACACCAGACCACAACAAGGAATGATGGCAAAATCAAACTTTTCAGCAGTCATTTTTAAACTTGTCAGTCAGTACCAGAGTAGGAAAATGAAATGAATGCAACAGGGGTTTTTGGCAGCTTGCGGCCGGCTGGAGGTCTCCTGCTATGCTGCTGCTTGACAGCCATTTTAGGAATCAGTAGAGATCAATGTGACTGTGCAGAAAGGGGCCTTTGGTAGGGTGTTCTCTCTACTTGAAACTTAGGGGTTCGTTAGATTAGAGGCAGGACTCTGTTTTGTGCCAGTCTGGTGCCATTATCTTCATAAACAGCTGCCCCACACCCTCATATGCATTCCTCGTTGAAAATAATTGTCTTGAATTCTGGACACCTCCCCCTTCCCACTCCAAACATGGATTTGAATATGAACTGGTAACGTTCTGCCTGCAAGTAAACAATCACCCACCCCCAACCATGGATATGATATTATAAAGAATTTTTTTTCAGCGCACACCCCTACTCAGCCTGCAAAAGCGGGGAGGGCGGAATATAAATATAATAATTTAAATTAAATTAAGAGATCTTCACTGGTTATTCTGCCTTTGGAAATTAGGCAAGTTTCTACTAGAGGGAGCTTGTGCTATTTGTTTTGAGTAATGCTGACCCACTGTCATCTTTGTTACCTTTGTGATGTCAAGTGCTTTCTTCCACTTCCACTTCTGATAGCATATTAGCCAATGACATTTTGTTGTTGTTATTGTATCTGGCTTTTATTTCATTGGTTTAGTCATTTATTTGGTATTATTGTTCTAACTGTTTAACTGCTGCTTGTTATTTTCATCTTGATTAATTGTTTAATGGACTGTGAAAATTGTCTTGAAGGCCATGTTGAATGAAAAGGTATGCCAGTCTATATCATTTATTACCCTGATGGGTAACACTTCATCAGTAAGAAGCCACTGAATCAGTCATTTAACCAAAACAAAGCATTTTATGAAGGCACAATGCAGATCCTATGTAAAGGAAATGCTTGAACAAATAAAAGAGACACACATGATTTTTTAAAAATGTAACACATGTACAGATATGGGGAGAAACATAAAGACATATAGAAAATGGCTATAAAATACTAACATTTCTCTCTCTACAGCATTCTGTCATCCTTACCACCACCTGTCCAACCTACCTGGTCTAATCCATAGCTTCCTATTGTTATTTGGGTGTTCCAGTTTCATGGCCAAGGAATTCCTGTCAAAAAAGCATCTGCAGTTATTACTGGTGAGGAAGAGAAGGCTTCTCCCCACACAGTGTCCTGCTTTGCACTTTTTAATTATTTCCCTTTGATTATGAGCAGATCTTCTCGCAATTTTATTCTATCATTTTCTCTGGTGATAATATGTCCAGAGTCTTTCTCAGAACAGAATCTTGATTCCTGATCATTCATATTTTTCATGAAGAAAAAAACAAGTATGTCAAGTTGTTTTCCTCTTGATAATATCCCCTCAGGATTTTCCTTTGTTGCCTTGCACGAACTTTTCTTTTGTTAGGAGCACAGCACCAACCATAGGAAAGGAACATCTTTTTCTACCTTATCCTGATTGGTTGGTTTCCTCAGTGTACTTGTTCTTGACATTATTTACATCATCTCTGAGCCACCAAATCATATGTAAAGTTACTCTGATCTAAGCCTATTAAAATCAATGGTCTTAGAGTAGGGTAACTCTGGACAGAATTGGCTATATCCTACCATTTGTAGGTTTTTAAAAAAATTCATAGCTGAACCAACAGATAGTTTGAACTCCCTGGCCTACTTTAGGACAAGTATAACAGGCCTGGTTTAATAATTAGAGTGCCTGACTAAGATTTGGGAGACCGAGGTTTGAATCTCCATTCTGCCATGGAAGCTTACTGGGTGTGATCCTGGGTTATTCTTTGTCTTTCAACTTACCCTACCTCATAGGATTGTTGCATGTATAAACATGGCTGAGGAGAGAATTATGTAGGTAGCTTTGGGTCTCCATTAGGGAGAAATGTGATAGTATAAATATCAAAATAAATAACACTGCCATGTTCTTCAGGGTTCAACACGACTGGATTAACAAGATGTGATTAAAATTATTGTAAAAAATAATAAATAAAAATGCAAAGCTACATGTGCTTCCACTAGAGTTGTGAACCTCTTTATGAGCTATGGAGAAATGTGCGGACTCAAACTGAGGCTCAGTCCTCATGGAATCTGAAACACATTATGGAGTTCCCACAAATTACAAAATCATGTTAACTGGATAATGGAAAAACATGCCATTTAACCTAAAAAACAGACAAATGAGTCTGTAGTACTGTTTGGTTCTCAGCAATTTCACAAACAATATTAAAAATGAATAGGGCCGACAGAGCTGCAAATAAGAAAACCTGGAGGAGAGAAGATTCCAAATAGGGAGGCAGTGTCTAAAGGAGCAGTTCACAACACAATGATGATTTGAACACAGCTAGTGAAGGAAATGATTGCTTACCCAGTAGCAGAATGGTCAGCTGATGAGAACATAAGAATAAGAATAAGATAAAGCACTCTAGACACAGTACTCTACTTCCATACATATGTAAGTGAAGTGGCTTCTGTGCATTAAACATGTAATACACTTTCTATTGGTGGTTTATTGCTCAACTTTTATCCTATTGCATTCTTGATTGTTGTAAATTTCCAGTTGTTGAAAAGAAACTGGAATAACCTTTTTGATAAAAGGAAATTAATTCATGTGTTCCCCCACAAATCAATTTATTTCTAGGTAGTCTATACTAAAGCTGATTTTTCCCTTATGCCCAGTGATGTATAAAATCCTGGACATTGGCCTGAACAGCACTATGCCATTATGAAAGTCTAGGCAAACCTGGATATCTAGCAACCATTTGATGTATTCATGTCTCATGTGCAGTCCTTTTCAGCTGTATATTTGGAAACAGGATCAGTCACATAGTTCTGAAGACTTAATAGCACTTAAGTATTTGGAAGGAAATGGCAACAATTTCCACCATTTCTCCTTCCTATTACAGCCTCCATGTTGTCTCAATGCTGTTCCTGGAGGTCCAATGAGCTCAGGATTAATATAATGGGGCATGATGGTCAGTGGGCTTCAACAAGAGTGAGAAGTTGGAAATGTTCTCTTCACAGATAGTTGGATACACCTTGTTGAATGTAATTCAGATATCTTTCACATAAAGTGGTGGAATAATCAAAGTTCTAAATGTTTGCAGAATACCTCACCTTTTACAGGTTTCTAACCTGACAGAATTCACAACAGTTAATGGACTCCTATGAGCAAATATGTGTACTTCAAAACTAAACAACATGAATGTACAAAAATAACATTACAGGTCTGAAGAAAAGAACTCTCACTCTCAAAAGCTTGCTCTGAAAATCTTGTTGGTTTCTAAGGTGCCGCTGGACTCAGATCCTGCTGATCATTACAACAGTGAGCAAAAACATAATATAAGAAGTGCCCTGCTGGATCAGCAATTTGTCCACCTAGTCCAGCATCTTATTTCGCATAGGAGCCAACCAGTTACCCCAGAGGGCCAACTGCCCCCCCCAACCCCCCAGGAAATAGCGGCCAAGGTATTGGCAGCAAACTTAAGCATGTTTGACTATGAGTAAGCCCCATGGAACAATGTAGAATTTACTTATCAGTTAATGTGCTTGGGATTGTTCACTTTGTCTACTAACAGTGAGATTTACAAAGTTTTGCTTCAGTCATAGGGGATAGTATTTTATTTATGTATTATTTAGTTTAATTATGTAATTTATAGTCAGTCTTTCTCAATGACACTCAAGGTGGATTACATAGTATGAGATCAGTACAGTTGATATCAAGGACATTTCAATAAACAATGCCATAGGGTGAATAAATTCAAGTTTACAAAGACATAACATTAGCATTAGTAGCCATTGGTGAACCTATCCTTTGTTAAAACAGCACTTGCTGGCATTAGGAATAGCAGAAGTCCCTAAGGATTGTGAAAAGGGTTTTATGTATCTATTTAGCTTCCTGCCACTATAGCTGCAACAAAGGGAAAAATTACAATTTCCTTCCAAGAGAGCAAATCAAATTCCCAAATGTGGCATATTTATGTCACTGATAACCAATTATATTTCTTAACAGTTCTATTTTATGTTTCTCTCTGCAGCATAAAAGAAGTGTACAGCAGATTCAGATGTCTAGCAGTGCATGTGTTAAGCCTGTACCACTTATATTCACATATGAGATCACTTCTTTAAAAGGGGCCCACATTAAACTCTCTAGCACAAGCACAGCACATCAGGGTTAGGTTAAGTGAAGGGAAAAAAATCTCTAACATACAAGCATTGCAACAAACAGAGAATGCAGTGATGCATCCAAATATGCAACTATGCAAATGCATATTTGAAGCAGCACAGACTGCTGATGACTTCAAAACACACTGCAGAATATTTCTGTCCTTTTTAAAAAAAAACCCTTTGTAATTCACATTTGCTACAACATGCTAAACTTGTACCTTATCCAGAGCTCCTCTCGATTATAGAAAGTTTACATGTCTGAACAAAGAAATAGGATAATAACAAAAGCTCAGAAATGTACTATGTGTACTACAAGAGGCCATTTTTAGTAGAGAGCAGACAGGAGTGGCAGATTTGTCTTTTGAGTAAATTTTCAAGGTTAGATAAGAGAACAAGTCTAGAGAAAAGGAGTAGGTGACCTTGGGTGAAGAAATGATGGATTTGACAAGAGGGAACATTTTGTACAAAATGTAAAGTGTTTTATTTGAAAGTCCGCATTCATTATTTGTGTTTTGTTACTTTTCCTATCGCTTTCTTGCATATAATGCAGACCATTTTCTCCTATCACTGTTTCTATACATTTATGTAGAGGATGGATGGATGTGTGTATATATACAGGTGCATATATGTAGATTATAAATTGCAGGAAAATGAAATCAATGAGTACTAAGCAGGTTTTTAAAAATGGACTGGCAATTCTCAGGAACTAGGTCATGCTCTAAAAATTGGCAAGGGCCTGAGCCTGCGAAAGCGGGGAGGGCGGAATATAAATATAATAAATTAAATTAAATTAAAGTAGGTGGTATTTTACACTAAAATGAGCTGCAGATATTGAAGATATTGAAGTATAAGAACAGATGGTGAGTAAGTGGGCAGGCCTTCTTGTTTCATTTTCCTTATGTTCAGTGGCAATTAGAGATGGGCACAGACCCCCCAAAAAATGAACCACGAGATTCGTGGTTTGTGGATTTTAACAGACCAAAAACCATGAACTGGCATGGAACTGGGGCCAGTTACGACCCAGTTCGTGGTTCTTGGGGTTTAAATACCCCTTTCTGGCTGCTTAGCAGAGGCAGGGAAAGAGACATTTAACAGCTTAAAGGGCCCTTTCTTGCCTTGCAAGCAGCAGGTCCTTTTAAACTATCAGCTGGCAGGTGGCAGGGGGCGGGATTCCTCCTCGACTGCCAGTTGAAATTTAAAGGGACATGCCAGTGGCAGGGCCCTTTAAACTGCCCAAAATCCAGCCCCCCACCCCACCCCCAGCCGCAACCGCACACTTACCTTAAAGAGGCCTGCAGTGTCCTCCTCCTCCTCCTGTGAAGGGTGGCAATGCCATTTTTGGCCTCCTCCACCCCTGCGCAGGCCCGCAGAGGGACAGAGGAGGCCAAGAATGGCCTTGCTGCCCCTCAAATGGCTGTGGTGCGCCGTGGCCATTTGAGGGGCGGCAAGGCCATTTTTGGCCTCCTCTGCCCCTCTGCGGGCCCGTGCAGGGAAGGAGAAGGCCAAAAACAACCTCCTCCATCCCACCGCAGGCCTGCAGTGGAACAGAGGAGGCTGAGAATGGCTTTGCCACCCCTCAAATGGCTACACCGTGGCCATTTGAGGGGCAGCAAAGCCGTTTTCGGCCTCCTTTGCCCCTGTACGGGCCCACAGAGGAACAGAGGAGGCTGAGAACAGCCTTGCCATCCCTCAAATAGCTGCAGCACAGCCATTTGAGGGGCAGCAAAGCTGTTCTTGGCCACCTCTGTCCCTCTGCAGGCCTGCACAGAGGTGGAGGAGGCCAAAAACGGCCTTGCCGCCCCTCACAAGAAGAGGAGGAGGAAGACGCCGCAGGTCTCTTTAAGGTAAGTGTGGGGTTGGGGCTGGGGGTCGGGCGGCTGGGGGGTAGGGGGGTTTGGGTTTGGGCTGTTTAAAAGGACCTGCCAGTGGCAGGTCCCTTTAAACTATCAGCTGGCAGGCGGCAGGGGGGGTTTAGTTAAAGGGACCTGCCCTTGCAAGTCCCTTAAAGGGGCAGTTTAAATGTCCATTTGGCCATTTAAACTGCCCCTGTAATATGACCCAATGAACCAGTATAAAGGTAGTAGAAGTTTCGTGAAAAGAGCTTCCACAAACCCTGGTTCATGAACCATGAACCAGCCTGTTTTGTGGGGGTTTGGGGTCGTAATTAGGTTCGTGCCCATCTCTAGTGGCAATACAAGGGTTACACCAGGACCCCTGAGCATAAACCCCACCCAAATGCCTTAAATGTGTTTTGGTATAATTTAAGAAAAGACTTCAGAAAGATTTAGCCCCTTGTAGCCTTATTTTGTTACTAACAAAGCCTTCAGTTCAATAATTGCTTCAGCACTGGCCTTAGTAAATCTTCTGTTTTTAGGAAACAATTTGGAATAGATTAAGGAAATTTAACTGGCTACAAATGAAACTTGGAAACAACCAAATTAAGTGGTGTATTTGTTGCCACACATGCTGCAATGCTGGCAGGGTCAGGCCCTGTGTCTAGAGTAGACATGGGCACAAACTGAAAAAAAAAAAGAACCACATGATTCATGGTTCATCAACTTCCATGAACTAAGAAACATGAACTGCCATGAACTTTTCCCAGGATTTGGTTTGTGGTTCATGGTTCGTGGCATTTCAAACACCCTGCACCAGCTGCTGAAGCCAGTGTGGAGTGTTTGAAACTGATAGCCCCCTTCTCCTGCCCCAGGAAGCGGCAGGAGAAGGCTGTCAGTTTCAAAACACCCTGCGCTGGCTTCACCCAATCGGGTGAAACCAGTGTGTGTGTGGGGGGGTGTATGAAAGTCACAGCCTTCCCCTGTCACTTACAAGCGGCAGGGGAAGGCTGTCAGTTTCAAAACACCCTGCACTGGCTTCATCTGATTGGGTGAAACCAGCACGGAGTGTTTGAAAATCGCAGCCTTCCCCTGTAGATTGCAAGCGGCAGGGGAAGGCTGTCAGTTTCAAAACACCCCATGCAGGCTTCATTCATTCGGGCGAAACCAGTGTGGGGTGTTTAAAACAGACAGCCCCCTTCTCCTGCCACTTGTGGGCAGCAGGAGAACAGGGCTGTCACTTTCACACGCACCCCATGCCCTTCCACATTTTGCCTGGATCGTGGGGAGGGGGCGGGTTCCCCCATCCCCACAATGCAGGTGGAGTTTAAAGGGCATGCTGGCTACCACTTGCAACTGAAGCAGCGGCCAATCCTTCCACTCCTGGTGGCGGTGGGGCATTTGAAAGTCAAAGCTTTCCCCAGTCGCTTACAAGCATCAGGGGAAGGCTGTCAGTTTCAAAACACCCCCTGCAGCCTTCATTCGGGGAGAGTTTTAAAAGTGCTCTGGCCACCGCTTGCAAGCGATGGCCAGAGCGCCCTTTTACTGCCCCTGGATCATGGAGAGGGGAGAGGATCTCCCTTTCTCCCTGCAATCCAGGGGGAGTTTGAAAAGTGATGTGGTCGCCGCTTGCAAACGGTGGCCAGAGCACCTTTCCACGCTCTGCCTGGATCGCGGGAAGGGGAGCAAAGGGCAAATGGAATGGCAGTGGTGGGGCTGCAGGCTTGCAGCCCTGCCAACGTCGTTCCCTTCGCTCACTGCAGAAGCAGCCTGGGGATTCCCTGGTTTCTTCTGCAGCAGGCAAAAGGAGCGCCAGGGGGCAGCAGGGTTTCAGGGCTGTGCGGTTTCATACAACCTGCACTGGCTTAAGCCGAGCAAGTACAGTGTGTGTGTGTGTGAAAGTGACAGCCCCCAACTCCTGCTGCTTGCTGGGGGCAGGAGAACTGGCTGTCAGTTTCACATGTCCTGCACTGGCTTCAGCTGATTGGCTGAACCCAGTGCAGGGGAGTGTGAAAGTGACAGCCCCCATCTCCTGCCATTTGCAGCAGCAGGAGTGGGGCTGTCCGTTTACTGCTCATGACTCTCACAAACTAGGCAGGAAAAGTCGTGAAGTTCGTGGGAAACATGGCAGCACGAACCGCATTTTCATGAACCATGAATTGGCCCAGTTCATGCATTTTTTTGGTTCGTAATGCAATTCATGCCCACCTCTAGTCTAGAGAGGTCACAGTTACTTGAAAGCAAAGGAAGGGTCCAGAACACAGTCAGGGCCAGCGCTTCCATTGAGGCAGAGCCAGCCCCTGCCTCAGGTGCTGAACTCTGATGGAAGCGCCATGCTGGCCCTCTAACAACCGGCGTTCCCTGCAGTGTGCATGCTCCCATGCGCTTGTGCAGGAATTCTCCTCTCTTGGTGCAAGGCATTTCTTCTGGAGTGCAGAAGGGCAGCCCTGTCTTCCCGCTCAGCCAGCACATGAGGAGCTTCAAGTTCAGCCCCATCAGTGAGGACATTTCTCTCTCTGCCTTTTCCCCCCTCCTCCGCTCTCTCTCTCTCAATTTAAGCCTTGGGCAAAGCTTCCATGAGAAAGAGATACTCTAGCTGGCTGGGGAGCAGTGAGCTCCCATCTGACCTTTTGTCCCCATTGCTCCCTCCTTTTTTTCTTGCTTCCCCCTCCCCCCACCATGTACTAAAAGGAATGACAGGAGGATTGCCTATTGGAAATAACAGGAGAGGCTTGAAGGCCCGTTGGAGATAATGGGAGCCAGGGATGCCAATTTACTTGCTTGGGCTCCATTGAAATGCATCACAACACAAAAAAAGTTGCAAAGAAAATGTGGAATTTATTTTCCGTAAAGGTCTCTGGGACCAGATGGAATACTCTGGGAGTGGAATGACAGCCCCCAGAGTGCAATGACCGTCCCTAGCTATAGACTTTGTACTCCAGGACCAGAAGGACAGGTTTCAGAGTGGAATGACAGTCCTTGCAATAGGCTCAGTGCTCTGGGACTGGAAGGACAGCCCCCCAAATGCAGTGCAATGACAGCCCCTGGGAGTAGAAGCAGCATTCTGGGACTCGAGTGACAGGCACCAGACTGGAATGACAGACCCTGGGAGGAGCAGAAACGTTTTGGGACTGGAATGACAACTCCCAAAGTGCAATGACAGCCCCTCAGAGCAGAATCTGTGCTCTGGGAAGGAATGACAGGTTGTACTGTGGAATGACAACCCCTGGTAGTAGAGAAGCATTCTTGGAGTGGAATTACATGCACCATAATGGAATGACAGCCCCTGGGAGCAGCAGAAGTGTTCTTGGACTGGAATGACAACCCCAGAGTGGAATGACAGCCCCTAGGAATAGAACCTGTGCTCAGGGACTGGAATGACAGGTCGAAGAGTGGAACGACTACTCCTGGGAATAGGGTCAGGGCTCTGGGACTGGAATGACACCCCCTGTCATTCCACATCCACTGCCATTCCAGTCCCAGACCACTGATTATTTTCCCAGGGACTGTCATTCCACTCTGGGGCCTGTGTTGATAGATCAAGATGGGTAGCCATGTTTATCTGTAGCAGTAGAAAAAAGCAAGACTCCAGTAGCACCTATAAGACTAACAAAATTTGTGGTAAGGTATGAGCTTTCATGAGCCACTGCTCACTTCTTCACTACTGGACTCCTGCTCTTTTTTTGTGTTGTAATGCATTTCAATAGAGTCCATGCAAGTAAATTGGCATTCCTGGCTCCCATTTTCTCCACTGGGCCTTCAAGCCTCTCCCATTATTTCCAATGGGCAATCCTGTCATTCTTTTTAGTACATCCTTTTCTCCCTCCCCAGCTGGCATCAATTCTACTTCTCACCTGTCCTCAGGCTTTTTTTTTGGGGGGGGGGCTGCTTTTGGTGGAAAAAGTGGCTGATTGTATGCGCACTGCCACAGAGGAAGGAGGAAATGAGGTGAGACAGACACATTTCCCTTTCAGTCCCTATGCGACAGGTAGGATCAAATAACTGTTGTTGGGTTTAAAGTTGTTATTTTAAATTCTATTACTTTCCTCCCCCCTTCTCCCTTTCACTCTCCCTCCCCCTTGCTATTCTCTGATCTCAATGTTGCTCCCCCTTCACTCCAGCAGAGCAGCGCCCCGCACTGCGCCCCCTCTTTATCACCTTCCTTCTCTCATTCCCTAGTTTACATATATCACCCCACCTTCCCCCTCTCCCCCAATAGTTTATTTCAATATTTATACACCACATGCTTAGCTGTCAGCTGCCATTAATTTCAAACCCGGGGAGGGGGGAGAAGAATGATCATGGAGGGTAGTTCCCAAAAGGGATCTCTGACAAAGGTGATCAATATTTTAAGGCTTGGAAAGGGTCAGAGAGAAAGAGAAGGCTTCAGCCCAGTCTCCCCCTTCCAAACATCTCTCTCCTCCAAGCAGGCCCTGTAAGAGAAGCCCTCCTTCTACTGCCAAGAGTCTCTGGGTTCAGAGAGAGGTGGGAAGAGAGAGGGAAACTTTTTTACACACACACACAAAAGGGGGTATGCTCAAAACTTCAATGCAAGTTGCTGTTTTTGCTCACAGTAAGAAAAACAAAGATTAAAAAAATTAAAATTTAAAATTTAAATTAAGAAATAAAAATTAAATTAAAAATGTAAAAAAGTTTCAAGTTTTGTGCTTTTCATTTTTCTTACATTTCTTCTGTTTTTTAAGATTGGTTAGCGGGGGGGGGCACAAGTAGGTATCTCACCTCAGGCGCCAGAAACCCTGGCACTGGCCCTGAATACAGTATGACTGGAACCTAGCTAGCAAGGAAGCATAGACACACACTGAAGGGAAATATACTGGGTTTATATGACTTGCTTTTCCCTCTGTTATGCTGAATTGTTTGTGAAGCTTTTGGTAACCTAGTGAGAATGAAAAGTCTAGCTGGGTTCTGGTTTGCATTCTTCCCATTGTTATGATATTTTTCAGGTTTTGTGAAAAATATTTATCTTTCTATTCAAAGTACCACTTTCTGGAGTCATTTGTTCAATCTCTGCAATGCATGAGCTCAAGGACGCTAACAAACTGTTATTTGTTCCATTGGAAGTAAACTCCTTTAGCAAACATTTTCACCTAAAAAAAAATTCTGCTGTAAAATCATATTCTATAATAGGCTAGGCACTAATTTTATAATTATAAGTATACTGTATGGATCTCTATTACAGGGAGAAGTTGTCAGTCACGAATTCTCCTAAATATTCACATTGGGGAACAGATGAGGAGTCATTTTCATTAATCAAGATCCACCATTAACCAAGCCCCATTCAAAAATTGAACAAGTACTCTGATACCAAATCAAAATCCACTCCACACCTAAATGAATGCAGGAGATGTTTTTGACTCCATCTTCATTGGGAAAGGAACACAAGACTTGCAGGATACAGGATTGGGCTGCAAGCATTGCAACTTGGGGTGCAATCCTAAGAACACTTTCCTGGCTATAAGCATCACTGAATAAAATGGAACTTACTTCTGAGTAGACTGCTTAGACTGTTAGCTGGCCCTTTGACAACAAATATGGAAAAAGATGGTTGCCATTGGGGATGAGCAGGAAATTTGAGCTGCTCTTCAATTAGCTTGAAGAATATTCTTTATAAAACTTGGTTCATGGTCTACATTGTTTGAAAGTGTTTGGAGCCTGTATAATCAAGCCTAGTCTTTTAAGGGTTAGTTGGATACTAACTTGGAATGGCAGGGATAGTGTGGGCTGCTACAGCATAGGCAGGAATGGCAAACACCCTGAGGCTTCCTAGAGTGAAAAGTTTTACCAAGTTAATGACTCACTGGCTGTGCAGCTAGGGGGCACTGGGGAGAGAGAACAACCTTGGTGTCGAATACTGCCAGCTGAACCATCATAGCTATATGACAAGGGAGAGTGGATAGTGTGTGTCATCTTTTGGCCGCGGTTTGTTTGCTGGGATAAACAAGTGATAACAGCTGAGTCTGGAGCCAAGGAGTGGTTGTTCCAATGCTGCAGTCATCAGGTACCCAAAGGTAGGAGGGTGTTGATAGTTACGGAGATCAGCCAGTAATTAAAAACCCTTTAACTCTTAAGTCTTGTGCCATCATTGCAGTGCGTGAGAGCAATTATGTTCCCAATTGACAGCTTCATTCTTCACAACACAGTCTGATGACAGTATCCCTTTGTCTAACTTACGTTCTGTAGCGGTCTGAGCGAAAGCTTTTTCAATGGCTGCTCTATATTTGTGGAACAGCCTCCTAGAAGAGGTTGGGGATCATCCTGTTCTCTGGCTTTCCAGTAGGACTGCAAAACAGAGCTATTCAGGGATCAGCTTGACCCTAGGCAAAGGTGTGATATCCTGCTAGGGTAACATGAGATGTTTTTAAGTTGAAATTTTATGTGTTTTTAATGTTTTTTAATTTTTTTTGTTTTAATGTTTATTATTTTTCTACTGTTTTATTGTTCTTATCTGCCTTGAGTCCCCAAATGCTTGTGAAAAAGGTAGGTAAATAAACTTATAAAATTAATTAATCGATAATATTAGCCATTGAGGAGTGTATGGAAACCTGATCTGACAGTTACCGTGACACCTTGCTGTTTTTGTGTCAGTTTCTTGGGCAATAGGAGCTGGAAGTGGAAGTGAGAGAGAAGAGTAACTCAATAGATAGAGTCCTTTAAATGGAACTGGCAGAAGAGGATGCAATACACCTGCCTCTCTGCCTGAATTTTAGTTATTTCTAAGAATCAAACTAGATGTGATCATGTCCTCATGGCCACCTGAGGATGCCACCACCATTTAAAGTCATTTTCAAAAGCTGCTGATCCCAATAGGGCCTGCAGTGTGATGATCTTGTTTTCCCCCTGCCCCGATCCAAGTGCTAAAACAGCAGCGTCTGTGCACACATGCAGGCATGCATACATGCAGCTATTTCAGTACTTGATAAGGTGTGTGGTGGGGGGACTAGAGCACTTCAGCTTGCTAATCAGGATCGATCCTTCATGTCCTTTTAAAATTATATTAAAACAGTGGTGGCATCTCCCTGGTGGCTATGAGGATGCCATCATATCTAGTTTGGTCCCAAATTTCCCAGTTTTGATGGTGATTAGAGCTTCTTACTCCCTGTCATTTAAACTAGCAGCAGATGTTTTATAGAAATGTATCTTGATTTTTGTCTTTCCAAAACAGAGTGGTGCTGTTTGGAAAAACAGCTTTTCTTTTTTAAAAAATCCTGTAACCAGTGTGATCTCTTCTGTGCATCTAAATGATGTTCCTAGTTATTGCCCAAGGCTGAATTCAGCCTGGAGCAGGTTACTTAATTTAAAGCTACCTGTTAGAATGTTAGCTGATTTTTGCCCTAACTGTAATAAAGCAGTTTTATCTAAGGCATGCAAGATCTTCACAAGCAGAGGCTCATTGTTCATCTCCCTCTCCCCTAATTAATTCAGAAATACTGCTATTATGAACATCATTAGAAATCGCTAACTGGCCACCTTTTTTGCTTTCAAGCTCTAAATTGACATAAATGAGGTTCCACACATGTATAGAATGTTTTTGTCAGACTGTGGCTAGATAAGGCTCTTCCTACAGGTTCCCCTTCAAAAGCAAACAAGAGTCCATTGTCTGAATAAGGAAACTTTACTGCAGAAAACGTCCATTATAGTCCACTGTCCTGAATAGGAGACTCAGGATGGTACACGATCATTGTTACCAATGAAGGGCAAAGCATGAGGTACAGAGTAACAGTTACCCACTGAACCAGCCTCCCCCCACAGTTCTCAAAACAATATCTTTCAGTCTTGGGAAGTTGCTCTTTCTCAAGGCCAATGCTTGGTGGAACGGCGTTAGACAAAACAATCTCCTCCGGTGAGAGATCTGCCTGGGAAGTGGTGCACCTGTGGGAAAGCACTTAAACACTAGAAGCATTAGAAAATGGAGTCAGTACAGTTTACATATACATTGGACCTGACATTCTGCCCCCCTTAAAATAGATCCCCCCCTGGTTTATATGGGTAACGAGTATGAAAAGCTTTGGTTAATCTAGGAGCATGAACATGTGCAGAGTTCACCCATTCATCATAACCAGAATCAAAGTCCTTCCACCTAATGAGGTAAAACAGCTGTTTACGTTTGAGTTTTGAGTCCAGAATTTGTTGCACCTCATAGTGTATTTGGTCGTCTATCAGAGTAGGGATGGGTGGAGCTTGGACATGCCAGTTGTCGTCTGTTGGAGCTTTCTTTAAGAGGCTGACATGGAATGTATCATGAACATGGCGCAAATTCTTGGGCAAATCTACTGCAACAGTCACTTTATTGATTACTTTGCGCACAGGAAAAGGCCCTAGGAACTTTAACGCTAGTTTGCGGCTGGTCTGGGCTAGTTTTAGATTCTTGGTGGAAATATAGACATGATCTCCAGGTTGTAATTCCCAACCGGCCGCACGATGGCGATCTGCGTATTTTTTGTAATCCTGTTTGGCTTTCTCGAGGTGTTGTTTGATGAGAGTCCATTGTTGAGCTGCCTCCCCCCACCATGAAGATACATCTGGCGAACTAGAAGGATGGAGAGGGGGAGCGTCTAGCGGGAAAGGGTTGAAGTGAGCTCCATATACAATTTTGAAAGGAGTCTCCCCTGTGGAAGCATGCACACTGTTGTTGTATGAGTATTCCGCGAGAGGGAGAAGGTCCACCCAATTATCTTGCTGGAAATTAATATAACAACGAAGGAATTGCTCTAAAATCTGATTAGTTTTTTCGGATTGCCCGTCGGTTTGCGGGTGGTGGCTTGAGCTGATTCCTTGTTCAATATTCAACATTCGCAAAAGCTCCCGCCAGAAGTTGGCAACGAATTGTCCGCCGCGATCCGAAATCACCTTGGACGGAAAAGAATGTAATTTTACGATGTGTTTTAAGAATAAATCTGCCAATTTCCGCGCGGTGGGTACAGCAGTACATGGAATAAAATGTGCTTGTTCGGAAAACAGATCTACCACTACTAAAATGCAATTATGTCCTTTTGAATCGGGCAGATCAGTGATAAAGTCCATGGAGATTATTTCCCAAGGTCGGTTAGGTGTTTCTAACGGTTGCAGGAGGCCCGGAGGTTTTCCTTTCCGAGTTTTGGCGCTGAGGCAAATGGGGCAGGAACCAACATATTGGGAAATGTCTTTGCGCATGCCCGGCCACCAGAATTGCCGTTGTATCAGATGCAACGTTTTTAGGTACCCATAATGACCGGCCGTGGGGGCATCGTGACATCGCTGCAAGACCTCCCGGCGGAGGCTGCCGGGGACATAGAATTTGGTCCCGGCCAACCAGTCCCCCTGTGGGGATTGAATCAGTTTCGTTTTGGGCGCTTTATCCCCCTCCTTTTCCACTTCAGCTTTAAGTTTCGTTTTCCAGTCTTGGCTGTGTGGGAGGGGCTGGCGCGCTCGGCTGCGGGTAGTTACCACGCCTCCCAACTGCTTAGGTGAGAAGACAGTGTCTATAGTCTCCTCCCGTTTGCTTTTGTGTTGGGGCATGCGCGACAGGGCGTCGGCCAGAAAATTAGTTTTGCCCGGGAGGTAATTTAGAGTGAAATTGAATTTGGAAAAGAACTCTGCCCATCGTAACTGTTTGGCATTCAGTCTGCGGGGGCTTCGAAGGGCCTCCAGATTTTTATGATCCGTCCACACCTCGAAAGGGTGTCTCGCCCCTTCTAGCCAATGTCGCCAGTTTGTGAGGGCTGCTTTGACAGCAAAGGCTTCCTTCTCCCATACATTCCAATTCCTTTCAGCCTCAGAGAACTTCCTCGAAAGGAATGCACAAGGCCGTAGCCTTTCATCCTCCCCCTTCTGCAGTAAAACCGCCCCAATGGCCGTATCGCTGGCGTCGACCTGCACTATGAAGGGAGAGTTTTCGTCGGGGTGGGAGAGGACGGGTTCTGAAACGAACTGTTTTTTCAGGCATTCAAAGGCTGTTTGGCAATTGGAAGTCCATTGTATTTTGGAGGAGGGTTTCTTTGCCTGGTCCCCTTTGTCTTTGGTTCTTAATAGGTCTGTTAGGGGGAGCGTGATTTGGGCGAAATTTGCAATAAAGTCTCTGTAAAAGTTGGCAAAACCCAGGAAGGACTGTAGTTCCTTACGGGTAGTGGGAGTTTGCCATTCTTGGATCGCTTGTATTTTAGATGGATCCATCTTCAAACCCTCTGAGGAAATACAGTAACCAAGGTAGGTGAGTTCGGTTTTATGGAATTCACATTTGGCTAACTTGATGGGCAGTTTATTTTTCATTAATACAGCCAGAACCTTTTGAACTAGTTGGATGTGGTCCTCCTCAGTGTCTGAGTAAATTAATACGTCATCAAGGTACACCACAACTCCTTTATAGAGGAATTCATGTAAAACTTCGTTTATCATGGACATAAAAACGGAGGGGGCTCCCGCCAAACCAAACGGCATAACTAAGTATTCAAATTGTCCGAGGGGCGTATTAAACGCTGTTTTCCATTCATCCCCTGCCCTTATACGAACGTGGAAGTAAGCATCTTTCAAGTCTAATTTCGTAAAGATCTTACCTTGGGCCACGACGTTGAGTAGGTCTCGGATGAGCGGGATGGGATAGGCGTTGTTGGTTGACACAGCATTAAGTCCTCTAAAGTCCGTGCATAGTCGGAGTCCCCCATCTTTTTTCTTCACGAAGAGAACTGGAGCCGCATGGGGACTATTGGCCGGGCGGATGAATCCCCTTTGGAGATTGGTGTCGATGAATTTCCGGAGCTCCTCCCGTTCACGGGGATTCATGGGGTAGAGTCGGCCTTTGGGCAGGGAGGCCCCCGGTAATATCTCTACTGCGCAGTCGGTTCTTCTGTGCGGGGGCAAGGTATCTGCTTCTTTTTCGGAGAAAGCGTTCAGGAACGGCCAATAATATTCGGGGATTTGTTTTATGTCCTCCCGGGTGAGAAGAGCCGTTTCGGTGTGGGATGGATCAGCGCCCCAATTTTGGTCCCATCGATGGGTTTTACAGTTCGCGTGATTGAAGGTGACGCATCCTTCTGCCCAATTAATGTGGGGGTTGTGATCACAGAGCCACTTGCTGCCTAAGATTAACGGGTATTTGGCCGTCGAGCTAATAACGAAAGATCTCTTCTCCCAGTGTTGGCCCATGCCTGTGACCACTGGAATGGTCTCGGTGGTAACAGGGTTCATGTTAGTGCCATCCATTTGTTCAAAAATAACTGGGTTCTTCAATTCGCGGACTGGCAGGACCAATCCGTTGACTAAGGCTGGGGCGATGATATCTCTTGAACAGCCCGAGTCAATAAGGGCTTGTACACGAATGTGCATCTTCCTCTCCGGGTTCAGTAAAGTCACTGGCATGAATAGTATGGACCCAGGCGGCCGGTCCCGTGTTGGGACGGGCTTGGGGTGGATCTGTCGTTTGGGCCCTTTTACGACAGATCCATTTCGTTTCCCGACGAGGGGCTTTCTGGATTCCCCTCCACACCTGGGGAAGCGGGGTCGTATTCCATCACCTCTTCCGCCTCCAGCCCCCTTTCCGAAGCTGGTCGCTGGGAAGCGCCGCGACCTCTGTGCGCTCGTGGAGCTGGAGTCGGGCGTTGGAGAGTAGGAAATGGAGCCAGGGTTGGACGCCGTAGTTGGAGTGGAGGTCTTTGCACAGGCCGGTAGGGGCATTGTGCTGCAAAGTGACCGGCTTGTCCGCATTGCAAACACAGCCCTTGCTGCCATCTAGCATCTCTCGCTCCACGAGTGGCGTATCCAGCGCCCCGTCCTCCCCTCTGTAGAGTCAAGGGTCTCCTTTGTCCCGTTTGTTGTTGTTGTTCAACCAAACGGACTTCCAAGATGCGATTCTCAACTTCGCATGCAAGTTGGATCCAGCCTAATAGCGTAGGAGGATTGTCCTGCATAAGGGCTCTATCTAAAAGTCTCGGGTTTAGCCCTTGCTTGAATAGGATAATCTTGGTGGATTCCTCACACCTAGGGCATTTGGCAGCTAGTTGTCGGAATTTCGTAATATAGTCTCTTGCCGACATGCTGCCTTGTCTAATGGCTTGCAATTCCGTTCGGGCCCTAGTTTCCTCTAAGGGGTCCTCGTATTGTGCACGAATAGCATCCACCAACCCCTGGAGAGTATTCAGTTCTGGGGCCCCAATATTGTAGAGACCTACATACCAATCCGCAGCTTTGCCTTGCAAGCGAGAACCGAGATGCTCAATTTGGCTGGCCTCGCTACCAAAGAGGTGTCCCCACCGGTTGAAGAATTGCACCACTTGCACTAGAAAAAATCCTAGCTTGGAGGGATCTCCATCAAAAGTAGCTTCCAGTTTCACCCAGCCCATCGGGAGGTCTTGTCTCGGAGCCGGTGCAGGGTAAAAGTCCGTCGGAAGCATCAATGGCCTTTGAGGTACGAGGATGGGTCGTTGGGGACCCGGTTGTGGCAACGGTGCTGGTTGCGCTGGCGGCGGCATCACCGGCTGAGCTGGCGGTGGCGGTCTTGGTTGGGCCGGTGGCGGTAACGCTGGCCGAGCAGGCGGCGGCAACCGCGGCCGGGCTGGTGGTGGCAACACCGGAGGCGCCGGCAGTAGCGGTTGAGGTGCAGGTGGCCGTCGCGGTTGGGTCATGATCGGCCGCTGAGGGGCGGGTTGGTGGGGTCGTAATGGTATAGGCCCCACCGGTTGATTTGGAGGTGGTAATACGGGTTGGTCCGGTGGCAAACGTATTGGTTGCTGTAAAGGTATTAGTTGTGGTCGAAGCGGAAGGGGCCGCAGCAGCGAAGGCCTGATGGGTGGTGGACCGCGCGGGCTTGCCCCTCCCGGCGTCGTTACTCTGGGAAGCAGAGGCTGATCTTGAGGCGCCGGTAGCCCTTCCCTTGGGATTTGCTGAATGGGGACAACTTCTGGCGGTTGCTGAGGCAATTCCTCCCTAGGAGGAGCCGGAGGTCCTTCTGACTGATCCGGCCGGACCGTTATTGGAGAAGCGGGAGGGGGTATCACCAGCGACGCGGGTGGACGGCTTGGCCCTTCTTCCCCGTCTCTAGGCCCCTCAGCTGGAGTCTCCTCGGGAGGTGGATCCCCGTCCTGTTTAGGGGTTTCCGTTGGGGCTTCTCCAGGTACCTCAACTGGAGTATCCCTGCGAGGCGGGACTTCGTCTAGTTTAGGAAGTTCCGCGGGGGGTTCCCCTGGTTCCCCAGGGCAGGATTCCTCCTCACCTGAAGGCGGCGGCTGCCACGGGGCGACATCCATCGGATAGGAAATAACGCTTTGGAGAGTAGCTATTTGTACAGCCATTTCTTCTGGTGATAGTCTCTCTCCTGCCCCCATCGCTGCGATTAGATGAATGGCATGAGCCAAACTTTCCTCCATGTCGATCAGTTTAGCTTCCAACTGTTGCATTCTACTTGGACCCGGTTGCCCCATCGTGGAACCTCCCTCAGTTGCAGTCACCGGGGAAAACGGCCCCCAAGGCGGAGGGTCTCCGTGATCGACTTGCGATCTCGCTGCTAGAATTCCTTTGGCTAGGCCCGTCACTGCCGAGATGCCGGAATCCACAGCATGGGTGCGACTTTGCATCTGCACCCAACTTTGTTCAGGAACTTCCGTTGGCTCTTTCCACGGGGCAAGTTCCGAATAATCCCAACTCAGGGCGCCGCGGCGGGATGTGTCCCCGTCCGTCTGTTCGGTCGTCCTGTTCCAAAACAGCCACGGTTGGCTGCTGTCCAATTCAGGGACAGTCTCTAGGCTTCGGCGCCCGTCCATGGAAGCTCGTGGATGTAGCCCACTGGCCCGGCGCTCTCTCGTTTCTCGGGGTCTGGCCCCCCACTCCGACGGCGTAGGTAACGAGATCAAGGGGAGAGCGGCAGCCATCGGCCTTGTCCCCTCACTGCCGAGATCGATGAGAGGCGGAGTAGTGGTCGAAGCTCCGGTCCCGGCTGGCACCGGTTCCTGAGGTTCTTGGTGTTGCACTGGTTGACTGTCGGGAGACGCATACGGATCAAACAAAGGATCCCTGTCCGGGACAACTTTGGATTCCGCTGGGCCCGACTCAGGCATGATTGGTAACAAAATGTCAGACTGTGGCTAGATAAGGCTCTTCCTACAGGTTCCCCTTCAAAAGCAAACAAGAGTCCATTGTCTGAATAAGGAAACTTTACTGCAGAAAAGGTCCATTATAGTCCACTGTCCTGAATAGGAGACTCAGGATGGTACACGATCATTGTTACCAATGAAGGGCAAAGCATGAGGTACAGAGTAACAGTTACCCACTGAACCAGCCTCCCCCCACAGTTCTCAAAACAATATCTTTCAGTCTTGGGAAGTTGCTCTTTCTCAAGGCCAATGCTTGGTGGAACGGCGTTAGACAAAACAATCTCCTCCGGTGAGAGATCTGCCTGGGAAGTGGTGCACCTGTGGGAAAGCACTTAAACACTAGAAGCATTAGAAAATGGAGTCAGTACAGTTTACATATACATTGGACCTGACAGTTTTCAGTTTAATTCTATGTTTTTAACCAGATCCTGGACAGAAATTCTAGTGTTCGCAGAGCTAAGCAAACATTCCTAAAGGGTAATTTGATTTTTAAGGTTCCAGGGAAGTCCCAGAGCCCAAGGGAAGTTGTGCAAGTCCTGAGCTTATTTGATCGAGCTCCAGGAAACTTCCCATAACAACAAGCTATAGGTTAGCAAAAAAAGAAGAAGAAGCATTTATTACTTTCTTTTATTGTCCCCATAGACCTTCTTTTCTTGCCCTTTTAAGCTTAGAAAGAGGAGGCAAAACAAGTTGTCCTACAGTGTTAAATGAAGTGTTGACTACAAATTATTTTGCATTTTATGGGAGACATGTTTTTAAAAAGTTAAAAGTGCCAACAGATGAAGAGACATTATTAGGAATGGTACAAGTCCAAGAGGAATCCAGGATGATGAAAGAGTAGACGAAAGTATAAGGGTAAGGAGGAAGCCTTTCAGACAGTGATATTTGATATTTTCCATTCTAGGACCCTCTGTTAACTTCCAAGTGGCAGCATGGAACCCACTGCATGTCAAGTATGTGATGTCTGAGTCAGGTGATTAGGAAAAAAGCCAGAATTAGAATTTCACTAAAGTCAAGGTTTCTCTACCACCACCACAAAACAAATAACCCCCGCCCCTGCAAGCGGCTTGTCTTAACAGATGGAGAGCTATGCTTCTGAAGTGCTATCCTAAATTGAATACACCTTTCCTAGCTTATTGACTTCAATTTCCATTATATTATTTATATTAGCTATAAGTAATAAGTATAAGTATACATGGTTATAAGTAACAAAATTTGGGTTGGCTGGATTCTGATTAAGTATTATCTAAATGAACATCCTTAACAGTAATTGCTTCTGTGATGCTTTTCTCTTAAGGGACTGAGAACCTCTGAATAGACTGAGAACACTTTAATCAAAGGAAATATTGTGGGACATAAATGTTTTAAATAAACACATATTTCAGGGGTACAGGAGTAATTTATTTATACCCCACCTTTCTCAGAATAGGGCTGTGGTGGTAGCTCACAAAACCAATACACCTATATATCATAGGTTAAGACTATGCAATAGAGATGGGCACGGACCAGGAGGCGGCCACGGACCGCCGGTTCGTGGTTCGTGGACTTCCAAGGACCATGAAGTTTTAAACGGACCGGCCCGGTTCGAGAACCGGTTTGATTCAGAAAGGACTTGTTTTCCCCACAGATTTTCACTTGAGTAGGGTTTCCCCACCAAAGGTTCTCATGTTCTCAATTATCACTTTTCCAAAGAGACAAACAACAACTTCCCCTCCCCTATTCTGTTTGACCCTTACCCGCCCTTGGTGGAAGGAGAGAGACTTGTGCTCCTGTCCAGGAGAAGTGGCTGCCCACAAAACCCACCTACATGGGGCTGCATCAACAATAGATGCCCTCCCCGGGGGTGGGGAGACCAACTCCCCATGACGGGAAATGAATGGATGTACTTGAGTGAAAGCCAACTCCGCAACAGGAGATCGTGTAGCAATTCAAAGGCCCCTTGCTGGAATGGAAGGCACAGGAGGGATGGAAAGAATGTCTTCCACACCTTGAGGGAAGGAGACTTATGCTACCCTGTTCAGAGGGAGCCTCTTTGGGCAGTGGACAATGAGTCCCACCTCACTGACGTGGTGTGTCTGCTTGCTTGGATTAGGGGCAGGGCTCTGACCTCGGCCACTGTCCTACTTGTCACTGGACTTTGGGGATTGACCCTCAGAGGGGCCCTTGCGCTCGCAGGAGCAGGATGGTCGCCGATGACACCCACTTCACTGAACATAGTGGTGTCAACAAAGGAAGGACATGCGGGCACTGCGGACCCCTCCCCCACACCTGGGGGAAGGGAGCAGAAGCAGACTCCCCAGTTGGAGGGGCCTTGTGCTCACAGGAGCAGGAAAGTCACCGACAACACCCACTTCACTGAACCAAATGTGGTGGTGTCAGCAAAAGAAGGACATGTGGGCACCGCAGCCCCTCCCCCATGCCTGGGGGGAGGGAGCGAAAGCAGCCTCCCCACTCAGAGGGGCCCTTGCGCTCGCAGGAGCAGGACAGTCCTCAGACTACAGCCTCTCTGCTGGAGGAGGGGGCGAAAAAGCAGAAGAGGGAAAGCACAGCCCTGCTCGATGAGAGCATTGCCATCAATATCCACAGTGGACAGCAGCCGGAACGCACCTCTCTGACATGGTATGTGCACTGTGGGCATGAGTGCTGCCCAGCCCAAGAACATCCCTCATGACCAGATGGAGTGGTGACAGGAAAACTTGCACTCCAGATGTCATTGGCACAGCATCCATCACACTGATGCACAGGGATGGGAGGCATGGAACCCAGAATGGAGGAGCCTGCTGTCCTCAATGCACAACCAGGACTGTGTAAACATCAACAGTCCGAACAACTCACCGCCATGACGGAGCAGAAAGGAACAAAAGGATGGATGCCTTCCCCACCCCTGGTGGTGGGAGACCTCAGTAATGTGCCCCTGTTGTTGGGGGGTGGGTGGGCTGGAAACATGGAAAGAATGTTATTCAGAAGAAAGTGACAGCCAAAAAACACCTCTCCGACGGGAATCCGCCAGGGAGGCCTTCTCCCATCAAACTCCAGTTTTACTTGAAAAGCCAAACTGAATGACCAAGGGGGTGCTACAGCCACCCGGAATCCCACCTCTATGATGTGTTGTCCACCATACGAGTATATCCCCCCCAGGGTCTCTGGCAGCGCAAGCCTTTAGACCCCAGACAAGTGCATATTCCTCTGGCCACAAGGAAGACCTTCTGCCAACAAGACCTGCCCCTGAGATGTGGGGACCACCACAGGTCTGAGAATGACCTGATCAGAGCACTACACCACAAGCAAGGAAGGATTTGATAGAGTGAAATGGGAGAGGAACTCCATAGTTTCAACTTACTTGTCTGAAACGGGCCTGAGCGGAGTCCCGTGCCACAAGCAAGTTCAGCACAGCATTCTTTTACAAATTTGTCCTAGTTTAAGTTGAGTCAAAGGATAGGGCACTACAGATTGTGTTAATGAGATTGTTGTGTGATATCCTTTTAATTTGTGTTTGTATCTGGATATCCTGAATCGTTGATATGAAGGCAAAATTGAACAAAATATTATGAAATTGAAGAAGGCCACAAGAAAGGACAGAGAGAGGAGATGCTGGGCCAGACTGATGGTCCAGAAAAAGGGACTCATAGCCTGCTCCTTCAGGACAGAGGATCTACTGAGAGAGTGGGTATTGAAATGATGGATCTTGGATTTGCTGGTTTAGGTTGCAGCAGGACGTAAGAGATTATGAAGGGAGAGGCTTAGAGATGAGAAAGAAAGTCTGGAGCAGAGAGGAAGGCAGCTGTGGTTGGGAAGAATGGATGAGTTCCGGAGGGCTTCCTAACATGGACTGGGGGTGCTCTGGAGCCTGACTTAAGGTGAAACAACCTGCCATCGGTGCAGAGAGAGACTGGGGTTTCTCAGAGCCAAGATTCTGGGTCCCCAAGGTCCAGGGAAGGATACCCCAGCAGGGGGAGGTTGATCTTGATAAACGCCAATTGATCCACTAGGGCAGGATCCAGGCATGAGCGGCGGGGACAGAGGATGTCTCCCAGGTGGGAGAACACCCGCTTGCTCTGGACACTAGTGGGAGGGCAGGAGAGAAAGTTCATGGCCACAGACGAGAGGTCTGGTCAGATGGCAGATTTACGTGCCCAATACTCCAAGGGATTGGATTCGGGGGACTCTGACATCTTGGCAAGGTACTCCCGCACCATCACCTCTGCTGAGTACTCTGCAGGTGCAATCCTGTCCTTCCTCATGCCAGCAGCCTCCCAGTTCAGCACTGAGGACCAGTAGTTGGAGTGTTTCGCGCGTAGTGGGCTCTCATGGGCTGAAGCACCAGGCTCATCCTCTGCCACTTCCCCCTCCTCCTCCTCTGGCTCATCAGCCACCAGCCCCTCTTCTGTGCCCTCTTCCCTCCAGCCGTGTCTTTTAGCCTGAAACCTGCGAACCTCTTTGCGAAGCTCCTTCTTCCATCGTTCTAGCTCACACTGGTGCATGGCAATGGCGCCCTTCACACATGGATCGCACATGCAGGCCATTCTGTATGACCACTGTTTGCAAAGAGGATGCAAGCGGGCGGCCACTCCTGCCTGTAACCTCTTCACCAAGTCCCTGACACGTGGAAGGGGTTCTTCTCGCTCCAGTTCTTTGGCCAGTGCCCGGTCCAGCCCACGAATCAGGGGGATGGCTTGCCCCAGGCTGGACTGGTAGGAACAGAGGAGATTGGTGGTGTCCCGAAATGGCTTGAGGACACGCACCATTTGAGAGAGGACTAGCCAGTCCACAGAGCTGATGCTGAGCACATTTCCTGCATGCATGATGGGTGTTGAGGACATGATGTCTTCCAACACAAGTCTTTGCTCCACCAGATGAGCTATCATCACGTAGGTGAAGTTCCACCAGGTTGCCATGTCCTGGAAGAGCTCGTGCTCTGGATCTCCCCCTTCCCCCTGCTTCTTGTGCAGCTGTCGGGCAGACTTAATGCTGCGAGAAAAGTGGGTGCCGAGATGCCGAAAGCCATCCAAGAGGTTGTGCATCTCCAACGTTTCCTGGTCCCAGCTGGGCTTGACCACGCTACCCAACCTGAGAGCATCCCCCACGACCAGGTGCAGCTTATGGTCCAGACAGACAATGCCCTCCAGGGATGCCTCATTCAGGGCTGCCAGCATGTTTCTACCAGCGTCCGTGACCATGTAGCCACGGACAGCATCGCCTGGGGACAACCACTCCCTCAGTGAACCCTTCAGCACAGCGGCAATGTTCTTCCCATTCTGATCTGCATCCATCCCCCGTGCCTGGAGCAGAACCACTCTGCAGCCCGCCAGCAGGGGTGGCTCCTCCTCTCGGGGCCCCAATTTGACCGCAGTGTTCTGGAGGTCCTCCAGTTGCCACCAGTGGGCAGTGATGGCGAGGTAGCCGTGATGATGGCTGCTCCACAGATCTGCTGTGAAGTGCACGGTCCACCCTCTCGCTCTTGCCAGCTGGTTCCTGACCATCTCTGCCACATAGTTGTAGATGGTGGGCAAGACTCACCGGCCAACAGTCCGCTGCGAGGGCATCATGAACCAGGGTGCAAAATGATGCAGTGCCCAGCAAAAGCCCACACCCTCCAACACAGACAAAGGGAGTCCATCCAGGGCTATCATCTCAGCCAGTACACAAGTTCCCGCCTCCTGAGCCTTCCCCCTGAATCTTCTGCTTGGCAGTGATGAGCCAGAGGGAACAAGTTCCTGAAGGGTAGCCTGCTTAGAAGTTCCACATCCACCCACAGCACTCTCAGGGGTGTGAGCCTTCTTACTAGGGGTGGACTCCCGTTCCACTTGCCCTTCTCCCTGCTCAGCAGCCCTCTTCACCCCACTGCTTAATGGTTTTTCTTGAGCCAGCAAGCTTGGGTGATGTCTCTGCAGATGCCTGCAGAGGACACTGGATGACAGGTGTTTGGGGTCCACACCCCTACGCACCATGGCATTGCAGACCTGGCAACGCACCGAACGGGTCGTTTGGGATGTTTTGGAAGTGCCAGCAAAGTGTGGGATTAAAATGGACACCAGGAATCTGTGGCTCAGGAGGAGGAAAAAGCCTTAATGGTTGAAGTGTGTGGCTGGGCTGGGAGGGGGGGGGGAGCGCAGGCAGGGGAAGCCACAGGAAGTTGGGATGGGAAGGAGCTGGATGTTTCTGCCGGACTCTCCAGTGCTCCCTGAGATCGATCCACAGAGAGTGTTGGCAGCTGATCTTCTATGGGCAATGCGAAGAGCTCTTCTGCCTGCTCCTTGATCCCCAAAAGCAAATCTGTAGAACTAGGTGCTGCCTCTGAGGTCTCCCTGTCCCTGGTGCCACTGGTACTGGGCACCGATGGGCACCCAGGACAACCTTTGCAATTCTTCCCACCACAACCACTCTTACTCCTCTTTCCAGCCCTCATGGTGCTATGAGAAAAGATCTCTACAAACACGTGAGAATTTTAAATGAAGCACAGAGCCCCAAAAGCTTGGAGTAGGGTAGGGCAGAGCCAAATGGCACCCAGCTGGACCCCAGGAGAGGGAAGAATGCATCACAAAAGACACTCTAGGGGGCGTGGCGTCACAGCGGAGAGGAATGGACGCATGTTAAGAGCGCTCCGACCCTCCTGATCCCAAACCCTGCCAATAAACACCACAAGAAGGAAAAAGTAAAAGAAAATAATGCTTACAAACCCCATCAAGAAAAAGAAAAACAACACGAAAGCGGTGAAAAACTTACAAGCATTCTTCGCGACCCCGGGAGAGCCGAAGGGGAAGGAACGCGGCAAGACGGAGGAAACTAAAATGGCGGACCTCATTGTAAAAAACGGCGCGACTGAGGTAAATCAACCAGAAAAATATTTGGACCCCCAGCTAGCACAATTAAAGCAGGACATTATAGATCAAATGGCCAAACTCATTAATCCGATCACAACACAACTCACGGACATAAAACACGATTTACAAACAGTTAACCATAAAGCTGATAAAGCTATGGAAGTGAGTGTGAAAGCTCTACAGGACGTCACAGACATGCAAAAACTAATTACAGAACAACAAGACAGACTAATGAAACTCGAACTAAATGCCAGGCAAAATCAGGTTAAGATAAGGGGGATAGATGAACAGCATACGTATAACACAGATCTCACAAGCTTTATTGCCAACTGGCTAGCTAAGCAATTAAAGCTAGAGGAAGGAGTCTATCCCTATATCACAAAAGCCTATCGTGTGGGACCCTATCACCAAAATAAAAATAAGGACCGCCCGAGAGATATAATTATCAAGATACCAGATCAAAGAACAAGAAGAAAGATAATGGAAGAAGCCAGAACACGAGGATCATTCAAATGTGAAGGCAAATTGGTATATATTTTTGCTGATCTACCAAAGGAAGTACTTGCCAAAAGAAGAGAACTCAAACCAATTTCTGAGACTCTGCAAAGAGCGAACAGAAGATATAAATGGCTAGATCAATGCAAACTTATGGTCTTTCATCAAGGCAAAAGGTATACAGCAACAGATATAGACACGGGACTGGAGTTACTAAACGCAGTCGGGCTGGAAACGCCGATGGAGACGAACAAGCAAAACCAAAAAAGAAAATCTTCTGAACTACTATCCCCTCAGAAAGGGAGCAAGATCCCCATCAGAGACACTTGAATTATCTTATCATTGTCTCTCAACGTATTGGTAAAATGATTGATAGTATAACAGCCTGTTTAAATAAGAAGTGGTGTAACTGTAGATAGAAGTACAAACTCAGAGGTTTTTGGGGGAGGGGGGGGCTCTTAACATAGCTCATATAGATCTGTTTAGCTCTCATAAGTGGATAAGGAGGGAGGTTGATTTCCACAACCGGTGAGTGAAGTTAACTCATCAGTTTGAGAGGGCTAACCTTGAATAAATTTTAATAGGAATATAGTACATTGATAATATAATCAACGAAGTGATACGTTTAGTTCATTACGGTACAAGGTGGTAATAGGGAGGGAGTGAGGGTGGGGGTGAGGGTGGGAGGGAAGAAAAGGGGGAAAAAGGGAGGGTGTTGGAATAGTTAATTAGTTGCATATATCAGTCATATAGATTTATATAGTTAGCAATCTTTATAACAAAAAACAATATTTGTTAAAAAAAATAAATAAAAATAAAAATAATAATAATAATAATAAAGAATATTTATATATAAATATTACAAAAATTAATAAACAAAAAATAACAATAAATAAAAAAAATAATAGCAATAATTTAAAAAAAAAGTAAAAGTAATAAAAATTTATATTCTATAGTTCATTGATATAGTTCATTAGTATAGAAGGGGAGAGAGGGGGTATAAGAAAGGGAGGGGGGTTAGGGTGGTTATAGGGAGGGGGAGGAAAAAAAAAAAGAGACGAATACAAGCAGTTCAAAGTTTGCAACGAAGATAGGAAACCAAGAGAAGGAAAGGTCATAAAAGGGAGAAAGAACAACACTACGAGGTACTTACACAGAGAGGAATTAAAACAGTACTAAGAGGTGAAGAGATACAAGTGGTTTGATTGGACTGTACTCTAAATAATTTGAAAGGTTTATGATACAAGGAGAATAAAGAAGAATTGTATTAATAATATATATACACCGATTTGAAGAGAGTGGTTTAAACAGAATATCTTTGAAACAGCATACTAGGGAAAATATTGTGATAATAGCAATACCTTTTTAAATAATTTCCCCTTTTTTTTTTTTTCATTTTGAGACGGATTAATCAAAAAAACCGGTATTATAATGTATGCCTGCTTATAATTGGGAAAATTCAACTTGCAGTAGTAGTTTATACTTCAGACTATAAAATATAAGCCAAGTCGGAAAACATAGAGTGAGTCAACAACAATATAGAAAACAAGAGTAGAACTTGAGTAATTATTATAATCAAGGATAGAAATGTGTTCTAAAGTCAAAACTTTATCTTTCAATGTTAGAGGTTTGGGAAATCCTGTTAAGAGAAGGAGAGTGATTTCGAATTTAGCTCATACTAAAGCACAAATAATTTTTCTACAAGAGACCCACTTGCGGTATAATAATACTGATTCATTGAAAGCTAGGTGGCTACAAGCACAATACCATGCACCTGGTAATTCCAAATCAAGAGGAGTAGCCATCCTAATCGCAAAACATATACAATTTCAACAAACAAAAACTCTCAAAGACAAAAAAGGTAGATACATCTTTGTTAAAGGGAAAATAGGGGAACACAAACTTACACTAGCCTCGTTATATGCTCCCAATATACACCAATTAGACTTTATAGAGGAAGCATTGCAGAAATTAACTACATTTCAGGAAGGAGACTTGATAATCGGGTGTGACTTAAACTACATAATAAATCAT
The DNA here is from genome assembly GCF_028583425.1 of Eublepharis macularius. Lineage (NCBI taxonomy): Eukaryota > Metazoa > Chordata > Lepidosauria > Squamata > Eublepharidae > Eublepharis > Eublepharis macularius. The sequence continues at coordinate 52,063,994 of NC_072798.1, forward strand.
CAATTAGATAAATCGAACTTCAATAACCAAAACACAAAAAATATACACAAAACAACAAAATTAGCAGCTATTTTAAAGAAATATCATTTAATAGACACTTGGAGACACTATCATGAAGGAGAAAAAGATTTTACATATTTTTCACAAAGACATAACACATATACAAGAATAGATTACATATTAAGCTCCAATACTATTATAGACAAGGTAGAGGAAATAGAAATTGGAAATAATACAATCTCAGACCATGCATGGGTAACAATGACACTCAACCTAGATGACAAGACACAGAAAAGCAATCAATGGTGCCTACCAAAGCATTTATTATTTAATCAATACGCAACTAAGGAAATTGGGAAAATAATAGAAACAGCTATTGCAGAGAACCTATCTAATGAAATTGGGGCGCACATACTTTGGGACACAATAAAAACAGTGACCAGAGGTCACATAATAGCTCTTACAGCAAAAATCAATCGAGAAAAACTGAAACAAAAGCAAGAGTTAATAAATAATATTAAGGCTCTAGAAATCAAACACAAGTCAACAGGTAGTAAAAAAACATATAGTGAGCTCCTAACGCAAAGGAAAATCTTAGAGACCTTGGAAAGTCATACAATATATAAACAGCTGCTGGCTGCTAAGCAGACACACTGGTCCAACTCTCCCAAAACTCTTCGCATTTTAGCATACAAAGTAAAACAAAGAAGGTCACAAAATAATATCAACAGAATTTATAGCAGCAAAAATGTCATACAATATAAATCAGAATCAATCCTCAAGGTCTTCAAAGACTACTACACACAACTATATTCTTCAAATAATCCTGACCCAAAGAAAATAGCCTATTTTCTAAAATCACTAAAAAGTCTCAAGAAATTAGAGGAAGTACACAGAACGCTTCTTGACAAACCCATCACTATACAAGAAACAATAAATGCAATAAAAAATGCTAAAAATAATAAAGCAACAGGACCGGATGGCTATCCGGCAGAATTTTATAAAAAATATACAAATTTATTAGCAATGCACCTGACTAATTTGGCCAACTCAATTCTAGATGTAGGTAAAATGCCTCCTACCTGGGAGAGAGCTGACATTATTGTGATTCACAAACAGGGAAAAGACCCTTTGAAATCAGCATCCTACCGCCCCATATCGTTGCTCAACCACGATTATAAAATTTTCACTTCCATCATAGTGAATCGTTTAAACACATTCATATCTAACTACATACATACAGATCAATCAGGATTTATACCAAAAAGAGACATTACAGATAACATTTATAAATCACTAAACCTTATAGATCATTGTACTCACAACAGCATGGAAACTATTTTGTTATCATTAGATGTCGAAAAAGCTTTCGATTCGGTAGAACTATCATACCTCTTAAAAACACTGTCATACATGGAATTTGGAGAAAATTTTTTAAATATAATTAGAGCAATTTATCATCAACCAATAGCAAATATTAAAGTTAATGCTATGCACTCAGAAAACATATATATAAAAAGAGGCACAAGACAAGGATGTCCCCTATCTCCCCTATTATTTGCTCTTGCCCTTGAACCCTTCGCGGCTGCCATCAGAGAAAATGATCAAGTAAAGGGAATAAAGGTTAATTCCGCAGAATTCAAAATTAGCTTGTTCGCAGACGACATGTTGTTATACATAACTGACCCATTAAATTCGCTGCCCTATCTCTCAACCCTACTTACAAATTTTGGAGCAATATCAGGATTAACAATTAACCAAACAAAATCTTATTACCTTGCCATTAATATCCATAGCAAAATGATCCAACAAATAAATAAATTATATAATTATCAGTGGTCTCCATCATACATAACTTATTTAGGTGTTAATATCTCTCCTAACCTAAATGAACTGGTAAAATTGAATCATCTTAAATTAACAAATCAAATTAAAACAGACATTACTAACTGGAACAAATTAAAACTCACGTGGTATGACAGATTTCATTTAATAAAGGCTTTTATATTACCAAAATTTCTTTATATGTTTAGAGCGATCCCTCTTACCATAAACAGATCGCTAATAGTACAATGGCAAATACTGATCAATAAATTCCTATGGCAAAACAAACATCCGAGAATTGCGTTTAATACTATGAGGAGGAAATCACTAAATGGAGGTTTCAACTATCCAGATTTATCACTATACCAATCAGCAGCAAGACTGGCCAACCTCTTGCAAATAACATCTAATTCAACTCTGCCGGATTGGATTAAAATTACGCAATCCTCTTTAAGGCATTATGACATCACAGACATAATTTGGAATAAACCAATTAATAGACCAAAAAATATTAAAACCGGTCTTGTGATATCGTCTATTTTAAAGACGTGGGACCAAAGTAAGAGCAAATTAGTCCCAAAACTATCCAGATTCTCATCATTTATAAATCAAGAATGGTTCTCACCGGGGTGGGACCGATCCCTCATTCTAACACTGCGACAGGCAAAAGTAACCAGACTAATTGACATCACCACACAGTCAGGACTATTAGAGAAGGTAGATATAGAGAGAAAACTAAAAAGTAAACTACAATGGTTTAGCTATCTACAACTTTTGCACATGACGGAGAAAATAAAACTAAGGAACATCATGAAAGAACCTCTGACTGAATTTGAACAAATTTTAAATTCCTCCTCACAACAAAAAAAAGGGATGATAGCTCGTCTATACAAAATACTATTAAACGCAACGGAGAACAAGCAATTAAGTTGCCAAAATAGCTGGAGTAAGGACTGCTCGATTGAGAAATCCTCAGAGGCTTGGAATGAGGTATGGTCATCTGGCATATTTACCTCAAAAGTCACTGTAACAAAACTTCAAACATTCAAAGTGATACATAGATGGTATCTAACCCCCCAAAAGTTAGCATTGATATCTAATAAATCGTCCCCTAAATGTTGGAAAAATTGCGGTGAAAAGGGAACCTTTGCCCACTGTTGGTGGGAATGTAAAAAAATCAGACAATTTTGGGAGGAGATATTGATGAAAATTAAAGACATTACTAATTATGAACTTCCTTTTGACCCGAAAATGATTTTTCTAGACCTATGGGGAAATTTGCATATCCCTAAAATCAGAAAGGAACTCATTGCATCACTCTTTATTGCAGCTAAGAGTACTATTGCAACAGTCTGGAAATCAAAGAGACTACCAACAATTGAGACTTGGTTCTCCAAAGTTTGGAATCACTTTATTTTAGAAAAAATAAGCAACGATATACAAAATGCAGAGCGTTTCACAGAAAATACCGGTTTTATTGATAAATGGCTCCCTTTCTTGGAATATATAGAAGAACACAATTTGCAGCCCAACTCAAAAATTTTCCAAGTTATAACAAACAATGGTTACCTCTCGTTCTACTAAACTAACTGTATATTTGAGTCATCATAAAGAGATATTATTGTTAATTCTCAAGAACACAAGGTTAATAATGTATTGTAAACTAAACTTTTGATCTGACTTGAAATGATGTTTATGATTGTAAGTTATATGTTGCAACAAAATTCAATAAAAATTAATAAAAAAAAAAAGACACTCTAGAGAGGCATTGAAAAAAGTGAAGCAAAGAGCCACCTTAAGCGTGCTGCTAGTCATCAGAGAGTGGGTGTTTCACAGAGGCCAGTAGCAGCCCCCCCCCTCACCTCAAAAGCCAGGCAGGAAATCTCCCCCAAAGTCACCCACTATTGAGGGAGTGAAAGGCTTTGAAAGAAGTGAAGCAGAGAGCCCCCCAAAACGTGCTGCCAGTTGTCAAAGAGTAGGTGTTTCACAGAGGCCAGTAGCAGCCCCCCCTTCACCTCAAAAGCCAGGCAGGGAATCTCCCCCAAAGTCACCCACTATTGAGGGAGTGAAAGGCTTAGAAAGAAGTGAAGCAGAGAGCCCACCAAAGCGTGCTGCTAGTCGTCAGAGAGTGGGTGTTTCACAGAGGCCAGTAGCAGCCACCCCTTCACCTCAAAAACCCAGGCAGGAAAGCTCCCCCAAAGTCACCAACTATTGAGGGAGTGAAAGGCTTAGAAAGAAGTGAAGCGGAGAGCCCCCCAAAGCATGCTGCTAGTCGTCAGAGAGTGGGTGTTTCACAGAGGCCAGTAACAGTCTTTTTCACAGCCTGCCCTGCACCTCAAAAGCCAGGCAGGAAATCTCCCCCCAAGTCGCCCACTATTTAGGGAGTGAAAGGCTTAGAAAGAAGTGAAGCAGAGAGCCCCCCAAAACGTGCTGCCAGTTGTCAGAGAGTGGGTATTTCACAGAGGCCAGTAGCAGCCCCCCCTCACCTCAAAAGCCAGGCAGGAAATCTCCCCCAAAGTCACCCACTATTGAGGGAGTGAAAGGCTTAGAAAGAAGTGAAGCAGAGAGCCCCCCAAAGCGTGCTGCTAGTTGTCAAAGAGTGGGTGTTTCACAGAGGCCAGTAGCAGCCCCCCCTTCACCTCAAAAGCCAGGCAGGAAAGCTCCCCCAAAGTCACCCACTATTGAGGGAGTGAAAGGCTTAGAAAGAAGTGAAGCAGAGAGCCCCCCAAAGCGTGCTGCTGGTCGTCAAAGAGTGGATGTTTCACAGAGCCTAATAGCAGTCTCCCTCCCCTTGCATCTCATCAGCAGCCAAAAAAAAAGTTGGGGAATGAAGGCAAGAACTCAAGCAGACAACACCCAAAGCTGCCTTGCACCCACTGTGGGTCTGTGAGTGGGGTGGCGTCACAGCACAATAGAACCCACCGGCAACCCAGAAAAAAGGAAGAGATTTGGGGGGGGAGGGGGGATTAAGTCCGAGAAGAACCCAAGGACTCAAAATGAAGAAAGAAATCAGAGTAACCCAATAGTGCAGTAAAAGGATTTTTTAAAAAGTGCTCTAGAATAGAAACGAGGAGAAAAAAATTAAACAGGAATGGAGAAAAGAGAAAGCTCTCTTGCACCTGAAGCCCCAAAGCCCTAAGGCACAAGCCGTGCTCTCACAAAAAAAAAAAAACTTCCCCACAGCAAGCAGTTGCTAAGCTTAGAAGCTAACTCCCCGTGCCAGCAAAATGGAGTGGGGCTTCGCGCGCTTTGTCTTTTATGCAGAAAGGCTGGTGATCTCTGTTTGGCTGACAGAGCTGCCAATCAAGGTTTCCTGGTCTAAGATTGGTGTGTTCCAAATGGAGAAGGTGGCTCCACACTGTTGCCTAGGAAATTGTTTGAGCAGGAATCCTGGCATGACGGGCCAATGGACACACGGACAGAAAGCCCCAATGTTCGGCGCTTTCGTGAGAAAAACACAAGCCCACGGCCCGCGTGTTCGCGAATGATGAACTGGGTAAGTTCATGATGAAATTAGGTCCATTATGCGGACCGTGCCCACCTTTACTATGCAACATTAAAACCCTCAAAAGGATGTAGAAACTTTAGTCTTCTCACAACACCACTGATGCAATCAGATACAATGTCAGCAGAAGGCCCTTTGAAGAAGGGTAGCCTGATCAGATTTTCTAAACACTGATAAAGACGGATCCCTTGTTATGTCCTCTGGCAAACCATTCTATAAAACTGACAGTGGCTAAAAAAGCTCTGGGCTAAGTGGAAGGGAAAGATGTTTTTTTGACAGCAGAAACATGAGAAGAAACTTCATACAGAGAGGTGGCCATTCAAATATGTGAATCCCAGATTGTGAACGGCTTTAAAGGTAAGAACCAACACAATTGAATTGAGCATAGAAACAAATAGGCATTCAGGGAAGCTGTTTATGAACTGGAGTAGCAAGTTCAAAGTAACTTTCTGCATTCAGTAGCTGAGCAGCCACATTTTCCAGTTCAGAAAAAAAGGGGGGGCAGCCTGGGGAAAAACATAAGCAATAAATAGAGGAACTACCTACAACTGGGGGTATAGGAATTTCCTACTTACTAATAGAAAAACTGTATGTTCAACAGGTCAAATTTTTAAATTAAAAAAATTAGAATAGCTCTGTTTTTGTGCATACAAAAAGTGACTAGTGCATAAAATAAATAATCCTAAAATCCATACAAAAATCTAGTTCCATCAATATTGCCCAATTATATACTCATGTACAAAAGACATATTTCTTTTTCAGAAATAACCAGCTGTCTGGGTAAGCTATATACTGTATCAAATAAGTTCTAAGTTGTAATGCAGTAACGTCACTCTCTCTCTTCTTTTTATAGGTGCACTGTGGGAAAACACTGTGGGAAAACTCTCCACAAGCTGAAGGTAAGTTTCCAAGATGAAAGTCTGTGATAACAATGTTGTTTTTTTCTTTTTCAAATTGGGCCATTATATCCAGGGGTATGAGAAAATGCTCATAAACCCCCAGCCCAGCTATTATTTACAATGCATTTCATACAAATATTTTATCAAGGGCATCAAATTAGGTCCTTTACATTTCTAAATCTGAAATAATAAAGATACATACTGAGAATCACATGGGTGAGTCATATTGGCGACGACTCACTTTTATCCTGGTGCAGGTGCAATGAGGGGCCCATGAGTGCATCTGCATTAGGCTTCTGAGTGGCCATGGCGACAATGAGAAGGCGTGACGGACGGCCTGATGTGACTGGCATGGCCTGGGTATGGCCCGGTGGCACAGCCCAGATGCAGCCCAGCGGCCTGGGCACAGTGCAGCCCAGCAATGCGGTGTGGCTGAGACATGGAGGCATGGCATAGTAGCCCAGTGGGGCGCCAGCCCTCCCAAGGCCCGGGGGCTAGAGTTCATTATATTGTTTCACACAACGGGCTCTGATTCTAGTTCTAAATAAAAACCTTTAATTTTGCTCTGACATTAAGGTGTGCTGTTTAATGAAAGGACTGTCTTTTTCCATAATTGCAATTAGTATGCACCTGAGCCACTAATAGAGGATAAATGCATATCACATACATTAAAGCTTAATGGTTACTGGTGGCATTTTAAAAAAATAACGTGTATTCAGTTCACATTTTGTATGTATGTTGTTAAAGAGGAAAAGGGGAGGATGCTAAAATGATGTTTCATTTGTTTAGTCTCACTGTGGATTCTTGCACTGAATCTCTGTTTATGGATCTCAAAAAACCATTGCTTTTATGGGCTTTCAATTTTGATCACATGAAAATTCTTTTAATCATATTAAATAACCTTGAGGGCTTTGAAAAAGTACCTTTGGGATTTGGCACAAAAGCTTGTAAAAGGGGAAATTTTGACAAAGAATGCCCCCACCATTTTCCCTTTAAAAGCTGTTATACCAAATCCACATTTTTAAATACTTAAGATGAGTTTAAAGAGTATTTGGGCACTAGTGGAAGCAGATCTGAGAGGGAAACTCAGTGGAAAAAGATCAATTGAATATAACTACTGGGAACATATGGTCTCAATATTACAGCTACCAATCTGCTCCTAAGTCCAGTTCAAGGTGTTTGTTGTATTCTTTTGCAGCCGTTCTCTTTCAGTTGTTGCTTGGGTACAACTTTGTGATCCTTGATTGTGTGGGGTCACATACTATGATAATATTTTAGTATGTACCAAATGTCAATAAGAGTAGGAATAATGTCAATAAGCCAGGATATTGAATGATTGTGTTGAGGCCTTCTATTGAGAGCCAGTTTGGTGTAGTGGTTAAGAGCATGGGACTCTAATCTTGAGAACCGGGTTTGGTTCCCCACTTCTCCACATGAAGCCAGCTGGGTGACCTTGGGTCAGTCACAGCTTCTAGGAGCTCTCTCAGCCCCACCCACCTCACAGGGTGTTTGTTGTGGGAATAATAATAACATACTTTGTAAACTGCTCTGAGTGGGTGTTAAGTTGTCTTGAAGGGCGGTATATAAACTGAATGTTGTTGTTATTGACTCATCTCTCAATGGCAGGGCCAATAACATTCATGATTCTGAATTAATCATTCTATTTTTTGGAATTAATTTTATTCTTATTTTATTCATTTATAGCCCACCTTTTTCACTGAGACTCAAGCAGATTACAAAACACAGAAAACAAATTCAAACAGCACAGATCTCTAATAAAAGAAAACAATGTGATGGCCTAGGACTGAATAAGCGGAAAACAATGCAAGCAACTAATAATAAATTAAAAATGGTCTAATGCAACAAAACAGTCAAGGTAAGCAAAGCACAATCTAAGAGTCCAAAGGAGAAGGGATGTATTCCACTTTTTAAAGTTTGTGTATCTGTGAGACTAGTTTGAATCCTTTAGGACTAGTGATTCTAATATGTGCATTCTTTAGTATGCTTTCTTAAAATGGACTTGTGAGGAAATTGATGTTCACTTTTGCAATGTGCACTGGCTCCTGAAATGTCAATAATATACTATTTTTCTCACATGTTCAGTTTTCATTGCCTTTTCTTGACTTTTCAAAATTTATTTTTAAATTTGTGTGTTTTTCTTATATTATACATGCGTTTATTATTTTGAGACTTGCCTATATTTATATATTTCTACAAATCCCTGACAAAACATAGGTGAAACATGTAGGGATTGTCAAGTTCAATATGGCTCTCCCCCCCCCCCCCGAAATATCTAATACAACAAAACTGTCTAAGGTTTGACTTGCCGTGCTGTGTTACAAAGGTAGAAGACACTGAATTGCAGTAAAAGGGAGTGATAGACTACAATACTATTTCTTATGAGAAGCAGCATCTTAAGCTGATCTATTGTATCATAGTTCTTTTTTTATTTTTATTGTTTTGTTACAACAGTACAACACTAACATAAAATACAGAAGACTTTGCTCAGATGAGTGCTGCTGCCCAACTGGCAACATGTAAATCTTTAACAAAGCTGTCCTTTTAAATCTCTCATAACCAAGTTGGGGAAAGAGGCTCCACGAAAGACATGACAAAGCAGGTAAAAAGTGATGAAAATATAATAAAGTTCATAAATCTGGTTTTTTTCTTTCTACAGGATAAAGAGATGAGAAAAGTCTAAGCCCATCCGTGCCCTGCCCAAACCAGGGCCGGCTTGCGTTTCTCAGTTTTTGTCAAACGACTTCCTCAGGGGCATATGAAGTGTGGATTGGTTCCTTGCCCCTGATTTACATGTTGCCATTCGGGTTGATATTTGTGTGTTGTGTGTACATATGGTTATTTACGGTTGTAGATGTAATTATGAATGGATGCTTTATGAATTCATATATGTATATTTTTCTATGAATTGATATTTATTATTGTATTTATATTAACTTATAGCACTTTGTATGAGCACAAAGTCACTTTAATAAGTAAATATTTATTATATGCATAGAAGTTACTCATTATTACTCCTGATTGGTTTTTCTTGGAGACCTGCTTCACTGTGATTTGAACAGGGCTACAGCAGCCAAGGGAGAGTTGATGTGGCTGGGAGGGTTATGTGTTTTCACAGATCCCACCCTCTGTCTTCCCCTCAGGACTCCTTCTAAGTCCCTGGTGGTATCAGGTAGTCACCCACTCCCCTGGGAGTATTCCTTTACTTTGTGCTGTCCCTCCAGTTTCAGCAGGGGGGAAAGGACATCAGAAAGGGAGTTTTGTTGTTGTGTGAATAAACAGGCAAGCAGTGGATAAGGGTTGTGTGCACCCTCAATCTGATAACAAAGCAAAGCTTTATTTATTAACTTAACATTGTTCAGAGTCCCAACATAGATGAACAGAAATCTATCCATGGATAAGGAAAGCTGCAATTCTAAAGAAACATATATGAACACAGAGAGTATTGCTAACCTGTTTAAGACTAAAATTATCTGGCATTCTCCACCCACCCCTCCTTGCGTTAAAGAATGGTTGTGCATGTAGAGAGGATGCTTGCTCTTTTCCTCCCATCAGTTACCCACATACTTGCCAGACAGACAAGCTGTTTTTAACCTTTCATTCCTGAGTACAACAATAGTTGGATAACCAACCTCCTTCTCAGGGGATAGACTTAAGAGGCCTGCCAAAGCCTAAATACCAACTACAGTGGGTCCTGTATAGAGATGGGCACCATGAACAGGGATTCATGAACATCCACGAACAGGGATTCACGAACATCGACGGACATAACATGTTCACGAACATGTTCATAGTTGGAGGTTCATGGGAGCCAGAATGGCCCCCTTGGGACTTAGCTGAACTTGAGCCGGGGAAAAGGAGTCCATGGGTCTCCCCCTTTCATGTCATTTTCTCTTCACCGTGGCAAAAACTGGATTGTCTGCTGGAAGCTATTTTGAGGGGTTACAAACTGACCTTTCCAATGTCCAATGCCCACCAAATTTGTCAGGAACAAAGTCCTCACTGTCCTCTGAAGACCCCCCAATTTTCAGAAAGATTGGACCCTGGGAAAGCCATGAGCCATGGGTCCCTCCGTTTCCTGTCATTTTCTTTTCACAGTGAAAAAAATTGGACTGTCTGCTGGAAGCTACTTTGAGGGGTTACAAGCCAGAAGGAAAGCCAGAAGGAATTCAGACAGAGTTCAGACAGTCCATGCCTTTGTTGCCAGGGGAATTGATTGAAAGGTGCCAAACTGTCTGGCTTTACGAATGGCTGACCAACGCCACGAAAAGGGTTTGAAATGAACACATGTTCACCGGGAACGGGGCCTCACGAACAGCTTGCTTGCGAACAGCAGATTGGGCTGTTCGTGGCTTTATTTTGTCTGTATTGCTGTTCGTGCCCACCTCCAGTCCTGTATTGGTGAGTTTTAATGCATTAAGCTGAGGATATGAAAGTTTATCAATCCTAGCTCTGTGAATTCCAGACCACTGGCTCAAACCTCTGCCTCTTCCTAGCCATCAATCATTGTATAATCCCCTCTTGTATGTAATTTTGTGGTTTATGACTGTTTCCCATAGGTGTGTATGCTTTCCTATGGGAAATGACCTCCCATTTATGGAAATCCTAAAATGAGCCGTTAAATCATGATGGACACATTGTGTAGAATAGGACAGCCTGACTGGCTTTTTCAGACTGAGATTTTTTTCCATAGAGTAAAATAGCTGTATGATAATAAAATACATTTTATTTCTACATCTGTCTTTCAAACTGTTAGAGAAATGTATGTGGCAGAAAGTAAGAAGTATTTTATTATCAACTCAGGCCTTTACTCCACACTCAAGAAAATAAATTGTTTTTTCTTTGTGCTTATGACTTGGGGGCTGTGAAAATCTCAGCACTAAGAAAAATCTGAACATACAGTTACATTCAAGATTGCAGTTCCTAGAAAAAGAGAGAGAGAGAGAATATTCAGATAACTGTAACTTGGTCCACAGTAGCTACTGCAGACACACCCAGGGAAAGCTGGCTGCAGAATCTTATGTAATTACAAGATAAGATCAATATTGATAGAGAGTATTAAAAGAAGCTTGTAAAAGCCGTAATCCTTTTATATAGCCTTAAAGGTGTCTCTGAGATTAAAACCAGTATATTTTGTCTTGCTTACTCAGGACTTTCTCCACATTAAGCAGCTTTAAATAGAAGACAGCCCTGAGGCTAAAAGTGAAAGATGTTTTTCTTTTCCTCTCCAGTGTTGGGAAAGCTTTGAATATATGCGTGCTCACTGAGTGATTTAAATCTTTCTGGACAGAATTTTCAAATATATAGGTATGGAAACGGGGAAGTGTTTGTACACTCATAGACTAAATTTAAAAATAACTTGGTTTCACTAAGACATATCACAAATCAAGTCACTTCTGTTCTTCCTCCCCACAAGCTTCTAACAGTTTTAGCCCAGCAGGAACCCAGTGAGAAGTTTGGCAGCAGCGGTGGGGGAGGGTGGAGAAGGGAAGCCAGGCAACTCTCACTCAAACTGAAAAATCAGTTATCTGATCACAACTGGCAATCAGAATGTGAGATGAACTGGCATCACTAGTTCTTCCACTACAGGGACATGTAGCAATGCCAGTCATCTTAGCAGCTTCTGTTGGCCATCCATTATGGAAGCAAGTTCTCAGACTTTCTTGGTAGTAGCCCCGGTATTATTGAGAACAGCCTTCCTGAATCTGAGAGGAAGCCACCCATCTTCCTGGCTTTCAGGCTGTTCATATGGAAGATCTGTTCAGGAGGGACTTTGATGCTGGTTAGGAGTAAGTATATGAGCTGATTTATGTCTGTTTTTTTATTTAGGTCTCTAACAGCAGCAATAAATAAAAATAAGTTAGTGCATGTGAATTTGAAGGTGAGATATGTTGTGATTTGCTGTTATTTCTTTATAAACTGCTTTAGACTCTATTCTCAGGAGAAAAACAGGCTTGAAATATTTTGAATAAATAATCTTCCTTACATCACCAAGATGGCAACTAAATGTGTTATATTTGTATAATACATTACAATATATTATACTTTTCTAACTAAAAATGTGTTACGTTATAACAAAACTTTTAAAAAAGCATATGAATGCATACAAAGGTTGAAGTAAAGGGAGGTAATCATTTCAAAACTGAGGTGATATACTGCAACTGACTAATACCTGCAACCTGGCTGCTGTATTTTGAATCAAATGGAGTTTCTAGGGACTTTTCAAAGGTTTAGAATAGAGATTGGATTGCCATTCCAGGCTAGAGCTCAGAAGGGCGTGTTTCCCTGTCAAGGAAAAATCAGGGTTGCTAAAGTGGTAAAAAGTGTGGATCTAGAAGCATTCCCAAATTGTGACATTTCCCCTTGAGGGGAAGTGCAAACTCACTGAATACAGTCTGACTTTTTGATCTGTTCTAGTTCAAACTAATGGTAGTTCTTGTTTAAGATAAGATTCAAGTTATTCAACCCCTGCAGTCCTTCATTTATTTCAGATACTGGTTTAGAATCTGAACAGTGTGCTTTAGATTCAAATGTGTGGGATACCTTTCAGCTTGTGCAGTCAGAGGATTTGGAGACAATTCTTGGAAGTGCAAGACCTACCGCCTACTTGTACGATTCCTGCCCCTCTTGACTGCTTAAATCTGCTGAGAGGGGGCAGGCAGACTGGTTTGGGAGACAGTAATGCTTCCCTGAGAGAGAGAGTGGTCATTCCTGCCTTGAAGCAGCAAGTCATGTATCCACTACTGTGAACAGCCGTCTGGAGACAGTTTGGGAGTGGATGAGGGCTAAGAAGCTGAAACTTAATCCCAACAAGATTAAGGGTGAGGGCTAAGAAGCTGAAACTTAATCCCAACAAGTGCTACTGGTGTGGAGGGGAAGGTCTTACACAGGAAATGCATGATCTCCTTTCTAGATGGGGTAGCAGTTTTCCTAAAGGAGCTTAGGGGTTCAGCTGGACCAGGTCCTCTTGTTGGATCCACAAGTGGGTATGGTTGTCAGGGGAGCGGGGGATTTCACCAGCTTTGGTTGGAGAGCCAGCTGTGGTCTTTCCTGGGTATCAAAGATTTTGCCACTGTAGTACATGCCCTAGTAACATCAAGATTAAATTACTGCAATGCACTTTTCATGGGGCTGCCCTTGAATACTGTCCAGAAGCTACAGTTGGTACAGAATGCTGATTGGAGTGGGTCGTACGGCCATATCACTTCAGTATTGTTTTATCTACACTAGCTCCAAATTCGCTTTCAAGTCACTGACCTTTAAAGCCTTACATAGCACATCTTAAAAACCACATTCTCCCATATGAACCTACCAATTCACTCCATTCATCTTCAGAGACTCTGCTTTGGGTGCCCTCACCATCTGAGGCTAGACAAGTGGCAACTCAAGAAAAAGCATTCTCGATCATGGCTCAAAAACTTTGGAAATCCCTTCCCTGGGAGATTTGTCTGCTCCTCTCTTTTTCTGTCTTCCACCAGCAGGTGAAGATACTTTGTTTTATTTGGCGTACACCCAATAACTGTTATTGAGGGCAGGACTTTTCCAGGGGCTCCCATCAGGCAGCCTGCCTTCTCAACTGGCCGCTGCAAAGCATGCCAGCCAATCCTGACAGGCCCCCAATATCCCCACCAACGGGGATGCGCCAAGGGTACTCACCATCCCGCTAACATCCCCCCAACTAAATCCTGCCAACGCTAAGGCCGAGCCTCTGCTCAGGCCTTCGCACCCCACAGGTGACTTACTGTAAGTCATAGCCCTTGCCTCAGGTCATCTAAAGGTGGACCACATTGCTTTGGTAGAGGTCGGCCAAACTGGCCTTAATCCTGGGACAGGAATAGTCATGTGGCTCTTTTGGATAATAGTAATTATGAATGTGGTCTCTGTGCAAGCTGCAGAGTGAGTACCACTGATATAAATGTTAGATGGAGAGTAGACAGAGGCCTTCGACACCTTATAGGCCATTATCAATGGTCTCCCAATATTTCATTCCCAGAAACAATTGGGGCTCCCCTATATATTATCAAGCTGAGTAACACAGCAGATCTAGATGAGACTAATAATTATATACTTTTGCAAAAAGGAAGCTATTCAAACATTATCAAAGAGTTTAGAATAATCCCCCAGGGTTGGGAGAAATATTTCAGATTCTCTCTCCGAAGCTGATGACCAGTTTATGTTAATTATGTATGGTTTTTTATGGTGAGATAAAAGACAATATTAATTTTCCTGCTGATTTCAACTCTGTAACACTGGTAACATTTGACACACACCAAACACAACCAGAGGGTTGAAGAACAAAATCCTTTAAACTTCTATCTTTTCTGTATGGAACATCAGATTTTGCTACATAAAGTTCAGGCTTTCAGACCTGCACGGCCTCCATTAGTGCTCATCAGGGACATTAGCAACCTTTTGTACCCTATGAACTAAACAAGAATTGTGGAATCAAGGCTTTAATCTAGAAACCACTGAGGCACATAAAATATAGCAAATTTTATTCATGGTACGCTAACTAATTAATTTTAAAATGAAAAAGCCCTTGGAGACAGATTCCTCCAATGAAATTTCAATAGCATCATCCCTTTTAATGGGAAATGGGAGTTCCAAAGGACATATTACATCTTTAAATTAGTCAGCTAATTTGTGCTTTAATCCTATCAAAGTGGAACTGGGGTAGGAAGTTGGAGCTTCCAGCAAGCTTGCCAACTATTCTCTGTGTGCTGAACTGTTGGTTGCAATGGAGAAAAGAACATTAAGAATTCAAGGGAAAGCTGTTGGAATGCTGGCCTTGTTATGGCATCCCAATCAAGTACAATCTGCCTTGAGATATGCAAAATCCTCTGGAAACAAATAATTCCCCAAATAAGCAGGAGGTCTTTGTTTGAGAAATTAATCAGAGACAGCTGTGAGTGTGAATACTGAATCCTGTTGACATGAGCACAATAGGGAGGCAGTCTAAGGCAATATTATTCTGTTTCAGGAAATTAATTGATTATTTTGTGGGGAAGATATTTTCTTAGCTAAATATATATTTAAGGCCTTTCTGTGCTGCATCCCAAAAGAAAGTTGTGGAAGAAGCAATTTCAATAAAACAAGCAAAAAATTCAGTTTAAAATAAACCTTGCCAAAATCACCAAAGATAAAAAGTGCAGTAATAAGGACATGCATTAGAAGCATTAATACGATATAACTGCACCCACCTTCAAGAGGCCAGCCCCTTAGCAGTGAGACCAGGGATGGAAGGTTGAGCTCAGCTGACCTATACTAGAATTGGGGTTGGAAAGGAAGAAGCACTGGTTTCTGCTCCTTGTTTCAAGTTTGCTTCCTGCCTCTTTTTGTATTGCTAAAAATGAGAACAGATGGCAGTTTTTCTGGCTTCAAAAAGCCAGCACCTAGTCAGAGGTACAAGCTTCTTGGTGCTAGCCAAGAGCATAAGATAAGGGCACCAGGGATCTTGGCCTGTGAGACACAACCAGGGCCCAGCCATTGCATGTAACAAGTGGAAGGAGGAGAGGGAGAGATACACTAATTACATACCTGGAGACCAGGAGCAGCTGGCACAGAACAATACATGTGGTACAACGCAGTATGTTCTTGGAGCAAGATGTATGGTGAATGCACTATTTCAATGCAGGGATGATCAAGTGTAGGGAGACAAAATGTTAGCTGGGAAGCATAGTTTAAAAAGACAGAGCTGGCAGAGATCACTCTTCAGAGGGTTTGTTTATTTCATCTTTGCCTCCCTCTGAGAAGCGACCTCCATTGGCTCTGTCTTTTTAAACTAGCCTTGTGTAGAGAGGTGAAATTTAAACTACACTTCCCGGCCAACATTACCTCTCCCTTCACTTGATCATCTCTGTGTAAGATGTCTCATGTAGAGAGACTCTTAGTTGGTAGAGGTATTGGAGACATGGACTTGGTGTGGAAGACTGATTGTTCTGGATGACTTCAACTTTCATGCTGAATGCTCCTTGCCTGGACCAGCTCAGGATTTAATAGCCTTTTGGGCTGCCCCAGGCCTCTCTCAAATCATGGTGGTCCCAACACATAAAAGAGGCCACACCTTTGACTTAATCTTGGTACTGAGCCTTTGAGAGGAGGTCTTGTTTTGAGACTGGAGATTCAGCCTGAACCATGGCTTTGCTCTCCTCCTTTTCAGTTTATGTTCATACACCCTTTGAAATGCATAGTATCACAATGCATTAGGGGAAAGACTATCATTTTTTATGTTCAAACTACAAACTATATTACTGACTGGGTCACTTGCAGGGGCAGATTGGCCATTAAGGTAACTGAGAAAAGTTCCAGTTGACCAGTGGCCTGGGAGATGGAGGCACCTGGCTTAGCCCCATGCTGAGCTGGTTGGGCAAGGTCTTTCTCTCTCTCTCCTTTGGAGGGGCAGGTCTGGGGCAGAGGCAAGTCCTTTTACCGAACCATGTTTTCCCTCCCAGTTTCCTACAATGAAAAGTTCTGACACTCACATTTTTCAGAAATGCCTTGTTTGAAATCTAATCCATGAAGCTGTTAACTTACTTCTTTATAGAACAGAAACTGCTGCTTCCATTGTCAAGACCAATACAGGAAGTAAAGCAATAGCCCGACATAGAATCTGTGATGGGAATGAAGTTAATCCTTGTTACATTCCGCTGATGTACTCTTTTGCAGTGAGACAGAGTGCAAAGTGCAATCAAGCAGAATTTTCTGCTGTCACCCAGTTGTGTAGGTAACTGTGTTTTGGCTGTACAAATGAGTGATTGCCCAGCTAAACAGAGCCTTCAGTTGGAAAGCTTAATTCTTGTGCGTACTCCAGTGCCTGACCAAACAACTGTGGACAGTTGGGTTGGCTACAAAACAAGAAAATATAGATGGAGGGTAAAATTTAAGTACCAGTTCAAGAACTGAAAATCCATATGTATACAGATTAAACCGGAGTGTTTCTTTCTGATGAAGAATGACAATGGTGAAATGCTAGTGATGTCACTTAATTTAAAGCATGGAAAACAATTAAGGTAGTACAGTATCTTTTTAGTAGTATAGCTTAACCCAAGAAGTACAGTTGCTGATGTAGCAAAGATTCTAGCCGAAGGGAACCACCTTTTGCTTTTTATGTCCCTGATGAATAAAAGGATGGGAAAAAAATTCATTCTTAACCAACTTTGCTCAGAGTTTAGCCTTATGACTATTTTTGTGTGTAGCCTGAAAGTATAATTGCCGCTTATGGCTGAGGGCGGAGAAAGGGAGGAGGAACAGTGACAAACTCAGACCCACATGTTGGCTGGAATAAAAAATTGGCCATAATTGTATTGAGAACAGCAAGAAGGAGCATTGGCAGCACATATGGATTGGATCCCCAAATAGCATTGACTGACCCACCTGCCAAATGATGAACTGCCCCCCCAGACCCAGGCTGAGGGAGGGAATTGAGGAGCGACATTGAAGGGGGAGATCACCTGGGTGTACACCCCTGAGTGATTCCCCTGCCATCTGGGAGTGAGTATGCCCTGGCAGCCCCTAAGCTGGTCTTGCAGCTCCGTAACTCACTCCCAAGATTCCTTATGGGAATCCCCTTACTGGGGAGCCTGGGTGCACAGGCCCTGACTCCCCCAAAAGGGATCTGATCCAATGACGACTGCCATGAGAGCCACCAGTGGCTCCCCATCAATGCTCCTATTGCTGTAACCACCCCAACAGGCCATCCCGAAGGTCCTACAGCCAAATATCTTGCCTCTAGCTGGAAAGGTGAACCCCATCAGGGCGGAAAAGGGGCTCCAAGCGAAATGAAATGTCCAGGTGCATGATCAGAAGGCCCACCATCCTGGAGATGTAATGTCCCATAGCACGAGCCAGCCTTTGCCTGACTCCATCAACTTTCTTTGGGCGTCGAGCCCCTCACTAGACGTGTCTCTGAAGCAAGTCCAACCATAGAAAGAGGTCTGTGGGAAGAGTCCCTGAAGGTAGTCCAGGTCGGCACACATGGACCTTTAAGTCTGGACCTTCCTGCCTGCCCAATCATTTCTCCTAAGCTGAACGACTATAGCATCTGGAGGGCCCCATCACCGGGCCTGGTGAAGCAGTGTGGGAACCAGAGCTTCCCAAAGCACACCATGAATGCCCAGCCAGTGGATTTGGTGGTGACCGTCTAGACCCAGGTGACTGCCCCAACTGGTTGATGAAGCAGACTTCCCGGCCCAATACACAATGTTGTGGCCACATACCCATACGGTCTTCTCTGGCCCTAGAAGAAGTCAAAATAAACACCACACAATTAGTGAGAAACCCCACTGGTGGGGCAAATGTAGAAATTGAAGGCCCCAGACTGCCTGCAGCCGATGGCCTGAACAGCAGAGGCAGGCAGGCCCAGGCCAGCAGCCACTGTGACAGATCCGATATGGAAGAAGTGTGTGCCAAACTGCATGGGGGGGGGGGGAGCCCAGCCACTTGCAGGCAGGCCCGCAGGAGAGCAGAGAACTGGTAGCAAGTGAGGGGGGAGCAATTCCTGTGCAGGATGAAAGAGACCTGTTGATGTGGATGGATGTTCAGGTTGGCACCCACTGCTCGGACTGGGCACAGAAAACGATTTTGCAATGCTTGCAGGACAATGAGCCCTCAGCCCTGATGGTCCATCTTAGAACAGTGTATTGTGATGGAGATCCTGCAGGGAGACCAGGTGACATCCCCAGGGCCCAGGGCCCACCCAGATAGGTCAGTATGGGATCGCACTACCAACTCACTGACCTGGAAGGCCCCACAAAAGGCCAGAATGAAGGCTATGTGAAATGGTTGAGCTTCAAAGGTGGACCAGCAGAGGTCGGGGATGATCCGCAAAATGGCAAGGGAAATGGAGCACCTCTGGTCGGGGGGAGTGGGGCCAGCTGGGCCCACCCCTCCATGGCCTGTCAAGCCATGAAGCAATCACATGGGTCTGGATAGCCTAGTGCCTTGTTGCAAAAAGGAGATGGCCGCCAGATCTCTGCGCATGGTCCGGGGGGCAAGACCTAGCTCCCAAAAGTGGCTCCGGTAACGGCGCACTATGGTCTCGGAGGCACGCCAGGATGCCTATCCTCCAGCACTCTTGGAGAATGCTAGAAAATGTTCAGTGGAAGTCAAGTAGGCTTGAAGCATTGACGGTGCCACTGAGTTCAATACTCCCTAAATTATGGAGTCCCATCAGTCAACCAAAGATCCTCCAGAAATGGGTGGCAGGTGTGACGAGCCACTGGTGCCAGGGCAAAGAACCTCTCTGTCAGAGTGTCAGTTCGCTTGTCAGTTCCCTAACCAGAGCTATGCCATATTCACATGTGATAATCTGTAGTTGTTTAGTTTTCTCCCTCCAGGCCCAGGTGCTGCTCAGGCCGCATAAATCTATGGGAGCAAAGAATTCTTATCAGCCCGTTCTGGTCGAACTTAACGTCCTCGCCTTCCCAGGCCTTCTAGACAGGACTAAGGGGGGAGGCTGGGAATGGGTGTTTGAAGTGTTGTTACTTTCATTTTATGTGCCATTCTCAACAAAGCTTTCATTCAGCCAAGGCTTTCCTAATCCTTGGAATATGGACACTTGTATCCTGAACATTGTCTTTCAATAAACCTTTTGGAATCAAGAAACTTTATGCTTCTTGCAGAAGGGGGAGACGAACTCTAGATAACTGGGATTCCATAGTCTGACACTCTGCATCTGGAATTGAGACAAGGTGTTGGCCAAGCTGTTATCCACACTTGCTACATGATGGGCTGAGAAGGTGATGTTAGTGCGAGACAGATTAACAAGACACATGACCTGCTCAGAGAGTGACTGCCTGTTGATAACTTTTACCATGGCCTGTTTGTCACACCAAAAAATGACTCACTTGTTATGCGAAAGCTCCCCTCAAATGGAAACAGTCACAAGGATAGAGAAAAGTTCAAGAAAGGTGAGGTCCCTGAGGATCCCTGTCCTCACCCATGAGGGAGGCCAGCACTGGGTGCACAAACGAACCCCTGAAATAGACCCCGAACCCCAAGCTGCCAGCTGCATCTGAGTGAACCTGTAGTTCAGAACCCAGGTCCAAGGAATCCTGCCAAAGGGAAACCCCATTGAAGTTGGCCAGAAAACTGAGCCAAACCCCGAGGTTAGCTCTGATGCCCTTGGTGAGACGGATGTGGTGATGAGGGGAGAAGGCTCCCCAGCAGGCCCTGGAGAGAAGTGCACAGAATGCCTGCCTGGGAGAAACTACTCTGCAGGCAAAGTTAAGGTGGTCAATGATGGACTGGAGTTCTTTCAAGGTACATTTTTTATGGGGCATGGTCTTCATGATGAGCTCCTAAGGCAGCTCATTTTGTCTGCGGGGAGCTGCGACAATCCAGCCATGGAATCTAGCTCGATTCTCAGGTAAGTGATGCGGGAGGAGGGGTCATCGGTCTTCTCCTGAGCCAAGAGGATCCCCAGTTCTCCAGTCAGTGCCTGAAAGGTGTTGAGATGGTCAGTGCAAACTGTGCTGCCTGGGGGGGGGCATAATAAAAAAATCATCCAGGTAATGAATGATAAAGGAGTCCCCATGTGGTCCTTGGCAGCCCATTCAAGAAAAGTGCTAAAGGTTTCAAAGGTCGCACAAGCCACCTTGAAACCCAATAGGCAGTGATCAGTGGGGTGGATGGGTGGCAGCCGAAAGGCTGATTGCACATCACAGTGACTTGTCTCCTTTCTCCATGGTTGGGAACA